>NC_133664.1:20570071-20935071 GCF_037893015.1 Macrotis lagotis
TCCAGTTGATAGAGCATCAACCCTGGAATCAGGAGGACCTGAGTTCAAATCTGACCTCAGACACTTAATAATGACCTAGCTGTGTGACCTTGGGCAAGTCACTTAACCCCACTGCCTTGCAAAAACCAAAAAAGAAAAAAAAAAGAATTGCAATTGAGGAATGATTTCCTTCAGGAACAATTCCATATATATATATATATATTTTTTTTTTCCTTTAACTTTAAGGCTGTTTACTTAGGCCTCTGCCACCACCTCCCTCCAGGTCATGACTCTTCCTCCTTCAAACCTCACTTTGGTTACATTTTCTTAGACCCCTATCATGGTGTATTTTGTATTCATGCATATGGACTATTATGTTCTAATTTATACTTACTATATAGGGTAATATTGGCAAGTACAGCCTCTCCTCTAGCCAAGTGTCCTGAGAGATAGCAAGGGGCAGTGGATAGAGGGCTCGCCTTGGGGAGACACTCAAGTCCTGCCACTAACATTTGGTGGCTGTGTGACCCTATCACATTTTAATAGACGTGGGAATTATCTCTGCATTGGCTACATAGGGTATATAGTCAGGACTCATAGTGGTCTCACACCAACTGAGAGGAATAAAAACAAGAAAACATCAATCTGACGTATTCAAATAAACTTTTGACACACACAAAAAAGAGAAATGGATAAAAGAATGGTTATTGAAATGGACTAATATAGTATCCTAAGGAAATTAATTTAATTAACATCAATCAATCACTATAAAATAACAAAATTACAAGCAAAAAATGCTCAAAATCACTATTGATTAGAGAAATACAAATTAAAACAACTCTCAGGTACCAGCTCATACCCATCAGATTGGCTAATATGACAGAAAAGGAGAGTGACCATTGGAGGGATATGGGAAAGTTGGGACATTAATGCACTACTGGTGTAATGTTCCAACTATTCTGGAGAACAATTTAGAACCATGCCCAAAGAGCTAGAGAACTGCGCATACCCTTTGACATAGTAATATCACTGCTAAAACTGTAAGGCAAAGAAATTTTAAAAAGAAAAGAAAAGACTCATAGATAGGTACAACGATATTTATAGCAATTCTTTTGGTGGTGGCAAAGAACTGGAAATTGAGGGGATGCCCTGAACAAGTTGAAGTACCTAATTTTGATGGAATGCTACTGTGTTATAAGAAATATAAAAAAAAATCTGGGAAGACATAAATGAACAGATGCAAAGTAAAGTGAGTAGAGCCAGGAGAACACACAGTATTTGCAATATTGTAATAATGATCAACTATGAAAGACTTGGATATTCTAAACAATACAACAATTCAAGACAGTTCTGAAGGACTCATGATGAAAAATGTTATCTACTTCCAGAGAGAGCACTGATGAACTCTGAATGCTTTAACTGATATCATATCACTTGCCTTCTTAATGGATGGGGAAAGGACTGGAGGGGCAAAAATTTGGAACTCAAAATTTTAAAAAAAGAATCTTAAAAATAAGTAATTTGGTGGTGGCTAGGTAGTGCAGTGGATAGAGCACCTGTCCTGGAGTCAGGAGTACCTGAGTTCAAATCCAGCCTCAGACACTTAATAATTACCTATCTGTGTGGCCTTAGGCAAGTCATTTAACCCCACAGCCTTTCAAAAACCTAAAAAAATAAAAGTAATTTTTAAAAAAGAATATAAGAATGCCTGCCTGGTTAATTCTCATAGTTTCATCATACTTTATGTATTATATTATGATTTATTCATTTATGATTTATTTTGATTTCATAAAGATAACAATCTTTGATCTTTCTCATGCTTTTTTTGTCTTCCCTTCTTTGAAACACCTTGAAATTAAGTAGGCTGATGACCAAATCCATCTGCAGCCCCTCCAACTGAAGTGTTACTTCTACTTTTTCACATAATACATTCAGTACCAAAGGGATGGAATCTAAATGTGGTGGTTCCACTGTTGTCAAAGTAAGGATAGACTACTGTAGAAACACAGCTGATCTGTCCCATTTTATATCTGCTTGTTTTCCCCTTTAGGTTTACTTACAAATACTCTCAAGGTAGATCTCACCACAATTCTCTGAAGCCTCACGTTCCCTTCAAAGGATTCTCACATTTTTTAAGACTATACTTCAGTGGATTTGTATGATCTTGTGCCTCCCCTTCTTTAGACAGCTATCTCCAAGGCCTTCTTTTCTTGTAGAATACTTATCCTCCACTGAGGATCCAGCAAGTTTTCCTCTGAATCCTTGGATATCACTGGCTCCCAATGCCATGCTCAGGCTGGCCATCTGTTATCCCTAGCTCCTGCTACGTGACTGACCCATTTCCTTTTTTAGTCACACTTGTCAAAAGAGAGAGAGAGCTACAAAAGAAGAGCAATCTGGACCCATTTATTTTAGGGGCCAACTTACATTCCTCAATAGTCCTTGAGAAATTGGAACTGGAACAATAGCTGATGTTCATAATAATTTTCCTTAGTCAATAAGATATCTAAGTGTGCTAGATTAAAGAAATCAGAAATGCATTCTAGTTTCTATGAAAAATTGTAGTTTCAACTTTTCTTAAAGGTAGACTTCAGTTTTGTAGAAGCACAGGCTCATGGACCATGGATCTAGAGGCAGAAGGATCTCATTAGCTAATGAGGAAACTCAGGTCCCTTTGAAGTCATTGCACAGGTCCTGATCAACCCGGTGGAATCTGAACCCAGGACCTCTGATTCCAGAGACTTCTCTCTTCCTACTACAACCTCTGTTTCCTCAGATCATTTATGTGGCACAACTCCAATGTGATTGTTTCAGAGAATCCAAATAATGATTTTGGTGATCTTCTCATGCTAAACATCAATTCTTTCTGAAAATTCTCTCTTCTTCAAGATACCACCTTAAAATCGTTTTCAAAACCTTGATGTTCAGAAATGCAATGCTCACCAATGGTAGGTTTGCCCTATTCAAGTACAGTGGAGCTGTACAAGTTTTCAGGGTGAAGGCTACATAAAAGACTTCTATGTGCTGTCTCACTTCTTTGTCGGGGGGTTACTATTATCACTGTGCAACTTTTGCAGAACACCAAATATGGACTAAAGGGCAGGGTTTTTATAAGAATGTGATATTCTTTTACTATTCAGGTTGTTTAAAAATATTATTCTACATACTTAGTGATTTAAAATAAAATTTTCTCAAAATATGCTCTAATGAATCTCTATGACACCATGAGTTGTATTAAAAATAAACTGCCATCTGTCCATAGACCTGGCTTTCAGAAGAAAGGGTAGGGTCCAGAGTCAGCACAAATATAGCAAAGAACAAAGATGATCATCATGAAGAGGTAGCAAATGATGCTGAAAAATCTAATGGTTCTTTTCAAGATTCATATCAGAATCTCCAATGAGAAAAACACAAAGCTGCCAGAGAAAAAGAAAGTGTAGGATATCAATTTGCCTTTTGAAAGGTTGACATGATTGTTCACAACCAGGATGAAAACTCCTAATTCTAAAAGTAGGAATCAGCAAAAGAGAAGGAATTGGGACAAATAAATGTTGCAACAACAACAAAAAGATGCTTTAAAGCCTCTTCAAAGGCCGCCTGTTCGTTAAAACAGAACTAAGTCATTAAAAATTCATGACCACCTTGTCCTAGGCAGATTAGTCACCTTCTCCTAATGCACTGGGATCTCTCTACCAATTACCAGTTTACAGTTAGAAAATGATCCAATTGACTTTTTTGTTTTGTTTTTTTTGCAAGGCAGTGGGGTTAAGTGACTTGTCCAAGGTCACACAATGAGGTAATCATTAAGTGTCTGAGGTCACATTTGAACTCAGGTCCTCCTGACTCCAGGGCTGGTGCTCTATCCATTGTACCACCCAGCTGCCCTGATTCAATTGATTTCTAAAACCAATAAAACTTCCTCAAAGAAGTTTTCCTACTCCCTATTCACAAGTTTGAATTCCACCTTTCCTAGCTTCAACTAGAGCAGAAGATACAGCATTAAAAAAGAGAAAGAAAAGAATCTTCTTAAAGAAGAATCACGCTTTGTTGATATACTCTGAGTTTTGGATTAACTAGTGCTCTGATGCTAAACCTATTTCAGTTTAATGATGACCTTATGAGTAATCACAGTGTGGTTTGTTAAGTTCAATTGACCAAATTTATTAGCATATCCAAAGATTTATGATCACTGCAACTGTTTTAAAGGATTCCTGTTTGTTTAAATGATACAGGAGACAGTTGACTTAAAGATACCATGTCTATACATAATACAATAATAGCAAGAAATAGGGATCATTTTCTGCCCTAAATAAAATTTGATTTCACATTATGATCATTTAGCCCTCTTGTGATGTTTTGGTAAAACAGACTAAACAGAAAAATCCATGCATCCATTTAGTCATTAATTTGACAGAGTCTGCAAAATGTCAAAAAAAAAAAAAAGGCTTGAACAGCCCTCAGCTCCGGAGTGACACTGCCAACTCGATTAAGCCAAAGCCTGGAGTCTGTCTATATTGATCCATATTAAGTTTGGGCCTTTTTAAAACACAGCTCAGATTTCTGCCTGGAAGTGATTGAAAAAACCCCAATACAAAAACCATCCATTCCTGCTCTACACATGTGTACTTGGAGGCAAAGTGAGTAACACCAGGAGAAATGTGATTTTATTTCTCTGTTTATATTCACATAGTTGAAAGTCATCATCCTTCATTTCTGATGGCTCCTGTCTCAGCACCTCACTTTTTTGTTCCAGGGGTGAATGATCTTAACTAATTCTGAAACCAGGCTTGCTCACACATAGAAGAAGAAAAAGTCATTTGTAATCTAGCTGGAGAAACATAAATATCTGGATCAGAATGCAAAACCCACAGTCTTCACTGGTTATTCCTTCCCGGAAGCTGGTCTCTTCACCAGCTCTCCATTAAAGGTCCCATCACAAAGTGTATCTCTGGGGGGCAAGCGACTGAGATTGTTCAAGGCCGGCAAGAGGGGAGGGAGGCGGGCTCCCAATACATCCCTGGTGGTCTTCCAGGGAAGGACCTGGGGCTAGACATGGTTCTAGACAATGCGCCCTCATCCAGATGGCTTCCTGTGTGCATGGGTGTTGGCTCCTCAAAGTTCCTTAGGGGTGTGAACTGTGTTAAAACTTCTTACATAGTCCACAGTGATGAGAGCAGAGGTTGGCAGGGAACAGAAACTCAATTTGACTGAGCCCCTGAGGATGGGCCAAAGGCAAACAGAGCAGTGGGTGCAGGCTCAGCTTTGCTATGACGTTCACCACTGTTGAGATGAAAAATATGTTTCCTTCTTCCCTCCCTCCCCGGATGGACCAAAGGAGATTTTGGCCTGAAAAAGTCATCAGTGATTATTAGGTGTTGTATCCCTGCTGAGATCTGAAGCTCAAGAGCCTTGGAAATGTAGGCCTTTCAATTGTCACCATGGTAACTGTAATTGTACTTCTATACTTGGGCTAATACACAATGGTTTATTCAACTAACAGAGGCCTGGAATAAAAAAAAATTATAAATATTATTGTAATAGGTTCTCCCAAATGTAGCCACTATTTTTATCTGATCGTTTCTCAGGCCCACACATAAAAGGACCTGGCTACCACCCAATATCCCCAGGCACAGTCAGAGAGCGAAACTTTTGTCATGAAATGTTACTACATTAATAAGAAGTTACAATATGCTTATTTATTCTCATTCTCCCCTTCCATTTGCTTTGCCAAACCTAACTGCATTGGCATTTATAGAAATGCTTATTGTTTCCATCTTTCTATGAGAAGAGATGATGCAAGGGAAAAGGACCAGCCTCTATTTAAAATGTTTAATTAGAGCATAATAAGAAAAGGGTAGTAAATTATTTTTTAAATGTTACTTGATAATTCAAAAATTAGAGTTGGAGGTATAACTTATCCTTTATATTGGTAGCCTCGCTTTTGAGGCACCTCACACTCTTAAACTAACTTGCCTTTCCAGTTCTCTTTCCTTCTATTCTCCCTGCTATCATGCCAGGGAAATGAGAAAACATTCTATAACGGGACTTGCCAACCTTAAAAAGAGAGCTATGAAATTCATTGTATCTTGTCTCATTACTGCTGGTTTAAAAAAATAGCTAATCATACACAAAATGGATCCAGAAATCAGTTATCAAGCAATCATTATTGAGCAGGAAGCAAATGGCTGAGAGAGGGGGGTGGGGGGAGAAGACAAACTGATGAAGGATCTGCCTCACGCTTTGACTTAGTGACGCCAGCAGCTTCCTGCGGATCCAACACTAATCACTGGCAACAGCGCTGTTTCAGGGCTGGTGAGTGAAGTCAGGTCCCCAAACTAATAGTAGGAACAGCTGTACTGGCGGTCACAGGAAGATGAGAGGAAGAGGAAGAGGAAGGTGTGCCGGAAGGGCCTGTCTGCCAGGTGACAGGTCTCCCAGAGGCCCAGCAGAGGCAGGACCCGGCCCAGGCCAAACTCAGGGCCGGACTCTACAGTCCGCTGCCCACTGATGCTCAAGATTTCCTTTCAGAAGCAGACTACCACCCTTCACTCTTGCCCCCCACAGGGCCATTTTTTCAGGAATTTGTGAAGGGGCAGTTCACTTGCCAAGGAAACAGCCAATGCCATCTCTCACCTGGCCTCTTCCTACCTCATATAGGCAGCAAAGCCTTGAGATTTCACCAAATGGTCCTCTGTCACCAGGCTATGTCCCTATGGAAAAACATAAGCCCCTTGAGGACAGGCTATGGCTTGCTTTTGGGTCTGAATCCCCAGCAGCTAATACTGGGACTGTCATACAGACTACAGCATGCTTGCTAACTGGTTCTGATACTGATCTCCCCATACTGGCAGGGGCAGTGGGACACCCTGGGAATGGCATTGGAAGACGCATCCATCTAGGAAATGAGAGGGTTGGGCTGATGGCTCTGCCAGTCCCTTTGGTCACTGACTCCAGTGATCACTGGGACTCCAGCTTCAGGCTACCACTGACCCCCCACCCCTCCCGCCCCAACAGGGCATCCTGAGAGGAAACCTGGCCCAGAGCATGTCATCAGACCAAACGGTAAACAAATCAAGAGGGCATCCTAAGGACTTCTGAGCAGAAGGAGTGTTCCAAAGCTGAGCAGAAGAGGACCATGAGCTCTGGGAACAGGGACAGTGTCTTCTTGTCTTCCTACTCCTCCAGATGTGGGCAGGGAGCGTTTCATACACCTGGCATCTCCTGCTTGTCACTAAATGAATGAATGAATGAATGACTTACCAATGTGTTTTCTCTAGCACTAAGAACAGTATAAGCCACATAGAAAGGGCTTAAAATATAATTGCTGAATGAATCATGAATATTCTCCTGGACTCCTTGTTACCTAAGGTAAAAGCTGAAGGAAGTGATAATGTAAAACAACAGAGAGATGCTGTTGAACAATAACCACATTAAGCATGTACCACACTGTGCAAATAAATGTAGTGTATACTGTTAATAAATAAATGCAGCCTTATATCATATGCTCACGTACATCTTTACTAACCAAGGAACAAAGTCCTGGAGCATAATTTCATCAATGAAAAACTGTATGAATCCAGTAGCTTCATGAAAGAATAAGAACTAGGAAATCAGTCTACAACACATAAGCCACGAGGGTTGCTTAATAACACCCATTCTTTCCCAAAGACATCAGTGTAATGTTCTGGCTGGGTCAAGAAGGCCAATGGGATGTTTGCAAACATGAAGAAAGGTACTGGGAAAGAGAAGGAAAGCTTCACATCCCCTTCCAGGATATTACAAATGTGTCTGCACCCAAGATTTCTGCCTACAGTTCTACTTAGGGTATAGGGTGTGTCCAGGGAAGACTAGCATCTCTGATGTAAAGGCTGCCGAGTCTTCTTCAAGGCTGCTTTCCACCTTTGAGGGCCACCTGAGCCATTTAACTCTCAACTGTGGCTCCAAGGAGCTGTAGCATGCACAGCAGCCACACCCTAGTAAACCACTAGGGCAGATGGGCTAACCAGCTAACCAAGGGGTTTCCATCCCAACAACAGTAAGTTAGAGGAGTGTTCACCCCAAGCAGTGAAGACTTCCCCTCTAGAATGGGCAGATGAGAACAATTTGTTCCAATGGCCATGAAGGTGGCTGAAATAGGTGCTATGAAGTACTAATAGCTTGGTCATCCATTGCATCTAGAACCATCACCAATTGCCTTGACTCTGTCTTGACACTGGACTGTGACGACTCTGGAAAAAAAAAGTGAGGTCGATGACTTCGTGCAACTCTCACTTAAATCCAAATTATGCACGAATCCAAAGACATCACCTTAGCTTAAAGGAAACATGAGATGTGGAAGTTTACAAATCCATGCCAGGTGATCACAAGGACTATTTGTGTCCAACTGTGGTGGAGCAATCTGAGCTCCTATGGGTTTGATCGGTCATAATCGGACACACTGTTAAGACTATGAATGAAAATCAAGTAGCTCGTTATAGGAGAATGGAGGAGCTGCCATATGAAAAAAAGACTGTAAGAGATATTTTTCTACTACATAGAAACATGCAGGCAGGAAGAAAATGTGATTAAATACTTTAAAATGATAAAAAGCTAAGACCAAATGACTTGTCCACCAAGTCCTGTCCTACTAGATTGAAGGGATTCCCCCTAAATCTTGAAAGAGCACATTTGACAAAGTACAGCTTTACACAGCAGCTAGTAAATTTATGGAATTCATTCATCTCAAGTAGTTGTACAGGCTGCAAATATGAATAGCTTTCAAAAGACATTCTGATTGCTCTGAAAAAGTAATGCAAATATTTAAATACAATTAGAGAAGTTCCTGGTGATGACTCCTAGAGGGAGTCTTTCAGCTCTTATCTTCACGGCCTCTGGCCATCACATTCAGGACCTCTGGAGGCTGGGGGCAGGCTGGGGGGAGTCAGGTCTATTTATAAAGTGATGACAGACCCCAGACCAGGCCAAGCCCCTTCTCGTTGGTCTCTCTAGCTCAAGTCCCTCTCCACTTTATTTTCCTCTCACCCTCAAAGATGGTTTTTCTAAAGCATAGGTTTATCCACCCATGCTCCCCTCCACACACATACACTTAATGAGCAGCCCTCCCTAGTTTGGCATTTACAGCCCTTCCTAACTGAAAGCCTTCACTCCTTATCAGGATTCTCTACCTTACTCTCATCAGGTGCATTCCAGTAACACTGACCTGTATGCAATCATAAGACATCATCATAAGCTCTCCCCTCTTTTTTTTTTGGTCAAGGTAACTGGGATTAAGTGACTTGCCCAGGGTCTCTCAGCAGTTTCAAGTGTCTGAGGTAAAATTTGAACTCAGGTCTTCTTGCCTCCTTCCAGGGCTGGAGCAACATGCAAGAAGGAACCACCTAGTTTCTTCCTTCAAGATGCAGCTCAGGTACAGCCCCTGCAAACACTAATGTGCTCCTCCTTGAACCACTTTATACTTCTTGGTCTTTACTCTTCCCATATTAATTCTCCATCTACTGTTCTAGGTGTTTCCTGCCTCCAGTGAGGATACAAGCTCTGATTGTGGTCCCACTGCACAACCCAGGGTCTTGCACACAGTAGGCTCTTGATATAAGTGTGCTGATTGACTAATGGATTGTGCCTGCTCTCTCCATCCCTAGGGTCAGGCCTCTTCTTCTTCTGTGACTTCGAAAGTTTTAGCCTTGCTCCTTTCAGGTCTCCTGTCTCTGATACAGCAGACCCAGACTCCCCTTCTCCAATGATCAAAGAATCCTCATCTACTTCCTTGTCAGAAGATGATGAGAGATGAAAGCGAAGATGACAGAAAGGAAGAAGAATGAAGGATAAAATGGAGTAAAAATCTATAACAACAACAGATGGAAAGACCAGAAGAGACAGAGAGAGTGCAGAATCCATAGAAAAACTCAGAAGGTTTAACCTGTTTAAGGGAATAACTTGCCCCACCAGAGAAGCTGGGAATGCAAACTTGCCATTTTTGACTTGCTTGTTTATTTAAGCACAAACTTAATTTAAAACATTATGAATTCTGATTATTTTCACCATTTTATGTTACATTTATCTAAAAATTGTTAAAGAAGGGCAGAAAATTCTTTAAAAGAGCCCAGGATCCCAGAAAGAATCTTATTTTTCCTTTAGAAAAGGTTGCTTTTTACACAAACCTCTTGTATAAAGATTGCATTTATAATAAGGACCCCCCCCCCCAGTCATTAGGAAAAGGCTAAGGGATGTCTGTAGATCATTTACTAAGCTGAAGATTACTGTATTTTAGATCGAGCTCCATGGAAAAGTTGAGGTATCAAAGGGTGACTGTTTACAGGGATAAATTTCATTTAATGGGGAAAGGTCTCATTTTTTAAAGGTCTCATTTGTTAAAACTGGACCAAGGAATTTCCAGAGACTCACCAATTGATGAAACATGAAAAGGAACACTGGTCCTCCTCACAAAGCAAACTTGGCCTTGTTTGATCACCATTTTGATATGTAGCTTTGAGCATAAATTAAAAATCTGAATGCCAGAGATGGTGGGAAGAGGGAGGAAGAGTTGTACCAACAGTATGGACTGACACGGCAGAGGAAGCAATATTTAATCTTCTCTGGGATTCAGTCAGCTTTCATGCACAGCAGTGTCATGCTGGGTGAGGAGTTTTCACTTGATATAAAAATATATGTTGTTTCTAAGGGGGAAAGAAATGATGACAGCAGTCAGCTAATAAATGTCTTTCAAAGGAAGTCTCAGGAGGATATGTGAGAAGGAAAAAAAAAAGGCTAGAAAGGGATGTAAAAAAAAAAGAGAGAGATAAAGCCCAGGAGGAAAAACTGAAGGGAATAGGAGGATAAAAGGGATTCTATCTCTTTTCCAGGATGAAACGTTAGGCAAAGGAATATTCAAATTAAAGCAACACCTCATTTACTGAGCAGAACCAGTAAGATGCTTCACATATATGAATTTCCCCATTAAATGGAAGTTTTCCCTATAAACAATGACCCTTTGAAATCTCAACTTTTCCAAAGAGTTTAATCTAAAATATGATATGTACTTCTTCATCTTTGTAAATGATCTACAGACATCCCTTAGTCTTTTCCTAATGACCAGGGGTCATTATTATGAATACACTGTGAATATAGTTCCATATATATGTGGCTATTAAGACACTCAAATGATGAATGGATATTGGCCATGGGTGAGACCCTGGCAACCTGGCTCCATGAAAAGTTCTTTGACATCAAGCCATTTCTGGTCAATTTTTTGAGGAGGTCATCAACTAGGGAAAGAGGAGAACACCCTACTTCTTCTTTTGTGGTCATGAGTGATTTTTCTACAAAATTAGCCACATCTTCTAAGTGTCAGACCAAAACATCAAGATTATGAACCCTGTAACACCATCATCCTTCCTGGATATGAAACTGAAGGAGATGCAAGAGGAAGACTTGGACATGATGCCAACAAGTTCAAGGGATTTTTCTAAGCTTTGCAAGGTCCACCACCCCAGAACAGATGTTTAACCCTTGCCAAATAACTTTCAAAAGTGTGAAATTGGTCAAAATTATTTGGGAAAGGTCAGTCCATCATCTCTACTGGTAGAAAAAGAAAGGAACATATTCAGTTGTTAGGAGATCAAAAGCATCATTTTCACACTGGAAAGACTATTGAAAAGAGGTGAGAAAAGAAGAAAGGATGAACTCTTTTTCTGTAGACTAGGAAATGGATTTTCATATGGATTTGAAAAAAAGTCTTTGTCTTTGAGGACAAAGCTAATCTAGCTAAGTGTTAAGAAACATATGCACACAATAAAAGAAAATTCATTTCATTAAGTAAATGTAGGGTTTTGAAGGAAAGGACATTTCTAGTCAATTTTGGATGGACAAATTTATCTACCCATATACCTTTGTACAATTAATCTCAGTACTAGGGATAGACCCCACTATGGACCAAGACAGAAACAAAATCATTAGCACTGCTCTTTCCATCATGCCAAAACCAAATGGAGAAACAAAGTAGATTCTCCAGTGCTTGGAGAATGACTGCTCAGACTTTGAATGTGATTGTATTTAAAATGCTATTATGCGCTCAGAAATGAAGACTATAAGGTATTCATAGACTTAAATAAACTGATGCAGAGAAAAGGGAGCAGAATCTAGAGGAAAAGATACAACCCTAAAAAGAGGTTGAGCTCAAATGTCTCAACATTCCCAGAATCTCTCGAATACTGTCTGTACTGACATTAGATTCCTTATCAGGGTACTTCCTCTACTGTGGAATTCTAGGTCTGGACCCAAAGAAAAGTGGAGGGCCACAAGCTAATACTTGTCAGCAGCAAGGAGAACAACAAACCCTACTAGGTGGAAAACAGAATGTTTGGCAAGAGCCTTTTTGCAAAGCAATAATGTGATTGGAAGCCTGAGATGATAGAGCTTTAGCAGTTCATGGATTTCAGAAAAGATGAGGCTGACATTAGCAAGGGAAGCATCTCTGGAGGAAGTAGAATTTGACCTGTTTCTTGCAGAAAGCATAGAAATTAGACGTGGAGAAGAAGCGGATGTGGGGATGGGGTCGAGGAAGACTCTTCACTGTAAGGGGAGTAGTGGAAGCAGAGATGAAACAGTTAGAATGCTTTCCTTCCCCAGCTCTGCCTCTCTGGCTTCCCAGCTTGTATAAAGAACATGGCAAATAAGATGGGCTCCCCGGGGCAGGGGTTCATGTGGGGAAGTCAATGTTGATAAAATCTATCTCTAAACAATGGAGGGTCTTTACATGAAAGGCTGATCTGACCAGACTAAGAAGCCTGGATTTGATCCAAAAGTTAGTGGGAGGTCACCACGGTATTTTGAGTAAGGAAATGATCTGATTAGATACCAGGAGGTGAAGGTTTATAGGAAAAGACCTCAAAATCGATCTCTCCAGAAAAGCCTCTAAGTCTCTCAGGTTTCTCTAATCTCCAAGGCTGGATCTCCCTGCTTCACCAATATGATGCATCCTTAGTCAACCTCATTGGGATGACTTAGGACCTGGAAAACTGACCCACACCATCCAGGTGACTGATTGAGATCACTAAGCCACATTATCAAGTTTATGATGGGAAATCTTGGTTTCTAGCAAAGAGTTTACTTGGAAAGCCAAATTAAGATGAGGCTGATTACTGAATATAGGAGATGCAAACTAGGTGGATATCTAGAGACAGACTGGACCAAACTGGCTGTTCTGTAGCATCAATATCCAAACATCTGGGTGAAGCTAGATTGATGGAGGGAAAAAATAATTGCTATACTCCTATTGTCTCAGTTTTAATGATTGAGAAGTTAACATGGCCTCCAAAATTTAAACTTGATTAATTTTGTGGTGGGTTTTTATTTCAACAAAAAGAAAAACTGGTTCTAAGGAAAATCAAAATGTTGATTTGCCACAATGTAATGATGTCTCATAGGAATCAATAAATGATTCCATCTGAAGTGGCATATATTGGACAAAGCAAAATCAGAAGCTCCAGATTCAAATCCTATTTGAGATACTTACTGGCCTCAGTTTCTTTATTTGTAAAATGACAATAATACTCCCCCTCCTTCACAACAAACATTTATCGAGGGCTTACTTTAGTCTGGCCATTGTACAAGAAAAAAGCAAAAAAAAAAACCCCATTCTCTCTGACCTCATGGAGCTTACATTTTAATGGGAGCAACAACAGGGAAACAACTGTGTACATTTTATAGATATGTATACAAACAGAGTAAATTAAAGGTCATTTCATTTGAGAGCAAGAGACACTAGCATCCAGGGGACCATGCAAGGTCTTCCTGGGGAAGGCAGGCACTTTGCTTATCTGAAAGCAGTATATCAGTGTGAGATATTATCCTTTGTTAATTTTGTTTAGATTTCTGAATATTATTTTCCTAAGCAAAATCCATCCCTCCGGTCCCTTAAGGCTCTCCTACCAATACTGGCATGAAAAGCTCCTGGCCTCCCCTGCTGCCCCTCTTCCATGGCCAGCTGCCTTTGTGCCATTATGGCCTGACATATCAAACAGATGGTAGGATGGGTTGCATCCTCCTTAGAGGATTATTCAACATAGCTCTATTAATCTTGGTCTACATTAGTCCTTTAAAACCACTGTGAAAGATTTAATCTGAGTCTAAAATGTGTCCTGGGCTATGTGGTTACTCACATCACTTAATCACTGACTCAGTTTCCTCATCTGTAAAGAGAAGATAACAACTGAAGATAACAGGACAGTTGTGAAGATAAAATGGACACAGATAGAGATACAGATCCAAAAGTATTGATTACTTTGTAAAACTTAAGGTGCTCTATAATAGTTCATTATTATTATCACACTTAACATTTTTAGAGGGACAACTATTGCCAGAAGAATTACCTAGAAGATCCCCAGGGTTACATATTAGACCAGTGGGAAAAGCTGCTCAGTTTACTGTTTTCTGTGTATGGTTTACAGACACAGCCGTCTCAGCTAGAAGACAGGAATTCTATCTTTGAGTCTCCCTCCACATGTAACTCAGCCCTAGGCAGTTCAAATCTGACCTCAGATGCTTACTATCTGGGTGATCCTAGGTAAGTCACTTAACTTTGGGGTGGCTAGGCAGCTAGGTGGCATGGTGGCAGGCATTCTGGGGCAGACTCATTTTCCTGAGTTCAGATCTGGTCTCAGACACTTCCTAGCTAGTATTCCTGGGTTTGCCTCAGTTTCCTCATCTGTGAAACGAAATGGAAAAGGAAATGGCTAAAACCACTCCAGTATTTCTACCATGAAAATCCCAAATGGGGTCATGCAGAATTGAACATGACGGAGGAGGAGGAAGAGGAGGAAGAATAGCGGGGGGAGGGGATGATGATGATGAGGAGGAGGAGGAGGTCACTTTGCTGGCTATTGCTACACTTTGTTTTGCATTCTTGACCATGGAAGATATAGTCAGGTCATTCAGCTGCTTAGGATCAGATGACCTGGACTTCCATTCTGGTAAAAATGTCACTTCTTGTGGGTTCTATAGAAGGCCCCTAACACTGATCTCCCCTAAGCATCCTGGGGTCCTCTGGCCACCCTTCTGCTCTTCACAGAAGACATTCCATCTCCAGACTCTGTGGATTCTCTCTGGCTGCCTACCCTCCATGTCTGGAATGCTTTCCTTCCCCAGCTCTGCCTCTCTGGCTTCCCAGGCTTCCTTCAATCTTCTATAGGAAGCCTTTCCTGGCTCCCCCCAAAGCAATTGCCTTCCCTCTTTGATTGTGTGTGTGTGTGTGTGTGTGTGTGTGTGTGTGTGTGTGTGTGTGCAGGGCCTGGGTTCAAATCCTGCCTGGGACAGTTACTAGCTGGGTAACTCTAAGCATGCCCCTTTACTTCATGAGGCTCAGTTTCACCATCTGTAAAGTGGGGACAATCGCATTTGCACTGCCCAATGCAAAGGATAGTTCAAAGGGACAGAAGAGAAAATGGATGGAAAGTGATTTGCAAACCTTGAAGCTCGACATAAATATCAGCAATTACTATTTTGTTGTTGTTGCTAAAATCCAGTCTAAGAGGTTGCTGTCATTGTGAATAAACTCCTTTCTGCTTCAAATTTATTTGACATGTTTTATAACTTAGTAATGACTTCTATCTCAAAATCACAACATTCACTATAGTGGTATGCTTTTATAATATACTTAGAAAGAATTAAGTAAAAACCAGTAAATGAAATCAGCAGACTTGGAGAAATAAAACCAATTCCATGATGCAGCTTTAAGAAGTGTGCCAGCATCTCTTCATTGGGGATCTGACTAACATATGGGCTGTAAAATTCTCTTTCCCATTTTAGCTTCCACTTTCCTAATTAGCTCCCTACCACAAAAGAGCTTCAGTCCCACAAGGTCCACGTCAACTCGGCTGCCGCGGCTTTAAGCAGCCGACATCCACATGTTATTAACTTTGCTAATTGGCCACTGGCGTCATTGCCTTTGCTCGGGCCACACCGACACTCGGTTTGCCATAAGTTGAATGGTCCCTGGCCCAGTTGGGGTCAGTGTTATAAGCCTCCTAGAGCCAAGGATGCATTAGAGATGGCAATCTTAAAAGATGAATTAGCAGATTGGAGGGGGTGGGAATCTTCTATGTTGTAGCCAGAAGACAATTTGGTGACTGTTCTGATTTTTCTTTCATGTTTTCAATCTACATGAAAAATGAAGACATGTTCATTGTTTGTTATCTTTCAACCCTACTAAATTCTGGGACCTCTCCAGGGCCATTCCCAATGGCAATGGCACAGATGGATTCTGAACAGCAATGTCGATCCCTGAGATAGCTCAGTGGCCTTCCACTGTCTTCTCCTGAGGTACCCCTCTAGGGAGTTCTGGAGGGAGAGGGCAGGGAGAGAGGGGAATGGAAAAGCAGGAAAATACAGGGAGAGTAAGGAAGAAGAGGGTTTTTCCGTTTCTAAGAAGTGAGGACTTTTATTTGGCATAGATTAGTGCCTGTGGATTGATGGCTGGGAAATACCGCACTAGAGGAATTCGTAAAGAGATCTTCCATCCCTCTATTCATTAACAAAGTTGGAAATAATTTTTAACTCACTGCTGACTGATAGCAGCTGAAAATAGTGTCTGATTATGAAATTTATGCAGGAGCAACATACATATTCATGGCTCCTGAGCTAGAGTGGATGGGGCCTTGGAAGTCCAAGGGAGGCAATTCCATAAGCATTTACTAAGCACTTCTCTTTAACATTTTCCATAACTATTATAATATATTCAGATCCACAGATGTGTATTCATGCATATATAATGGCTCTCTAGGGAAGGCTGTCAAGTTTTGTCCAAACCTTTTATTTAAAGAGTATGGACAAGGGGATCTCAAACAATTCTCTCTATCAAATTTGGATGCTGCCCATAAGACCAACAACAAGTTTCAGCTAGTAAGTACCAAATGAAGGGTTCAAACCCAGGTCTTCGATCTACCACAATGACACATCATTAAAGATCTCATCTGGAAGGAGAAGAGCCACAAGACTATGACTGGTTTGGGGATAACTGGATCAGAGTTACTGGAGATTGAAGACCCAGGTTTAGAGCCAGATCTAGGAGCAAAAGATCAGAGGACCAGAAGAGAGCACAGAATCAGATCTCTGGTGGGGAGGGGAAGGGAGGAGCCTGTCCCTTCATTAGGGCCCCAAGGAATGTCTAAGCTCTAGAAATGGCCAATCTCAGTCTGAGACAGAGCAGCAGCTGGGGTCATGAGAAATGAGAGCAAATACACGGCTCCAGAGAAGTTGAACTGCATGGTGACTCAAGGCTAAAGCTGTACCTTGAAAGTGACCTCAGCAAAGCCTTTTGAAGTTCCAAGAAGGTAGGGGCTCGGTCACACAGCTAGGAAGCAACAAGGCCCAGGGGCTCCCCCCCTCCAGGGCTGGATCTGGTCCGGCATTTGCTCTTGCAACTCTAGGTCCTAAAGATAGAGAGGAAGACTCCAAGGGAGAGGACTACTAAGACCCTGCCTGTCCTGCCAGGGGAGGGAGAGGAGGGGTTGCTCCTGAAAGCAGGTACCCATCTGTCCCAAAGTGATGACTTCATCTGAGTCATCCATCATACAACCTCCAATCTCTTGGCCCTTCAATTCTCTCCCTGGCCATCTCCTCTGAACCAGCTATTCTCCCCTTTCCCCCATCTTGACCCCGAGGAACAAATGGAGTTCTATATTGTCCTCTGCTCTCAAGACCCTTGCCCCTATCATTTCAGCAGCTGAGGCTGCCAAGCCTCAGCCTTGGGTCATTTGCTGCCATTTGCTGTTTTTGCTTTGATATGAAATGCTGAACAAAGATGTGGTGCCCTGTGATTGGGTACATTTCACACAGATGTTATACACCCTCAGATGGGTCCTCCCTGCTACTACACAATCCTCCTCTACCCTCTCTTCATTCTCCCACTCTCCACAGCAGCTCCTCAAAACCATCTCATCCCTCCTCCAATCTTCTCCCACCCTCTGAGTTGAGAACCTTGTCTCCCATTTTATGGAAAAAAAAATGAGGTCATTTGCTGTGAGCTCCTTCTTCCCTTTTCCTCATCTTCTTTCATTCATATGCCTTCTGTCATTATTATCTCCTTTACCCCACCTCATATGAGTTCTTGTCTCCTTTCTCAAAAAAAAAAATTTCCTTGATCCTTTCATTCCTGCTAACTATGGTCCTACATCTCTTTTGTCCTTTACAGTTAAACTCCTCAAAAAGCCATCTACAATAGGTACCTCTACTTTCTTCCTTTTCCCTGTCTTCTTAACCCCTCCCTTGGCTTCCAGTCTAATCAATCCTCCAAACCACTCTCTGCAAAGGTACCAACAATCTCTCTGTTGCCAAATTCAGTGACTTCTTTCTCAGACCTGCTTCTCCCTGACCTCTCTGTATCCTGTGACAATGCAGATCTTTTCCCCGATACTCTCTTTACTCTAAGTTTCTGGGACACAACTTGACCCTGGTTCTCCTCTTACCTATCTGATCACTCATTCTCTGTCTCCTTTGTTCAATCCTCCTTCAGACAGTAACTTCTTAACCTATGTGTCTCTACCTCCCTCGATATTACTTAACCTAGTGATCTCAACAACCTCCATGATTTAATGACCAGCTCTATGCTGGGGCTGCTCAGATCTACCTTTCCTGACCCAGCCTTTCTGATGGTCTCCAATCTTGCCTCCCCAATTGCCTTCCAGACACCTTAAACTCACTATGGTCAAAACTGAACTACTTTTCTTCCCAATCCCTCAGGCTCATGATCTAAGAGTCCTCAACTCCCCATGATCTCTCATTCCTCCCCAATGTGCAAGTTGCTGCCAAGGCCTAAGGATTTCATCTCTGCCAAAGCTATTAAATAAAGTCCCCTCCTTTCCTCTGTCATTGTCATCCCCTGGTGCAGGTCCTTCTCACCTCATGCCTGAAGTATTGCAATCACTACTGGGAGTCTGCCTGCCTCAAGATTCTCCCCACTCTGATCTACCTTCCATTTTGTCACTAAAATTATTTTCCTAAACCAATGTCACCTCTACCTAGATGAATAAGAATAAATTTTGTAGTAAATTAATGGTTAAAAATATGAGTTCAATGGTACGGAAATTAATACAAATTAAATACAATGTAAACTAAACCACAGATAGAGATCATGACTATATCCTCAGCAAAACATAACAGATTGAGAAATCATCTGGCAAGGGAGAAATGCACTCAAACGGTTTGTGAATCACACTCTTCAAAAGGGATATTTTAAAAAGGACCCTGTAACCTGATTACAGTCCCAGTGAAAACACTAAAATAAACAAGATACCATTCACTGGGAATCTTAATTATTTTAAATTATATTTCTGCTTACTTTCCTTACAGAGGAGACTTTAAGGAAAATTTACTAATATGACGAAGGAGTAACTTGAAAAATATATCAGCTAGGATGACATTTCATGATGTTTATGTTTGTAGATTTAAATGTCTTCTCAGAGAATCACAATTTTAAATTCTTTGGTATTTTTTCCTTTCTTACAAAAACTAGGATATCTCCTTTGGTGGTTCAATTGAAAATGAACCAATGTAATTTCAAAACAATTTCACTTTTACATTTTTAAACACAATAAAATGAAGCCAACATCTTTCTACCTGTTTTAACCTAGAGAATTCTTAACTCAATTCTCTATAATCTATGTCAATAAGCTCTTAAAATAGAAAATTTTTTGACAGACAGATAAATAGATGTATATATTTTCTGGCATTTCACTATTCCTTATAATATCTTAGGGAAAAGCAAACAGGAGCAGATATATTCATTTATATATACTCAATCTTTAGGTAATAGAACAGGGGAAGCTGGACCTCAATTCTTCATCCAATACAGTTTTCATTAGACACATTGTTTTTTATTAAATGTGAAATAAAAACAATGGCAGCATCTCTAGCGCTACATCCACTTCCAAACTGTGAGTCTAAGATTTCAAGAGAGAGACACAGAAACGAATCCCCATTTATTGTCCTTGGTGAGGATAATCAGACATCTAGAGCAGTCATGAAGGAAAGGCAAGTGGAAGCTTGTGAAAATCCATATATTAAGAACATCAATCTGGCAGCAATGCCTAGGATGGACATAGGGGGAGACTTGAGGAAGGGCCTTCTGAAATATGAAGTAAAGACCATATTTTAATCCTGGTCTATTTTTTGCTAAAATATTGGTCAAATTTCAATTGTCCCTCCTCCTTCCAACCCCTGAATATTATTTCTCAAGTCATCAAGGGTTTATGAAAAACAGTGGGCCAGATTCTGAGGATCAGGTTAGCTGGATGAGGGGGTGTCTTGTTGAAGGAGAGACCCCCTTTCTGTAACCTCACTCAAAGAGGTCTGTCTCCTCTCCACCTTTGACCTTCTCTCTCTAAAATCTCTCTAAATAAATGTTGCTTTTTCCTATTCTTGAAGAACTGAAAAGATCCAAGCGTTGAGTTCATTATGGGATAGAGGCTCTGTAACTAGCCAGGGGGATTGTGTCACCCTTATTCCAAGGTTCTTCTTTCCTCCCCACTCTCCTTCAGGAACTCTCACAAGTTTGCCTCTAATATTCCACAACAAGGCCCATCCCCTCCACGTGGCAACTCCCCAGGAAACAACATCACCCGGTGACAAGGTAATCAGCCTCTTGGTTTACAACGTGTGAATCACAGAAGCCAGAAAACTGATCATTAGATAAAAATAGATCACATTTAGCCAGGATGGCTCAATGAGCAGAGATAAAAATAAAAGGCAGACATGGGAAGGAAGGCTCCAAATGCTAAATGGCAAGATGATGACAACGACTAGTTTAAACATTCCTTCCTCCTTATTCAGAACTCTCTAATAGTAAAGACCATAAAAGGGTTTAATGGTCATTTTATGGTTCCAACGATCAACATTTGGAGATTATAAAAGGAGAGCCGTCTTCCTACCCTTCAAACCATCTCCTCCCATCTTGATTCAGCTTGCTCTTTTTAAATAAATTTTTATTTATATCTTGCTTTATATCACCAAAATTTTTCCCAGTCTCCTCTGTCCAAGTCAATCCATATAAATAAAATTTTTAAAGAAAAAAGAAAACAAAATCAGCCAAACTAGTCATACATAAAAAATATAAAAATATACTTGGTATTTTATACTCTCCTCTACAAAGAACTAAGGTAGCTGAGACTCTATCTCTTCTTTGGGGCTGCTCTTATTCTTTGTAACCCTGCAACATTCACATTTGATGTTTGTGTGGTTATTACTCTTTCTTTCCATTTACACTGTTGTAGTCATTGTCTGAATTGTCTTCCTGGCTCTGCTGGACTTCATTCTGAAATCAGTTCATGCAAATGTTTCCAGGCTTCTCTATAAACTTCCTATTTGTTGTTTCTTCTATCATTGGGCATCTATTTTGTTTCCGGTTCTTTCTACCACAAAAAAAAAAAATGCTGCTACACATACACTGGAACTTTTTCCCCATCTCACTCCTTCTTCAACCTCTTTCTCTCCACCAGCTCCTTCCCTTCTGCCTATATGACTGCTCATGCCTCCCCAACTTCAAAAACAAAAAGTAAAAACCCCTTTTCCTTGACCACAACCCTTAGGCTCTCATCCTCTACTGTTTGTCCTGTACTTCTTTACACTGCCTGACCTCTCTTTCAAAGAGCCTTGCTCATCATCCCTAGCCAGATGTCTAGATGACTTCTTTGCACATCCTGTTTTAGAGTGTATTTTTTTCCCCCTAGACATGTACTTTCCCCCTATTATGTTGTAATATTGCAGCTTGCACGCAGGAGACACTTAATATGTAGCTACCTTAGGGAGGAGGGGAGGAGTCTTTTTTTTGTCAAGATTTTTTTTCTATTATTATTTTTTTACAAGATTCAATTTTGCAGAAGCTTCTAATTCAAATGCACTAGTAAAGAGAAATATTTTCCTTGGCATTTATTATTCTGATCATGATTTTGGCTAACCATTAAATTCTCCTAGCTCAAAGAGATAATAAAAACTGCATATTAATTGATGATAAATTCTAGTTGTTCCTAACTCCTGAGGAATTGATGTGTTTGTAATCATAACTGCAGACAACCAGGAATCAGAGGATCAGTCCTGAGCCCCCAGTGGGCAGACCCTTGCTCAAATGGTTCAAGATGAGGTTGCCTTCTTGGCCATGGAGAAGATAAACTGGAACCAAGAAGCTGTCCTGCCTCTTCCTAACTCAGCTTTCCTCTTGGGCTTATTTAATTTGCCCATTTCTACAAGTTAAACTGAGAAGTCTCCATAAAAGCTGTATCCCTAATGGGGGCTATGGGCCCACAGGTCTGCCCGTGGTAGGGGGATAAAGAGTTCATTAAAATGTTTCTAACAGATTAGCTATTCTTATCACCTCTGACACAGGAACTAAAACATAAACTAACTTGATAAATGAGTTCAAAGCTTTCATAATTCCCCTGGGGCTTCTCTGGAAGGTCCTCACATCCATTTTAGGCCCAAAGCAAATGGGGATGCTTTGTCCTTTTTAACTTGTACTTGTGAGGTGCAGAGACAGAATGTCCTCATCAGGGAGTCACTCTCTCGATACAATCACAGGTCCTGTCCCTCCTAATTAATGCAGAAGAACAGTCTCCTTACTGAGCAAATCTGAAGTTGAAGGAAGCTCTGTATCCTATTATCCTGGGGCTTATGTTCCAGGCAAAGAACATGGCCAGAAAACTTCAGGACAAAATAACAGACAGAAATTCCATTCAATGAGCATTTGTTAATCACCTACCAGGTGTCAGAACTCTTTGAGAAGGCCTGGGGAGACACAGACAAAAACAAATGGTTCCTTCTCTCAAAGAGTTTATGTTCTACAGGGAAATGCTTAGGAGAGGAGGTACTGTGTGAAGTCCACAGTTGAAAAGGCCAGGAGGGACTGGGCGGAGAGGCTGGGAGATCTCCAGAGCTGGAAAGGGTCCAAAACCCTCACCTGACGAGGGCAATTGAGGCCATGGAAATGAAGGACCTTGCCCAGGTCAGGCAGGTAGTATTAGGCCAGGGTTTGAACCTTGGTCCTCAGTGCCCTGAGTCAAGGTACTCTAGGTGCAGCTGAGGTGGGGACATCTGAGAGAGAAAAATATGGTTCATTGTAGGTGATGAAATCACTCAACTCTCTCACTCTAGAGGGCAAGAAAAGGTCTAGACTTTAATTCCCAGGTTGTCCAGGTTCCTAAAAGGTTCATAGGTTACTATAAAAAGCTCACAAGTTACCACAAAAGTTCACAGCCAGGATCTTTATCAAGGTAAGGAAAGGTTAAACAAAGAAGAGACAGGTACAAGCTGGACTGGAAGAGAAGAGCAAGGACACTTGAGAAAGGGAAACAAGGGAAGTGGCTAAGAGATGTGTCTGGGCTTGGATGGTCATGGATCCAGCTGCATGGAGCTGGGACCATACAGAAGCTTGGAGAAAGGGAGGGGAAAGGAACCAGGGAAGTCACATAGAGAGGAGAGGGAGGGGCAGACAGCAGCTAACACCTGGTGAGACAGCCTCCTGGTCTAAGGTAGCTCCACTGCATGCTCCTGCCCCAAGGGTGAGAGTATGTGACCAAGGCAGGCAGATGACAAACTGCTGTAACTGGACAGAGAAAATGACAAGATTTGTTCCTGATGGAAAAAGAAAATTATAGTATTTCTCTGTACTCACGAGTTCCCTTGCTTCAAATGTTTCTTCTATTCTTCCTAAGTTGCTTCCCTTTGGACAAGAAAATTGGAAGGAAGTTGAAGAGGAAGCAAGGACTTCCGGAAAGGAGCAGCACAAACAAAGACATAGAGAGTAAAGAATCCAGATTGGTTGGAAGGGTAAACCTTAAAAATATAGCATTAAAACAAAATGACAGAAAATATAGGTTAGTCATAAAGTTTTATTCTCTAGGATTTACCAAAAATAATTTGTCCAAGATGACACCTAAATCTATAGGTGGAGGCTAGCTGTTCAAGATGATCGCCTCAAGTTGAGGGAGACAGGGATATTTATATAGGAACAAAGGGGGAGGCAGGGGAGGGACTAGGGTAATTAATACATAAACAAAAATAGACTAAATATTAAGCCTCCCTGGAGGCCATTCTATTAGGTTGTACAAAATCTCATCAAAAAGTATCATCCTTATATAATGCTGCCATATCCAAGGGGAGGGCACATTCTGTCCGGGATTAAAGTACAAGGAGAGCAGGACAAGCATTCCTTCTTTAGTCTAAAGGAGGACACATTCCACTCTTCACAATAGTTAAGAAATCTAACTTTGACAAAGAATATTGTTTTGAAAACTCTGAGAGAAGATAAGAACTAAGGAGGGGACAGGAATAATAAATGATACACCCTCCTCAACTGGCATTTAAATGTCTCTAAAATCTGACTCCAACACACCTGCCAGAAGGCTGCAGACTACTGCCTATCAAGGAGAATCAACAGACACAAAGGACTGTATCACCCCAAAGAGAGGCAGACTCCCAGCCATGGACCAAGGCCCAGTAGCAGACCACAGGCTGTCCAGGTTTATATCCACAAGGGTTATCAAAAGAAGGGAGATGAATCCTGTGGATGTAGGATGAGAGGGAATGGACAAGAGCCACAGAGGAGGAGAAAGTGAGGCTGGGAGACCACAAAACCATCCAAGTCTTCCAGTGATTCCTGTAATTATTATAGTGAGAAGCCTAAGGGATAACAAGGGAGAGTCACAAGCTGAAAAGCTAAAATGCACCCTTTCCTGGCTTCTTAAGGCTGCCCCTTAAATCATTTAATAAGAGTGCCATTCTAACTTCTTTCTATGACACCAAAAAAGGTCCATGGAGATAAGAACAGACTCCCTGCTCTGCTAACAGTCAATGTGGGCCAGAAGAAAGGAAGCATTGATCTTTTCTGAGTTTCTATCCTAAAGGCAGGGGGGTAGGGACTAAAATGGTCAAGACTTAGTGATGACTCTGAGAGAGGAGAGCAGAAGAACATCTTGATGGCAACCCAAGGAACTCCAAATTCCTGACATTTTATCAGTAGAGATGATGGTCAAGAAGAGGCCTGAGCATGAGCTTTGTTGTTGACCCCAAGGACTCTGGGACTTTACCATTCTCTGATATAGGAACGCTTCATCCAAGATTTGGCACAAGGCAAGGGCCTGATCAATCCTTTCTTCTTTCAATAGAGACTTTCTATGGGATTATAAGAGAAGCAACAATATTAAAGGTTGGTGGGTAAAAAGGGGAGGGGTCATTCTAGTTAATGAAGGATGTCCCAAAGAGAGAATTTTTCAGGAAGAACCAGAGAAAGGGGAAAAAGACAAATCACATAACCTCAAATTGGAACACTGACCCCCCCCCTCTAAAATTGATTAGAAATAAAGGGAAGCTATCATATTGCTCTTGCCACTCAAATGTTCCCAGATGGATGACTTGGGAGAATGGTGATGGAATACAAAACCTTTCACCTCTGATCACTCATTCAAATTCGATCCATTAATATTTGATAGCTGCTTAGATGTCAATCTCCTGAGAGTTAGTAGCTTTAGAAAATGGCCAACAACAACAACAAAAAAGAATAAACCCAGAAGCTCTACATGGTGACCTCTGGAAAACAGAGTCGAAGGATCAAGAAGTGAAAAATTCCTGAGAATGATCTGCTCTTTCTGGAAAAGTGCTGGGGAGAGGTGAAAAGGGATCTGACTCAGAGCACCATGGGCTGCCCGGAAGGATGAAATCAAACTCAGGTGGCATCTGCTCCTTCCCCTATTGGGTTCATTCACAGCCTCTCCCCTATCCCTTTGGATTAAAAAGCACATCTTTATAAAACACTGGCCAATTTTGCCTAGGAGTTAATTCACTTTGGTTATGTTTCTTTAAGCATAGCTCATTAGAATGGATTTCTGGTTCTTTAAAAAACTTTTCCTTATCATTTTAGTCTTTACATCACAGCCATCCCAGGGTAGCAGCCCCACCCTCCAGAAGTGAGCAGTCTCTTGAAAGCAGAGTAAAATGGCGAAGTGATAACCAACTGTGTGGACAGCAGAAGCCACTTTCTCTTCCTCTGGTCTCAGCTTCCCTTACAGAAGCAGAAGAGAAATATATTCCTTTATTTGGTCTCTAGCTCAAGTCTGGCTATTTCAGTTACTCAGAGTTCTAGTTCTAGTTCTAGTATCTTTAGTCTTCTTTTCATTTTCATAATTGTAATCATTGCATATGGTATTCTTTTGGTTCTGCTTATCTTAACTTTGTATCAATTCATGCAAACTGTTCCAGGCTTCTCTGAATTCTTCATATTGGTCATTTCTTACTATACAATAGGCCAACATATCCCTAAGCCATAGTTTGTTAATTGTCAGTTGATGGGCACAACTCTACCCAGTCCTAAAGTGCTGTTGTGAGAGCAGAGGGGAGAGGATGGGGATGTGGGGTCAGGTAGAACCTGCCTCGGTCACTGTCTTTGGGAGTGTGGACAAGTCTCCCAGCAAGGAAGTTCGATGAGAGGATCTCTAGGGTTTAAAGTGAGGATGCTCCAAGTCCCCACCAATGGGGCCTTTTCCTTTTGTCTCTGACTTTACACATGTGTCTATGTCTAGCCTAGGGGAAGGATTTCTGATTTATTGGCATGAAAAGCTTAATCACTTTCCTTCATAATTCCAAATTATTTTTCAGAACACTTGAACCATCTATAGTTTTACTAAACACCCAACACTAAAACCTGAGAGCTGTTTCCCTATCCTACAACAGGAAGAATATCACCTTCCAGAGATGTTGTGAGGATTGAATAAAATTGTGTCTGGTATGACATGAGTCCAATCTCATTATTATGATCACTACTATTTCAGAATCATAGAACTGGAGAGTTGGAGGGGACTAAAAAGCACCTCCTACCCTCATAGTCCTACTCCTACACAACAGGAATTCCCAGTATAACATTCTCAACATTCCTCTTAGATTTGTCATTGGGATTCGGGTGAAAATGGTCCAGGGATAAGCCACTATCTTGCTATTATTCTCTTGTATCAAGTGGTCTACAAAAGATTGCACCAGTGGATAAAATCACTGCTTTTTTACAACTGAATAAAAGGATTAGGGTGGAAGTTGACTCTCCCCAAGTTCCTGAAGACATTCTCCTTACCAGAGATATGCTATGCAGCTCCTCCTCTGCTCCCACCTATTTCAAAAACTCTTCATTTCCCAGAGCTTAGAGATAAGGAGCATTTGGTAAAATGTGGTTCAATGGATCAATGGTCTATCTAGCCAGGGGATTGTGTCTAATCTTTCTTGCCCTGCTGAATTAGATTATTGTTGCTTATTAGCTGGTACTCTAACACTAGACTGGCCACCACTGCACTTCACACCTCACTCCCTCTGACTTGGCCAACTCTCCTGTCCTCATTTCCCTCCTCCAGTCCCATGCAATATTCCATGGTGCCCTCAAAGGGGCCATCTTGAACCTGGCACTTCCAGGTCCAAGGCCTAGAATCCTAGGTCCAAGGTCCTAGAACCAGACACAAACTCCTAACATTCATCATCCCTTTTCACTCCCTGGCTCTCCCTCTGACATCCCTGGCTCCAGGCAGGATGTTTGCCATCCCAACTCCACTTCTGCCATTGGCAATCCCTGGTTTTCCTCACAGCTCAGCCCAAGCATCCCTTCTATCTGAGCCACCCTGGTGGCCAGTGCCTCCCTCACCACCCCCTGCTTTGATGTGGTTTCTTTTTTTAGGTTTTTACAAGATAATGGGATTAAGTGGCTTGCCCAAGACCCCACAGCTAGGTAATTAATAAGTGTCTGAGGCCAGATTTGAACTCAGGTCCTCCTGACTCCAGGGCCGGTGCTGCGCCACCTAGCTGCCCCTTTGATGGGTTTTGTATCTACTAAATAATGGGCAGTGTCTGAAGCTTACATAATCCAGTAGCCCCATGAGGGGAGGACTGCCCCTTCCCTAGGAGGCAAGTATATACAGGGCCAGGTATACAACGGGTGCTGGACAACAGCTTGGAGACTGATGGGTAGGAGGATATCTTTTCAGTGTGCCCCTTAAATTCCCAAGATGCATTGCTTATGTTCCAAAGCACTTCAAGCATTTTTAGATTCACTTTAAAATGACAAAACTAGATCAAAATCAATTTTACTTTCCTCAGTAAAATGAAAGCAATGTACTACCATTTTCTTAATCAAATCACAATAAAACAAACACCTTGGAGACAATAGAATTAAATCTGATGCAAAACAAACAAAACTCCTCAAATCATAAGGGTTAAACTGAGCCCTTTAAGTCTAACTGCCAATGTGCAGACATCTATCCAGCTGTTGACCAACTGCTGGAGTTCAAAACCAAAGCAAACGGGAAACCCCATCTCTATCTAAGAAGGGCAACACAGCACGAAGCTGGGAAAATTTCTCAGGAAATAGAGTAGAAAGGAAAGAAGAAAATCTAGATACTTATTCACAAATTATCACCAAAAAGAAATGATGGGTGTAAACTGTAAGGGAAGAGGCTTCAATATTAAATATTTAAGAAAACAAGTCTGATTGACATGTCGGTGAAACAGAGAAAATTTACCCAAGACAGCTGTCAAACAGCTTTGAATGAATGCAATTTAAAACTGTGGCTTTACCAACCTGACCCGCCAGCTTCCAACCTTGAGCCTGACTTTCAATGACCATGACTGATGAGCCCCTTCCTCTTGGGGGGTGGATGCTCTGGGCTTTCCAACAAATAGAGCAAGACTAAATTAGACTGGCTGGTCTGTGTTCACTGTACTCTAACCACTTCATCCAGAATGAAATATTTTACAACAGTGCTGTCCAAAGAACAATGTTTAAAATAAAGGTCCTTGCCGGTCAAAGCAGGATCCGCAGCAGCAGCGATCAGACCCTGCCCAACACTCTACCTTGACCTCTGATCCTAGGGAGATGCCACCCATGTCTTCCCACAAGTGCTAAATTCCAAAGCCCCTCTGTGGACTGTCAAGGAAGGAAGGTGCAGGAAGGCAGTGGTGAAGGCAGAGCCAGAAGCAAAGGCCCACCTTAGCAAAAAGCCAAAATAAGATTCCGATGTGCTTAACCTGGGGTCCCATGAGAGGAAGTGTCACTTGTAGGAGGCAAATTAGGGCCATTTGCTGATTTAATTTGGAATCATAGAAAATTATGAAGAGAATCTGGTCTGCCCACCTTAGCCTGGGCTATACCCAAAAGGGTCTAACATGTTTGAGTAGGTCCCAAATCTGGCTTTCAAGCTCTTCATCCACTTCACACCAATCAAAAAGGCAAAAATGATTCCATATAAATATGTTTGAAGGGCTGAAAAAACAGGTCTAGTCATCAAACATTATTAACAGTATCATACATTTGTGGGGAGTAATAAAGAGCCATTTAAAGGGGTGAATAAGGACAACTTCTCAGACTTCTCTGCATATAAGGAAGAGAAGTAAATTGATGGACAGTTTGACAACATAGTGAAGTTTTAAGTGAGCTCATCTGAACAGAAGTTTGAGAAAATTCCTTTTTTTTTTTTTTTTAGGTTTTTGCAAGGCAATGGGGTTAAGTGGCTTGCCCAAGGCCACACAGCTAGGTAATTATTAAGTGTCTGAGACCGGATTTGAACTCAGGTACTCCTGACTCGATTTGAACTCAGGTACTCCTGACTCCAGGGCCGGTGCTTTATCCACTGCGCCACCTAGCCGACTGAAAATTCCATTTCTTCTCATTTAAAAGAAGCTTAAATGCAGAAGACTTTCTTTAATTAGGTAGGAGAAAATGCTCTTCACAGACAAAAAGTAAATGATCCACCTAGGAAGGGAGTAGCAAAGCCTTTACTGAGCAATCTGATTTTATTTCATTTCCTTTGGACTTTTAATCATCTGCCAGAGACCAGCAATGGAGTCAACCAAGAAGCCAGATGCAGAACCCCAGATCTGGATAAGCTTGACAGTTCCATTCAAATACTCAAAGAGCTGTCCCCCTTATGCCCCAAACTCATTTAAATATGCCTCAGTTTTTGTGATGGTAAGATTGAGAGGAGAGAAACAGCCTCAGGGTCAGGAAGGCCTGGGTGCAAGGCTTGCCTCTGGCTAGGTGACTAGGGACCAACCTTCATCAGTAAAAGGAATTTCCTCATCTGGGACTACCCACTGCCTTTAGAGATGGGATCTCTGGCCTAAAACTGACATGAATAGTCACCAGGAATAATTTGGGACTTGAAAGCAGCCAATGAATAGACTTCTTGCATTTCACTGATATGTGGGTCAGACATATTTTCTTAAATATTTAATTGAAACCTCTTCCCTATAGTTCATACCCACTGTTATTTAGGGTTGGAGGGGGAGGTCATTTGTGAATAAGCATCTAGAATTTCTCCTTCCTTGTTCCTTCCTTCATTTCCTGATCATTTTTCTTGTTTGCATGCTGTTGTCTATCTGATACAAAGATGATATTCCATATTTGCCTAGTTAAAGTCCCTGGAAGTGACCCTGACTTCTGGACAGCTGCACCAATGGAGCCCAAGCTCTATTGTTCTTGGTTGAGGATGTGGCATCCAAAGATCTGTCGAGCTTCAGCCCAGTAAGATTCATCTCTACAGGGGTCACAGGATGAGGAATTTTTGATGGCAACACTAGAAAGCCCTCTCTTAAATCACAAAGGGGTTTGTGGTCTGCAGTGGAAAGAATAGACCCAAGGACATAACAAATCAATGAAGTTGGAAAACAAATCTATGTGATAGACTGATCAGTAACAAGGTAAAAATTATATATTTAGAGGTTTTTCCTTCTGATTTTCAATAGGGATAAGTAAATACTCCATGGATTAGTAATGGCCATGTCACACCAAGGTAGCTTCTTCTGAACCTCTATCAGATTAAATATGTCACAATCATTACTTCTATGAGTCATATGAACAAACAAATATGAAGCAATTCTTTATACTCTTCTTAGAAGTAATAACTCAGCCTTTGGAGAGGAAAGGCATCTTGGTATAGAAAGAATTTAAAGTGAAGAGTAAGTATAAAATCTTTTATTTGGGGCTATTTCATTAGAAAACCAAGCACATCTGGGATATACTATTGCATATTTATTCAAGAACAGGCAAAGCTGGGGAAGGAAGGAAAGGGGTCACCTGGATATTATAGTTATACAGAAGGATCTAGGTAGGTTTGAGGATCTTTTTAAACTAGGAGAAAAATGGAGAAGAGAAATATGGTTCTGTACTTTCATGTACTGTCAGCTGTATGATATATTTGATTTAATTAAGGTTAATTCGTGTCCCTCAGATACAGAGTGAGGCACAGGGTATCTCTTACGAAAACATGAAAATTCTAAAATATAGGTATTATCCTAATCCCATGTAAGATTATTAGCAAAAGGTTGTATTTATATTTGCAAATATGGTGGATGTTTGAGATAATTTTTTATTAATGCTTTGAATAAGCTTAGTTTTATAAATAATAATCAATTTCTAACCACAGAATTCATCTAAAACAATATTCTCATTTCCTGTCAAGTGAAAGGGCACCTCTTGACATTTTTTATCAATCCACAAAAATGCCAACTTTAGCATCATCTCGTCAATGGCATTAGCATTTGCCTTTGGTTTCCTGTAGTCTCTGTATCTCATACTTCAGTGTGATAATTATGGAACTCTGGGAGATGTATACCTGCAGTATACTGTATCTTACTGCCAATTTACAGCTGAACATATTATTTGAAATGAACTCTGGGACACCTTATTGTAAGAGTAAAACAGTACCATTGGTTTAAAAAATAAACAAGTTCAAATAAATCCATTAAAATAGTAAAAAAGATAAATCCCAACACTCACAAAATTTAGCCAGAAGAACATATTCTATTGTGAGGAATGGGGGTAAGTAAGGCATACAGGGCCACACATGCTCTGAGGTTCCTGTTTCACACTCCAAGGATCCTCATGGACCCCAGTGGATGCGCTGCAGAGTCAAGTCTGAGCAAGCCCCTGATTTGAAAAGTTTTCCAATGATTCAGCACAAATGGCTCAGGATCCTAGGATTTTAGAGACAGACGGGTCCTAGACTATTGTAGTCTGGCCTTTTCATTTTTTAGATGACAAAATTGAGGCCCAGAGAGTCTAGGTGACTTGGTCAAAGCCCCACAGAGAAGGCATGGCAGAGGGCCAGGCAGCATTCTGGGTCATGAGGAGCCATTCAGGTGGAGCTAAGCCATAGAAGGGGGGTATCAGTTGGACAAGGGGATGGAAGAACGCAAACTCAGAGCTCCTGAGATCTTGAAGTGAATCAGCAGGTTCCAGATCAGTGAGGGCCATGCATCACATGCTCCTGGTTCAGCTCTAGAGCCCCTACAACTACAACACAAACATAACTCCAGGGCATGGCCAGGACCTGGCCAGTTATCAGGGCCACTAACAATACTAACCAACTGAGGTGTCCAATCTTTATTGCACAATGAGGATTGGATCCTTCATTGGGATCCAATGAATGGGTTACAATGAGGATTGGAGGGGTCAGAGCCAAGATGACAGCAGGAGAAGAGCCTCTCTTAGGTGCTCTCTCCAAAATATTTCAAAAAAACCTTAAAATTATGACTCTTAACTAAATTTTCGAGAGACAGAAACCACAGAAAGATCCAGTGAGGCAATTCTCTAGCCCAAGGTAACCTGGAAAATAGTTGGAAAACTCTGTTCCACGGGGTTAGAGCTGTGGCCCTGCCAGAGCAAAGGAACTTCAGCCTCCCAAGAACAGCCCCAGGGTGTCTGAGAGAGCTGGTTCCCTGCAGCAGAAGCAGTTTCCTGACCTGCACCCCAGGGAGCACCAAGCACAACTTGGAAGATCAGCAGGGAGACCTCTGCCAGAGCGAGCATGAAGTCCAGGCCCTCAGTGCAGCCATGGCACTCTGAGAAGCCCAGGCCCTCAGCATGGTCACTGCAGCCCAGATCCATGCAGAGTTGCCCAGCAGGAGACTCCAGGCAGCTGCACCCTGAGCGCTCAACCCACCAAAGGTAATGGGGTGGAGGGAGACTTCCAAGGTCTGTCCTCTGTCTCTGGAACAGGACTCTGATGCTCTGACCACATTCAGATTCTGATTGAAGTCTAGGCCCCCCCCTAGAACAGGGACCCCCTCCCCCAGCCCCATGGCAGAGGGGTGTGCTTGTGGTCATTCACAGACCAAGAGAACAATCAGAGCCTCACACACTGAGGTCCTTGTGGGGATGTCCCAATAAAACTCAAAAGCTCAGGAAGCACCCCCAAACCAGGTACAGGCTGGGAATGAGTAAACAGAAAAAAAAAGGAACCAACCATTGACAATTATTTTGTCTATGATCCCATGGAAGATCAAATACTCAATCTGAAGATGAGAAAGTCCAAGCTTCTGCATCTCAAGACTACAATATAGAAATTGGGCTCAGGTTATAACAGAGCTCAAAAAAGATTTTGAAAATCAAGTAAGGGAGATAGAAGAAAAATTGGGAAAAGAAATGAGAGAGATGCAGGAAAAAACATGAAAACGAAGTCAGCAGTTTAGTCAAGGAGAGCCAAAAAAATGCTGAAGAAAGTAACATGTTAAAAACCAGCATAGATCAAATGGATAAAACAGTTCAAAAAGATATTGAGAAGAAGAATGCTCTAAAAAGCAGAATTGGCCAGATGGAAAAGGAGATAAGAAAGCTCTCTGAGGAAAACAAATCCTTCAGATGTAGAATGGAGCTAAAGGAAGCTGATGACTTTGTGAGAAATCAAGGCACAATAGTTCAACACCAAAAGAATGAAAAATTAGAAGAAAATGTGAAATATCTCATTGGACAACTGATCTGGAAAACAGATTCAGGAAAGATAATTTTAAAATTATTGGGATACCTGAAAGTCATGATCAGGAAGAGCCTTGACCTCATTTCTTAAAGAATTCCTACAGGAAAATTGCCCTGATATCCTAGAAGCAGAAGGCACAATAGAAATTGAGAGAATCTCCCCTGGAAAGAGATCCAAAAAAACAACCTCCAGGAATGTTATAGCCAAGTTCCAGAACTCCCAAGTCAAAGAGAAAATATTACAAGCAGCCAGAAGGACACAATTCAAATATCATGGAGCTGCAGTCAGGATCACACAGGACTTAGCAGCAACTACCTTAAGGCTTCAGAAGGCTTGGAATATAATATTCTGGAAGGCAAAAGAGCTTGGAATGCAACCAAGAATCAACTCCCCAGCAAAACTGAACATTCTCTTCCAGGGGAAAAGCTGGACTTTCAGTGAAACAGGGAATTTCAAATGTTCCTGTTGAAATGACCAGAGCTGAACAGAAATTTTGGCCTTCATATACAGCACTCAGGTGAAGCATAGAAAGTGGAGGAGAAGGGTAAATTATGAGGAACTTGATGATGAACTGTATGTATTCCTGCATAGAAAAATGATACTGATAATACTCAGAAGAAACTTCTCATTTAATAGAGCAGGTAGAAGGAGCTTTTATAGATGCAGCACAGGAGAGAGCTAAATTTAAAGATATAATATATTGTAAAAATGGAGTCAATGACTAAAAAGGAAATGTACTGGGAGTAAGAGAAAGGAGAAGTAGAATAGGCTAAGATATTTCATATAAAAGATTTTTTTTTTTGCAATAGTATGGAAGGGGGGAAGGTGAAGAGGAATAAGGGAACCTTCACTCTGATCAGGAATGGCTCAAAGAGGAAACAACATATGCACTCAATAGGGTATAGACATCTAGAGGGAAAAGGAGAGAAGGGGAATGGGGAGGGGATGGGAGATGTGGGTGATAGAGTAGATCATAGGAGAGAATAGTCAGATATAATACATTTTCTTTTTTTACTTTATGCAAGGAACTGGGATTGGGTGACCTGCCTGGGACCACAGGGCTGGGTAGTTGCTGGGTCTCTGCAGTGGTATGTGGGCTTGGGTCTCTTGGGCCCAGGGCCAGTGCTCTGTCTGCTGCACTGCTCAGCTACCCCACAGCACATTTTAGAAGGGGGACAGAGTGAAATGAGAGAGAAAATATAATAGATGACAGTGGGGATGAATGGATGGTGGGAATTACAAACAGCAACTGTGGAAAAATATGGAAATAACTTCTGTGATGGACTTATGATAAAGAATGTGATCCACATGAGACAGAGCTGATGGTATCAGAACACAGACTGAAACACATTTTTTTCTCTTTCTTTTACTTTCTTTCTCATGAGGTTTTATATTTTTGTAGGGGAGGGGGTATTATGTTTACTCTTGAACAAGAATATTTTAGTAATGTAAATAAAAAATAAAGTAAATAGGAAAGAAAAATTAATTAGGAAATAAAAAAATTAGTAAATTAGTGAATAAAAAAGTAAAGAAGAAAAAAAAGAAATTGTAGATAAACCCAAGTGCAGAAAAGTGTTTATTTAATTTAAAGTGAGTCTGACTGGGTGCATTGCATTAACTTAAGAGATTAAGATTTGCATGTTTGAAAGAGTATAATAATTGGATTTTTATCAGCATAAAAATCCTTTTAATTATAACAATAGCACAATAAGGCCTCATTTGTCCAATATCATTTTATTCCTTTTTCTAGGCTTGCCTCTGGATTTTGTTTTGTTCTTATCTACAATTTTTAAAATGTTTAAACAACCCTCTTTTTCTTCATCAACACTGCTAACACTTGAGACTAAAAGTCATGAGAAAGAGAAAAACAACCTTCATAATAAATATAGTCCGTCAAGTGCATATCCAAAATTATATGTCTTTTTTTGACATCATGAGCCTCTTTCAGGAAGTAGATAATCTAGGTATTCTGGAGACATGGAACTGATAAAGGAAGATTGCTAATATGGTTTCCTTGGTCTGAATGCATTGTTGAAAGGTTGGTTATTCTCATTCTATTGTTAGGGGAGCTATCACATCATCTGAAGTTCAAGGATCTGAAATCTTACTTTTAGGATCCATGGAATAAGGAAGAATCTTGTTCAGGCTTTAATCATCTGCTGTCTGGACTACACTAATAGACTCACATTTTATCTCCCTGCTTCTAATCTCTCCCCTTGCCAATTCAACCATCATGCAGTTACCAAAGTAATTTTCCTAATTCATAAATCTTAACATATCATTCCTTAATTAAATAAAAGACAAAATAACAATGAGGATTGCATCCCTCAAGTACACAACCATATTTCTCTTTTCCATTTTTCTCCTAGTTTAAAAAAATCCTCAAACCTACCTAGATCCTTCTGTATAACTATAATATCCAGATGACCCTTTCCCTCCCCAGCTTTGCCCATTTCATGTATAAATATGCAATAGTATATCCAAGATGTGCTTGGTTTAATGAAACAGTCCAAAAATAAAATTTTACAAACTGCCCCATCTTGACAGTCTATAGATTAATGAACATTTTCTGGGTGTCTAATATGTACCAGGCTCGATGTCCAGTGCTGGGGATATGAAGAAAGGTAAAAGGCAGCTTTGTCCTCGAGGAGCTCCCAGACTAATAGACCAGGCCTTCAGAAATAGCCTGCATAACCAATGAAAGATAAAGCAACTCCAAAAAATATGGTTCACATTACAACCTATTAGATGCAGACACAAGTGGCTTCTAAGTCATACTCAGGGAGTAGTTACAAACAGCTATCAATGACAGAGGACAAAGGGTGGCACTCCTGGGGCACTGGCCCAGTGTCACCTATTCTCTTCACCATGGTCTGGATCAATGGTGAAAAGAGAGGTCCTTCCGACTGAGGTCAGCATGGTTACCGCAGTCAAAAAAAGCTCAGAATTCCCAATGACTGCACTAGGTTAAAGGTATCAAACTAGTCAGAGGCAAAAGACAAAGCTTGAAGATAAGCACAAGGTGACTCACAAATGAACCCAATACCAAAGGAGCAGCTTTTCCAGGAAGGTATCAAAGCAGCTGGAGTTCCCTAGAGTTTGAAGGAGGATGGTCTGGAGCACCCAAACCTAAAAACCCTAGTCCCAGTGGAGAACACAGTCTTAGATCTTGGCCCCATAGGATATAGACCCACTAAGTGCCATTAGGGATGGTATTATAAGGTTAAAATTTTTTTTAAAACAGCTTAGAGACAAAGGGCACCTCCAAGTATAGGAAAGGTATCACCATTTTAGCCAAGGTCTTCACGCATAATTCAGAGATAGGAGGAAGTATTTCCTGCTGTAAGGACTTCAAAAATAGTATCACATCTTAATAATGTGACATGAATTGCAAGGCCAGAAGAAGGGCCTAATGGGGACACTCCATGTTTCAGTTCTCACCAGTCCTCTTCTCCATCAAATCTATCGGTCATGCTCACCATCTTGTGCATCTGTAAAATTCTCTGGGCTTCTTTTTCCTGATTCACCCAGTTTAATGTGATGTAGTCCTTTGTTTATCACTGTCCCTTTTCCCCAGTGAATGCTCGACTCTTCACTGGTATTTTTACAGACTCGCTCACCAAAACACATTGGAGAAATACAATTCTACCAATGAGCAGCTAATACTCCTGTGCCCTCTGCTGGTAGAGTAACCTCATTCTGAGGCAACTGACTTCATAGAAACAGCCCCAGGCCCCCAGGAAAAGGGTGTGTAGGAGCCAGCATGGGGAGACTGCAAGAGAACAGCCGCTCCATCTCTGGAGGAACCTCTCAATCTCTCAACATTTATTGATCAAAACCAAAAAATTTAGTTTAGTTTTTAACTAAATTTGAATGACTTATTCATTAAATTCAAGACAAAAGTAAAATTATGGTTCTCATATTAAGAATCTGGCCTACTGCATTTTATCTGTGGTCAAACCCACAGTCCAAATAAACTAATTTCAATCAGGTTTTTAAAGACAAAGAAAATGCCAAACTCCCCCCACCAAGCGCAACTCAAAAATTTCTGACACCAAAATCTCTTTTAACTGTTATTCTAGGTTTTAAAATAAACTATTTTTATTCTAAGGAGAAAACCATTTCCACCCCCAAAACCAAGCCTCCAATATCACTGGTACAAGAAACCTCTCATAAGAAAATAACCCCTTCCAACACAACTTCCAAAGCCCCTTCCTCTGCAATTCACCCTGACAGGCCAAGCTATATTATCCCCTCCCTGGGTCATCCAGAGAGGATCTGAGAGAAATAAGAGGCAGGTCTTGAATCCAGATCTTTCTAAGCACTAAGTGTGGCCAGCAATTTCCCTACTACAGCAAGCTGCCTTTCTTCAGTTCAGGTTTCTTAGAGTCCCCTTTATCAAATTACTTCACCAAAGAGCTATTTTATTTCCCTTTCAGAATTCTTGGTCAAATCCAAAATATTCAAAGCTATTTTTATTAAACAAATTGAACAAAATTCAACCAAATTCTTTTCTCTAGGATGAATGGCATCATTTTTTCCCCCTGCAATTTAATACATTATTATCTTTCTTTTTAAATTAAGACTGGCTGCAAAGAAGAAAGAAAATCTCATTTATTCTCGCTATCCTTTGTGAGTAGCTACAGGAATTTTCACATACAGCCGACTCAGAATTAAGCTCCCAAAGCAGGAGCTGACTAGACCCTTGTTTACCCATCACTTTCAAGAAAACAAACCCAAGGCCCAACAGAGGGAGCAAGGGACAGGCATCACAAAGCTGCCGCTTTCCCAGTCTGGGGGCCCTTCTCCACCAAGTGACCCAGGGACCCCTCTGTTCATCTGCCAGTCACAGGGCTGACATCAAGAGCAGGATGCCAACAAAGAAAAGGGAAATCAGAAGCAGCAGCACCAGGGCAATTTTAATCATGTAAAAGGGACTTTTCAGATATTTTTTCCTGGCAGCAAAGAAAATAGCATTCTGATTCTCTAAATAAGAGCAAAAACATTTCCAGTGATCAATACTGAAGCTATCTCCCTCTTTATTTAAACTACATAGATTTAATTATCCCAAATCCCTTTCCAGGGCTCAAAACAACTATGACAACCATTATCCTTATGGCGTGTCCCTTTCGATTAGTTTATAATCGATGTTAAATTAGCTTAGAATAATGAAAATGGGCTACATTACAAATAGCTCTGAAGAGAGCAGGCCTGGCTCATTGAACATCCCAATCTTATCATGGGAGGCAGGATGATATTACTGTTTGTAGAAAATTCTCAGAGATGGCCTTGAAGGGGATAAATGAGTGATTTATTGTTCTCAGCTCACTGTCTAACTACAAGTTACTCCTGGAAGTATAGAAGGTGCTTAGGTTTTTGACCCTGGGTGGGTCAGCAAACATCTCAAGCCATCTACAGCAAGATTAATAGCTTCAAGTATCAAGATACAAAATAAGCCTGCAAAAACAACAGTTTATAATTAGTCATAGAAAGAGGTCTCATTCAGAATACTGACAAAATATATAAAATATCTGGGGAGCCAATGTGCTGAACCATATCCGATATCTGTTTAGATATAATTAAAATATGTTTATGTTTCTTAAAGAAAAAAAGGACAATTTAAATAATCAAAAGACTATTAAGTGTTCATGGATGGGCCATTTCAATAAAACCAAAATGACAAGAACTCTTTAATTTGCAGGATGGTGGTATGCCAAATTATTAACGGCATACATTATAAAGGTAAATGAAATAATCACAAAATTTATTTGGAAAAATAAAATACCAGAATTTCAAGGGAGGAAAAAAAGTAGGAATGAAGAAGTTAAAAAGTGCTTTTGAATCTGAAATTATATGATTAAGCAGAAATCCTCAAAAGTCTTAATTTTGACAGAAAAATAGTTCATTGGAACAGACTAGACAAGGAAGAATAAAAAGTCACTAAAAAAACGCAGTATATGATAAAGTCCCAAATGCCTCCAAATTACCTGGAAAAGAACGCTCTATCTGATAAGAATTACCCTGAAAACTGAAAAAGAATCCAGCAGAAATAAAGTTTACACCAACATCTCATACCACAGGCCACAATAAATTCAGAGTGGCTATATGGACCTGAAATTAAAAGTCATACATACCTTAAAAAATTAGAAGAAAAGCATATCACCTATCTAACTCAAGCATGAGCAGGGGCTACATTTTTTAATCAAACAAGAATAGAGGTGATTTACAAAAAACAGACTAGATAATTCTGATTACAGGAAATTGAAAAGCTTTTGCAAGCTAGGAAAGAGCAGTTGACTAGGGAAAAAACCTTTGTATCAAATATAAATGTCTCCTGTTTAAGATTAATAGAATACTTAGGCCACCAACTGAAATACTTAAGCCCCAAAGGCTTAAGAATACTCAATGCATAAGTAATTAAAGGATATAAGCTAATTATTAACAATTATTATTGTTAACAGTCATAGGTCTCAAACTACTAATAAAAAGAGAAATGAAAATTAAAACAACCCTAAATTTTTGCCTCACTTGCCAAAATGGAAAGAATGCAAAGACAGAAATAGTCAATATGGCACAGGTTGTGGAAAGTTAGGCTAACTAAATGCATTTTTAATGGAAAATGGATCCAATCATTCTGAAAAGGGATAGGGAATTATGCAGACAGTGTCTCCTGTGCCCATCTCTCTAACACAAAGATTACACTGCTGGGTAAAGGCCCCAAGAAAATTGATGGGCCACATACATCAAAATAGAGTAATGGATGCCCATCAGCTAGGAAATGGCCAAACCAGTTGAGGTATGTGAATGTAATGGGATATAGCTGCGGTCTAAGAAATATTAAAGGTGATGAATGCAGAGAAGCACTGATGGCTTCTGTGAATGGATGCAAAGGGAGAGGAACCCGGAAGGCAACAGATACAATGACTGCCACAGAAAAGAACAACAACACAATAATATCATGAACAGCCATAGCCCCAAAGTAAGGTTTGAGAAGGTGAAGGTCTATGGGTGTGGAATACATCAGAACCTTTCTAATGTCTATTAGAATGGATTTTTCCCTTCTTTTTTATTTTCTTCCATAAAGGATGGCTCTCTGAGAGAAGGAAAGGGGAGGCTTGCATTGTGAAATGCTGATGTCATAAAACAAACTATCAACAAAATTTATTTTCAAAGAAAGATCAAACTTAATTTCCATTACTGTTTTTAAATGCCATTCTTTGGCAATGGGGAGAAGGAAGGCATCTGTGACATATTTTTTTTTTAAATCATGTCACAATAGCTGACTTAGAGAGTCAAGTATGCTTAGTAATTTAATATGTTCCACATGCTCCAGTAGATTTCTTTTCATCTGAAAAGAAGGGAGCACACCCACAAACCAGTCTGCATTCAACTTGCAGATTCATCTGCATTCAGGTGGCTGCAGTTCTCAAGGAAAAACTGGCCTTCTAAGGGGAAAATTAAGCTTACCAGACATTTCATAAAAATTGACTTAAAGGTTACTACATTTTGTTAGCTTTGGGGGGAAATTGGGGGGGGGGGGGCGTTGCTCTGCTACCGTCCTGTCCTTCGGCCCTAATAGGTTAAATGCAGCATAACAGGGGAATCAGACAAAGGCAGCAGCCCTGGTCTTCAACCAATGTGTCCAGAGATGCTTTTTCTGTGTCCCTCAACATGAATCTCCACGTGTGTGTGTGTGTGGGGTGTGTGTGTTTCAGTGTGTATGTGTGTGTTTATGTGTGGTGTATGTATGCATATTATGTGCTGTGTGCATGCACGTGAGTGTGTTCATGTGTGGTGTATATGCATATTGTGTACTGTGTGTGCGTGTGCACGTGTGTATATGCATGTATGTGAGTGCGTATGTGTGGTTGTGTGCATGTGTCATTTTGTGTGTGGTGTGTGAGTGTGTGGGTGTGCATGTGGATGTGCATATGTGTGTGGTGTGTGTGTGTGTGTGTGTGTGTGTGTGTGTGAGTGTGCCACCGTCTGGGGATTTCAGCTGCAATTCTCATCTGTCCAATGCCCTGCCTTCATGTCTAGTGGGGGGATGGGGTGGGCTCCCCTTTATTTCTGCTCCCCCCACCCTTCAGCTCCAGGTGCACCTTGGCAGACTCACCTTGCTCCCAGGAGCCTTTTCTCCAGGTGAACCCATTTCAGTTCAACAACCAGTTTTTGAGCACCTCCTACCCAGATGAACCTCACATGTCCAGGGAGAGGCAGAGATGGTTATAAGAAGAGTCATGCCCCACCCCCATCATTCCCCCAAAAGGAACTCCCAGTGTCGCAGAAAATCAGGGCTGGAAGGGAGCTTGGGAGCCATCCCACAGGGGTCATCAGCCTCCTCCAAGTGTACCCTCTGGGAACAAGGCTGGAAGGGAACTCCGAGCCAGGACTGGGGGCATCCAGAATGCCCAGGCTCTGACTAGCTGGAGGTCAATGGGGAACCAAAGAGGGTATTTAAACAGGGACACAATTTGAGTAGTGTTCTAAAATGGAGAGACGTCTGTCCTCTGGCCAAACTGGGAAATGAGTCAAAGGGAGTAAGTTCTGGAAGTGGAGGCCAATTAGGAGCGTATTCCAAGAGTCCACAGGGGCCAAGGCTAAGGAGAACTGTGAGGTCTCAAGACTGAATGATTAGGAGGAGGTGGGACCCCAAACAGAGCAAGGGGAGGGGGCAAGAGGAGCCAAGATGGGGGGCTGACATGGTTCCACGAAAGATCATGGCATAGACTTTTCAGAATTGGGCCTAGAGATGAACACGCAGGTTAATCCACTGGAGTGAAAGACAATCACTAGGGGTGGCTAGGTGGCGCAGTGGATAGAGCACCGGCCCTGGAGTCAGGAGCACCTGGGTTCAAATCTGGTCTCAGACACTTAATAATGACCTAGCTGTGTGGCCTTGGGCAAGCCACTTAACCCTGTTTGCCTTGCAAAAACCTAATTAAAAAAAAAAAGGGAATCACCAGCACAAAGCCCAAATCTAGGGGCAGAAGGAAAGAGAGAGACATAGAGATCGGATGAGGTAGGAGGAGAACTGGGAGTCAGAGAGGAATAAATGAGGGAAATAAAAGTCTATCTTAGGCACCTTCTCTGTACCAGCAGAGACTCTCTCAAGAAGCCGAGGTCAAAAGATGCAGGTCAGGAAAACAGAATTAAGAAGAGGAGCCTGAGGTCTAAGCGGCCCTCCTGGAAGGGGGGGGTGAGCCAATGCGGAAAGTGGACACACGAGCATGGACAAACCCTTCTGTATTTATGGGAAAAGGGCAAAGGAGGAGAAAGGGGGGTCAATGGTCACAAGTGGGGTCAAGGAAAGGTTGGGGTATGGTCCAGTTTTGAGGATACAGGACATCTGAGTATATTTGTAGGGCTCAGGAAGGGAACCTTTGAGGTACAACATATTAAAGCCTGGAGCTAGAGAAAGGGGGTGATGATGCCAGGGAAGATGGAGGAGAGAAAAAGGAGGCCCAGAGGTAGCGGCGCATGGGAATGCAGGAAGGGCCATGTCACAGCAATGGGATGGGAATGCATGGAAGCACGGTGATGGAGGGAGCCGGAAGCAGTGCAGAATACCTGAAGGGTGAGCCTGATTTGAAATCAGGAAGACCTGGGTTCAGATCTCACCTCTGACCCTGACTAGCTGCATGGCTTTGGACCTCAGTTTGCCCCTCTGTAGATGAGCTGGAAGCTCTCCAAGGCCATTTCCAATTCTAAATCTGTGAACTTCTTTAAGACTTCTGCTCTTAAGCTTAAATCTTGTTTGTCCTAAAGAGGATCACAATACAGAAAAGATTCATTATTTTTAGAAAATCCTCCCAAAGCCATGAATGAAGCAGGCTTTGGTTTTGGTTTCCTCTCCCTGACCAGCCCCAGGGTTTGATGATCAATGTAAGTTATTATTAGGATGGGGAGATGTGCGCTTCCCTCAGGGAAAACAAGTATTATGACCATACTTAGCTAAAAGCCAGACCATCTGCTAAACAGTCATTATTCACGGGGAGTCTGCTTTTGCTAGCTCTCCGAGGTAACAATGATCTCCAAATGAAAACATGAGCAAACCAACTGCTAGCTCCTAGCCTGTCATTTACCCAAGGTTCTAGAATCTCTCTTCTCCCGAAAAGGTCAGGCTTGGTTGGAGAAGCACCACAAATACCAGGCCATAAATCTCAAATTCCAACAGCTTAGGCTTTCTCCATGAGTTCTCCCCCCACAACCCAACAGTAAAGAAAGACATGACTGACAAACACCAGTCGTCCTTGTAGTGTCCTTACCAAATGTATATGGGGACAAAATGACATAAATGCTACCCCCAGGAAATTTTATTTATTAGCTCTGGGGAGACAGCTTCCGAATCTTGGCAGAAATGTAGGCAGAAAACAGTAGAAAGGACTTGGGGTACTTAGAGGCAGGGGCTGTCTGGCCCCTTGAACTGGCAGCAATGAACATAGAGTCCATGCTTGATCCACCCACCCACCCACCTACCCATTCATTACCCACCCACTCATCCATCCACCCATCCATCCATCTACCCATCCACCCTATCCATTATCCACCCTATCCATCATCCATCCATCCATCCATCCATCCATCCATCCATCCATCCATCCATCCATCCATCCATCCATCCATCCAAGAGCCCAAGGACAAGATTTAAGATTACAGCCCAGATAATAACTAGCTATGTCAACTTGAGACCCACAGATCCCCTAAATCTCTCCTTGAGGCCTTACCAATGTCCAAAGATAACCCCAGGTTCTGGCGGGCTACACCAACAGAGGGACACAAACTCTGACAGGTCCGACCTTCCAGAAAAAGGCTTAAACACAGGCCCTATGACAATCACTTGAGGCTCGGCCTCTAAATCTCATCTGAAGCAGCTCATCAGCAGAAGGGGCAGCTAGGGAGCAGAGGGGAGAGCATAGGGGTCTGGAGCTGGAACACCGGAGTTCAAACCTGACCTCTGACATCCCCCAGCTCTGAGTCTCCAGGCAAGTACCATAACTCCTGCTTGCCTCAGCTTCCTCATCTGTAAAATGGGCTACTCACAGCATCAGCATAGCAACCTGGGCTGTTATTTGTAATCACCGAGCAGTTTCCATCATTCAGCCAGGGGCTGCGTGGACTCGCTGGTTGTTATTCTGATGACTAGTATGGCAGCATCTGCCCACTCCCCCAGTCAACCAAAGCCGTTTTCCTTGAGCACAGAGCTGACCAGGTGACTGCCCTCGTCACTCATCCCCAGGGGTTTCCTACCTCTCCTAGGATCTCAAACCCCAACTTGACCCGGCTCCTTCCTGTTCTTGCAGCCCCTCTATTGCACTCATGGTCCAGCCAAACAGGCCTTGTCTGTGGTCCTCACACACACACACACACACACACACACACACACACACACACACACACACACACCACCAGCCCTCCTCTCTAGACCTTTGTGGTATACACTGTCCATGCTATGAACACACTCTCTCCTTCCCTCCCATTCAGATGCACTTGGGCCCCAGACCCTCAAGTATCAGTAGCATCTCTTTGGACAAAGAAGATGTCCATCATCTGGGGAAGAGCTGAACATGCTGTGGGACAGGAATGTGATGTGACTATGCTGTTGTGCTCTGGGAAATGATGAACATGATGACTTAGGAGAAGCCTGGAGAGACTTCCATGAACAGATGCAGTGACCTCCCAAATGGGGACTATCCCTCCTCAAAACAAAGTGGCTAAGAGCAATGTGAGACCAAATCTTAAAGCACAAGCCCATCTCAAAAGGAAGGGTAGGAGAAGCCTCACCCAGCCCTGGCAAGGGGGAGAGAGGATCCACAAATGTGATCCAGTCTTTCTCCATGGACTGATCAATTGTACCAATCTTTTTCTTTTTTCTTTTCATTTAAAAAAAAACAAAAGCAAAAACAAAAAACCCTGCTTGTGTTCTCTGAGGAGTTGAGGGCTCCTAGGGGATGTGAAAAAGGCACCATCTTCTACCTGAAGCCTTCCCTGAGCCCTCCAAACTCAAGGTCCTCTAACGCCTTCCTTTTTGATCCCCAAATCTGATCAAACAGCAGCAGGAATTGGAGCTCTGACCTAAGAGGAACATTCTAACCAGGGATGCAGCCAGCAGCTCCTGTTTGTCCATTAGACTACGGTTAAGAGTGCTGATGCAAGGGGTCTCTTGCCTCTGCAGGACCCCGATGACTAACACAAATCCCATTTAGTGGCATTAAAATGTCCTGCCTCCAGTCCCAGTGATTGATTTGGCAATCACTGAACTACTGCCAGTGGAATTGGTCTCATCCATAAAGGCTTCAATTCAAGCCAGAAGAAAGGGAAGATACAGAGGTGAGCTGGAACTCTCCCAGAAGCTAAAGTTCCTGATTTTGGCTTCTAACCATAGGCCTTAAAAAAAAAAAGGGTTCACAATTTGAAGAATCAGGGGAAAGTCAAGGCTGAAAAGGTCAAACCTAAATGAAATCGTGCATTTTGTCTCCAGGGGCCTCCCACATTCCTAGAAGAGTGAGTGACCCCACTCTTCTGGGGACCTTCTCCCCAGATCCTGTTCCTCCCATCTGTATGATCATGTCTTTTCAGTATCTGCATGGTAACCCTTAACCATGCATGTTGCCAAGTCACCTGCAAAGGTATTTACACCTTGTGTGACACAGTAATCAGGATTGACAAGAATTTTTATGATGCTCTATAGGCTTTAGAAGTGCCTTAACCATATTAACTTTTTTTTTTTAAGTTTTATTTTGCAAGACAATTTGCAAAGGGTTAAGTGGCTTGCCCAAGGCCATGCAGCTAGGTAATTATTAAGAATTTGAACTCAGGTACTCCTAACTCCAGGGTGGGTGCTCTATCTACTGAGCCACCTAGCTGTGCCTACCATATTGACTCTTGATCCTCACAAGTACCACACCCTGCTAGCATTATCACCACTGGGGAAGAGGTAAGGAGAGGACTCAGAGAGGAGATGTGACAAGGCAAGGTCCTGGAGGGGGGTCATGGGTAGCATTACCAAGGAACAGAGCCAAGGTACCTCCCGGTCCAGAGCTGCTTCCACTTGAAGGCATCCACTGACAGGCCCAGCTCACAGCTGCCACTTCACTGATGGTGGCTGATCTGAACTGACATTTAAAGACTACTTCTGTCCTCATGGGGTGGGATTAAAAGAAGAATGGTTCTGAGCTACTGCTGCTCTCATCTTATGACCCAAGGAATGCAAGGTGTGTGATCATTAAACTGTGATGGATTGATCTAGACAGTTCTTACATAGGTCACCAGATAACTCTAGGGCCACATCCCTAACAAGGTCATTTCACCTACAAACACTCCCTACACCAATAATGCAAAATTATTAAACCTATGCAAAATCTGTTGTCAATGAGCTTCCTTTTATAGCTCATGTGTAAACATATAAATAATCCTCCCTGATGAAGTTTAAAATTGTGTTTTGGGATATTGGGCAAGAGAAGGCCACAGTTCCTGAATCTTTTGGTACTGCCCTTGCTCATTCAAAGAGTGGCTTAAATCAGACTTTAAAAACATTAAAAAAGGGGAGGCTAGGTGGCGCAGTGGATAGAGCACTGGCCTTGGAGTCAGGAGTACCTGAGTTCAAATCTGGCCTCAGACACTTAATAATTACCTAGCCGTGTGGCCTTGAGCAAGCCACTTAACCGAACTCACAGAATGTCAGAGCCAGAAGACTAGGAGATCACCTAGTTCCACCTCCTTATCCTCCAGATAAAGAAGAGGAGGTATGGAGGAGTGACAGGACTTTCCATGGGCACCCTGTGAGCCACCTGGACTTGAACCCAAGACTTGTGAATTGTAGCCCCAGGGTTCCTTCCAGCAGGGTCTGGGGATCACTGCTCAGAAAACCCAAAGCACACTTTCATCTATGGATTAGCATGAACCATAGGAGATGGACCTTTATCTCTTTTTTTCACAGTCCAAGAAGGCTAAAAAAACATCAAATTGGGCTTGCTTTGCCCCCAGTCTACTTAACAAATTCTGGAAGTCCTCTAAGATGCATGCTAATAATCTCCTCCAACTTCAAAAGGTGTGTTAACTACATCAGAACACAAAAGGGCTCCATCCTCTGCTCCTCACTGACTCCCAGCCAATGTGAGATGTCGCTGAGCATTATCCAAAACCTCCATAATTTCCTCTGATCAGTGACAGGACAGGACAGGACAGTACCCCCATTTGTGAAAAGAGAGCCCAAGAAACAAAGGCAAATGGAGCCCAGCATTTCTCTTTCAATAATGAGGATTCCTTTGACAAGTTTTTATTTTCATGAGCTCAAAACTAGTCATGAAAATAAACCAATGCTGAACTTCCTCATATTAAAGTCAAATGTGGAATTTAATTACATTTTTGATTCAACCATATCAAGTGAGCACTTTACCCTTGATTAATTCAAATTTGAAAGACAAATGACTTTCATTTTTCTGCTGTGTTTTGGTACATGAACCAATGGATATTCTCATCTATTTTAGCCTCTAGATTTAGACTGAACATATAGTAGAATAACCAGCAAAGTATCTTCCTCAGGCAGCCAAAGAGAAACCATTCTAGGACTGTTTTCTTTAATAATCCTATCACATGACATAGTTCCTCAATATTCAACAGGATAATGTAACAAGGGAGAATAGTATGGAGTCAGAAAACCCAGGCTCAGTCACCTGCTGGCTGGTGATCCTGGACCATTCATTTCATCCCTCCAGGCCTCAGTGTCCTACACTACTCACTGACACTTGAGATGGTCTAGTTGAAACCATCTGGAGTTGGCCAAGTAGAATAAAGAAGCTAAGACACTAGAAGGAAATGGAGAAGAGACTTGGTGTTGAACCATAAAGGGCTCTGAAATTTGGAAGGAGAAATGGGAGTTTGTGATGGGCACTAGGAAAATGTTGGCAATTCATGAGCAGGGAAGGGGGAGATGTAACATAGGTGGGCATTTCCTGTTCTACTGTAGGGAGGATAATAAAGCCTGAAGGATGAACAGATAGGAGAATATGGCTATGAACTAGACACAAGTGGCTAGAAGGGAAGCCAGTAGTAAAAGTGCTCCTTTGAGAAATGTGGCAGAGAAAGACCTGGTAGAGGTGCAGGAATGTTTAGGGATGGGTTTGACTGTGAAATCTGAAAGTTGGAACAGCCCTGAGAAGCCTGCTAAAAAAGAATCCCTCTTAAACATGCCCCCAAAGTAGGCATCTAGCCTTTTCTCAAAGATGTCCAATGGTAAGGGATCCCACTTCCTCCAATCCCATTTTGGGTGAACCCCAAAATGGAAGTTAGGAAGCTTCTTCCTGACATCAAACTAAAATCCACCTCCTCTGCAATGTCTACACTGGCTGATGTCTGGGGGGAAAGGAGCTATGTCCAAAACCTTGATAAAGCTATTGTTCCTTCACTATCTTCTTTTCTCCAGGCTAAATAAAATCTTTTCCTTCAGTGTGACCTCCTATGGTGTAATCTCCAAGTTTTCCACCCTCCTGGCCAACCTCTTCTGGATGTTCTCCAGTTGAGGGTGGGGAAATGATGACCTGCTCAATTTTCAACATATTATGTTTCACTGGGTCATCCAAGTAAAAGTTTATCCCAAGTTTATGCCTATGAGTATCATAGGCAAGACCTTGAAATGACTAAAAGAGATTCAGTCCAGCCCTGGCAGGCTACTGAGAATAACTAACACTGATGGAAGGTTTCTATCCTCCTCTCTAATAGCTGATCACCTAGAGGAAGTCTCTTTCAACCTTATGAAAGGCCTTTTACACACAAACCTGTCGTTACACCCCCTTACTCTAGGAGGACCAAGACCCTGGAGGCCACAACAGCCCTCCCCAAGCACTTTCTTCACAGCACCCTTTGAGGGATGGAACTGGGGGTGGGATGGGACTGATTCCCCAGGTGCTCCAGAGGGAGCATGGCCCTATTTGACTGCTGCCAGAGTTTGCTCTAGATCTCTCCAGACCCAAGACCCATATCTCTCTGCCCAGGGAGCATCTGCTGCCTCTCTGGAGCCAGGACCCTGTGAGAGAGCAGCTCAGCTGAAGATGCTGTTCCAGCCAAAATATTAATCATTAAGGCCAGCTTCTGTAGGAGAAGTCACAGGATTTCAAGATACAGAGGGCCATAAGGTTCATGTTGTCTGTCTCCTCTCTCCACAGGTGAGGGGTTCAGATTACTCAAGTGACTTGATCAACATGAGAAACCAGGCAGCAAACAGTTGAGATTCCAGCTCGGCGTGGCTCCCCACCAATGGCTCTTGACCCTGGCCCACAACCATCTTTGGGGCTTTGTGGATGGCTGGGGTAGGGGAAATTTCTCATCTTCTAACAACAAGGTGAAAATAAGCCCAAGAGAGGAATGAGAAGTAGAATTCCTACATGAAAGACAATGGAGAGAGGAGCTCTGCAGCAGGAAGGAGGGCTCTGAAGGGAAGGGGGGGCCCCATTAATTTGAGTCAATACTCTCCCTCTCTTCTTCTTTTTTTTTTTTTTAGGTTTTTTTTGCAAGGAAAATGGGGTTAAGTGGCTTGCCCAAGGCCACACAGCTAGGTAATTATTAAGTGTCTGAGACCAGATTTGAACCCAGGTACTCCTGACTCCACAGCCTGGTGCTTTATCCACTATGACACCTAGCCACCCCTCCCTCCTTTTGATTCTGCCTCCTAATGGAGAAAAGTAGTAGGCCAGGATCCTGCCAAAATCATTGCACTGGGTTTGAGAGGGCATGCTTTTGGTCCTTGCATTTGAAGATGGATGTATTTGATGTTAAACAAAAAACGATGAAGCAACACCAGAAAGATAGGTCCTGGGAAGGACTTGGAAGGGCATCCTCATCCTTGGCCCTTGCTTAACTCCTCTCTGCAAACAGCTCCACTCCGCCTCTGGTTCATGTTCCCTCACACACTAATTCAAGGTTTGCCTTCCCACCAAACTTCCTGGCAGGAGATGGTTAAATTAAGAGTTGATGTTTCAAGTCTTCTCTGGAAACAACATAAACAAGAGATTGGATGCCAATGAAAGTCGAGAAGGTAGCAATCTTCCATAGAAAATCCCGAGATGTCAGCAGGAGGGAGGGGCTGGCAGTGAACCTCAAAGTCAGACTTGATGCCATCTACTGTGGAAGCTGAAAAGATTGTGAGTGAAGGTGTTTAAAGATCAGATATCCCAACACATTGTTCAGAGCACAGAGGTGGAAAATCAAGACGAGGAGGCCTGATGGACCTGAGAGGCCTGGGCAGGGAGGATGTGACACACCTTCTTTAGGACCACTTCTATGGATAAAGTCAAGTTTATCTCTGACATTGAACCATCTGACAGGACCCAGAAATTCCTTTTCTAGGATTTCTAAGTTTTCAGGTCATGGCAAGCTTTGTGCTGAACTTCTGAAGATACAAATAAGGCAGGATCAGTATCCCTGCCCTTGGGAAGCTGCCCTTCCAGTAACGGGTGGCCATCCGGATGCATCCGACACCAGGGTAGAGGGCAGACGATGTCAGAGAGAAGGAGCCAGTAAGAAGGGCTAGGGGAGGGCTTCTGCAGAGAGATCCCAGACAGGGTGCCCCACGAGAGGCAGGAGACAGGGTGGCAATCCTCTTTGCTTTATCTGTCAGAAATATTTGTGCACACACTTCTCCCCAACTCATCAGAATAAATTCTCCAAAAGCAGAGTAGCCAGACATATATTTTGTCTAAGCATCTAGAAGGGTACTTTGCATACAGTAGGTGTTATTAAGGAAGGAAGAAAGAAGAGAGGAAGGGAAGGGAAAAGGAGGTAGTGAAGAAATGGAATGCTAAGCATGGAGCAAAATCTCAGCATTTGAAAATCAAAAGAATATTAGGCAATTATTTCAATAATAAGGATGCTTTTGTTTTTCAAGTAGATGCCCATCAGTTGGGGAATAGCGATACACAAAGTGGTACAGGCATATGCTGGAATGTTGTGCTCTAAGAAATGATGCATGTGAAGAATACAGGAGCGAGCAGCATGGGAAGACATATAAATGAATGCAAAGTGAAGTAGGCAGGACCAGGAAAGCAATGCATACAATGACTACAACGATGGGAATGGAAAGAACAACAGCAAAATCAAAACTGAATGCTATAAAATTATAATAACCCAGTTTGACCCCCAGGAAGAAATAGAAGACTGCATCTCCCTCTCTTCTTTACAGAGGTGGGTAACTATGAATGTGAAATGCTGCATATAATGGCAGATTTCATTCAAGTGCTCATTTGTTTGCTAAATTATGTTATTTTAAATTTTTCCCTGGTTTTATTTTTGTTATAAGTGATAGCTCTCTGGAGGAGGTGAGGCACATATTTGGAAATGAAGGGAACCTAACTTAAAACAAAAAGGTAGTAATAAAATTTAAATGAAAATTAATAAAATAAATTGGTTTTTGAAATTGGGATTTTTGTTGGTTCCATTTTTAGTTTTACTTGAAGAAATATCAGAGGGGAGAGAAAACAAGCTATTCCCCAAACCAAATCTGTAATGGCCAAATGGGACTTGCTTAAAGAGCCCCGTTCCTCTTACAGGAAGATGTTTTCTGGCCACCATCAGAAACAAGTGAGACTACAATTACTAGAAATTCAGACCATCCCATTCAATTGCCCTGAAGTTTTACAACACAACACTAGATGGCAGGAGAGACACAAGAGTGATGCTCTGGTCTTCAGCCCATCATTTGATGGTCACTTTTGTCTTTATTAAGACTCTTACTCCAAATCATGCCCAAAAAACCCATCAGGGGACACGTTCACGTGATTTGATGGACCCAGATGCACAGTCCAAAGAGCCCCCATCATCTAAGAAGGAATTCACTGAGACCTCACACCCATAATGAACATGGTAGGATGGAAAAGGGGCTGAATGGATCTGGGTTCAAATTCTGACTCCACCACTCATTTCCTAGCCACAGGAATATCAATTTGGCAATCGTGTAGAAGGAGGAATGGGATGAAGAAAGATTAGTGCAAGGGATACTATCCAGGAAAACATTTCAAAAGACTATTTCTTTTACACCTCATCTATTTTGTTTTATTTATTTGAAAGTTTTATTCTCAGAAGAGGTCTATGATACAGACAAAACTCAGACCTCCTGGACTAGAGGAAGAAAAATGCTTTTACAGTAGACCAAAGAGGAGACAACCAGGGTCTGAACCAAGATAAAGGTAGAGGGAGAGATTTAGGAGATATGCAGGAGCAGGAGGCAACTAGGTGGTACCACAGGCTCTGGAGACAGGAAGAGCTGAGTTCAAATCCAGACTCACACCTGTTCTAGCTGGATAACCTTCAGAAAGTCATTGATCCCTGTTTGCCTCAGTTTCCTCACCTGCAAAATGAACTGGAGGAGGAAACAGCAAACCACTTCAGTATCTCTGGCAACAAAACTCCAAACTGGGGACACAACTGAAACAACTCAACAACAAAGTAGGGAGAATCAATGAGATTTGGCAATTGATTAAAAATAGAAAAGTGAAGTAAAGTGAAGAACCAAGGATGCTCCTAAAGCTGCAGACCTAGGAAGGATGGAAGTATTTCTCCACTGATGGAAACAGAGGAGGAGTAGCTGTGGGGGAAATAAAATGAAGTCTATCATCTACTAATTCTACCATTTTGGACAGATTACAGGATACCTAGAGGTAAAGAGGTCTAGCAATCAGGAGAAAGACTAGAGTTGAATATATAGAAATTTGGGAGGTACCTACTTCGAGATAACCATTGAATCCCTGGAAGCTAATGAGACCACCAAGCACAGAACTGTGGAAAATGCTTACACTTTGCTTAGAATATGATCATGATCCAGTCAGAGGGACTCTGAAAGCTGGGTCAGACAGGCCAAAGAAAAACTAAAAGAGCCAGTTCCCAAAAGTCAAAGGAAAAAAACAAGTGTCCGGTAGTAGGTGTGGTAGATGTTAACAAAAGGAGCAGAGGTCAAGCAAGAAGAGACCCAAGAAGAGGTTCATTGGGTTTGGCAGTTAAGAGATCACTGGTAACATTGGAGAGAACAGTCAAGTCAAGTGATAGGCTCCAAAATCAGGATTAAGAAGAATGAGAGCAGTAACCACATGGAAACAATGAACACAGGCAACCCTGTGGAAGAGTCTAGAAAGAGAGAACAACAGACAAGATTTGGAAGAAATGTCCAGTACCTTAAAAAAAAAAACTAACCCTCTTTTGTTGTTAAAAAATAAAGACTTTATATTATTCCCAATATTAAATCTCTCCCAAATTTGCAATTATCCTAGAAACACAAAAAATCAACAGCTTTCTTTTCTCATCCTGATGAAATTCCTTAAACATTCTTTCATTTATTAATAGAAATTTAAAAGGCAGAAATGTATTTCCTCTACTTTTTCAATTTACCTGGAAAAATCAAGCAAAAGGGTTTTAAAATCAAAGCTTGAACTAAAAGTGCTTTTCTCATCAAGATGCTGAAATGCCAGTGCAATAATTTACTTTTTTATATGGATTTATGGATTATTTTATATGGATTTATGGAATTGAGAAAATTTCTACTTTAATATTCTGCAAATTATCAGACTGAGAAGACTGACAGCAATACTTTTACATTTTTAATTCCTAGAGCCATGATGTAAAAACATTGAATACTATGGGAACATCCATTTTTTAAAAAGATTTCATGACATGGTATTTTTTTTATATAAGAAACATATTGGGTGGAAAGCATCATTTTTATTAAAAATATTAACAGTCAGCTTCTTCAGGATGAAGAGAATCTATTTGTATCTGAAGCTGAGACTCATAAATAGAAACAATATGGTAATTTAAATCACGGTGGCTTTGATTAACCTTCTTTAACATTCTGAATGACTAAAACTGCCGAATGACTTTACATACTTCTAGGATGCAGAGCCCAATAATTGCACTATTTACATAAACTGCATTTTTCTACTTTACTGAATAAACATTCCATTTTGGGTCACAATTATAAACACGGATGATGACGATCTTGGAGAATCTGATGCATTAGAATAAAAATAATAATTTATTTGCAGCAGGGATGGGGAAGAGAACAATTTTTAATGTTTTTCTGTGAATTTCATTTTGACTTGTAACTTGCAAGTTTGAGAATAGTTACAGCAGATGCACACACACACACACACACACACAGACACACACTTTACTAAATTGTCTTGTGTCATCCTCACAACTCTGGAAAGTCAATGCTATAGGTCTTATAATTATCCCCATTTTAGAGTTGAAAAAGTTGAAATTCAGAAATCTAAAAAAAAAAAGAAAGTTTGTTCTAAAACACAGCTAATAAATGGTGAGGCAGGATTTGAAGCCAGGTTTCACTCTATTTAAACATGTGCCCACAGGTGGAAGGGAGGCTGCTATTTGTAAGGATGGGGGGGGGTGGAGAATATGCAAATCTGGGAGGAGAGATTGGATGGTACAGTTGGATAGCAAAGGATGATCTCAATAACTCCAGGGGTGGGTGGTCCCTCAGGCAGCTCTCTTGGGGGATAAGATAAGAAATTTTAGATTTCAAAGTGCACAGTACTGTAACCCCCAAATAAAAGTCCATCTGACTTTGTGCTAGAAGAAAGTAGTAATATGCTTAAATATGACCTGCCTCATTTCTGTAGGTAAGAGATGGTTCAAGGAGAGGAATTCTTTAGATTCTAGGAAAATCTAACCCAGGCAAATCAAACCTTGCTGAGTTAGTTACCTGGTGCATAGATTTGGACCTGGAAGGGCTGGAAGAGGGCATTGAATTGACTTGTCCAGAGTGACACAAGGAAATCCTTGATCTAGGGAAGCATTGCCATGCCACTCAGAAGGCCTCTGTCCTCAATGGCTTGATTGCTCAATGGGATGGTTCCTTAGGATTCTGTCCTAAGCCTCAAAAATGGCCACAATCTGTTGGCCCAAAAAGACTTCCTGGGACATAGAACTAATTGTTCAGAAGGGGGGAGCAAATCTATAAAAAGATCCGATCACTCTTTATATAATTGTTTCCCACCCAAATCAAACTAAGATTAATACTTACAGCCTACAGATGCAATTTAAGGCAAGAATACCCACAATCAGTCTTATTCTTTTCCTGACATTTTTATTAAATTTCACCTTATACTAAAAAGAGTCATGCATGCATATCAAACAGTGAAGAGAACTTGAAATGCATTTCATTTATTATTGAACTCTTTCACCAGAAAGATGAGGGAAGGAAAAGTACCAGAGGGCTAATTTCAAATGTTCAAAGGGAACCAAACTTCCTTTCAAGCTGCATTTAAAAGACCCTGGATAGAGGCTCATAGAACTGTATGGCCCTCCAAAGAAGGCTCTTCATACCTGAAGATGACACCAGGGCAAATAATGTCCAGGTGGAAAGGCCACAAACTCTTAAACTTGTAGCCCCAGGAAATCAGAAAACAGCCCTCCCTTCTGCTGGTAAACATCTGCATGTGATGGGAAGGGTTCATTCAGTCAAAAAACAGTGCCTCAATGTTTTTAATTAAAATAAAAATGTACCCTACACTGTCTAATTTCAATGACAACATGTCATTTACAACCTAAAATCTAACACTGGATATCTCTGCAATCCATTTCCTGAAGAGCGATACCCCCCCCCCCAGGAAGGTGGCAGGGACTGGTGGGTGTCCAGAGGTGTCCAAGCCCTCCTTTCCATGGCCGGGGCTTTCTCCACTCCCAGCCCGGGAGCTCACCCCTCTCCCCTCTGCTGAAGCTAAAGCCTTTCAGACATTACGTTTAGCTTTTCCCATCAGTGGTTACAGAGAAGAAGAAGCAGTGAGGGGGGTTGTCACGTGAGCAGACTCCACTCTGCAGAAGCTAGCACAGCATCTCCTTCAAGATTTCTAGTAAGTAATCTGTCTTTTCCACAGACTCAATAATTCTAACGGCCTCAGCCTGATCAAACAAGTCCTATTTTCTTATCTTTTTAATGATTTTTTTTTTATTTCTTTATTATTCAAGTTCTCAACTTTGTCACGGGTTAAAGGTACATTTTAAAAAGGAAAACATAGGACCCAAGAAACATGGATTAATAAGCATCTCCTCTAAGCAGTGTATTCTATGGCTCCCAGTGCACCAAGACAAACCATCTCAGCCTTCCCACCTGCATCGATTCTTGACCCTGTGGGCACCTACTCTGTGCCAGAGACACAAAGACAAAAAGGGCCAGAACCTCTGTTCCCAAGGACCTTGCGCCCCAACCTATCACCAGGAATATGGGCAGACTAAATCTGAGGCCGAAAGAAGATAGGCAGGGAGGGGGTGGGCCCTGTCAAAGGCTTCAAGGAGGTGATGTCCCGGCCTGGCAGACCCAGGGCACTGCCAGAGAAGGGGGATAAGGAGAATCCTGGAGGGGGAGCAGTGAGCTGGGTGGTCTGCCTGGAGGAGGAGGAAGGGCCAGGGGAGGATGGGCTCAAAGACCAAAGGCAGGAGGAGGGGTCTTGACTTGATCAGATGGGCATCAGGAGACAAGGGGTTTATGAAGTAGGGGAGAAATTAAGGGAGGAGACACAGAAGTATATGGGGGAAGGGGCTGGGAAAATGGCAGTGCCATCCCGAGGAACATCAAAGTGAAGAGGCAGGTGAGAAGTGAAGTCCAGTTCCACAATGGATGAATTTCAATTTCCAACAATAACAAGACTCACTCCCACCTAGATGCTGCTTTAAGATCTGCCTTGGAGCCTACTGACAGTCTGGCCCAAGAGGTAGCACTGGCAGAATGATATGGATGCGGCCATGAGGCCCAGGGTTATGAAGCCACCAGGTCCATGGGGCAGGATTCAAACCCAGATCTTCTTGACTTCATGTTTAGCACTACCTCTCATTCAGCCCAGGGAAGGGTTCCAAGGAGCTGGGGAGACAAACATCCCCCACAAGGAGGTGATCTCTGGGAGACAAGCTATAGGCTCTGGCCTCTTGTAAGGGGTAAAAGGCAGACCATGAACCACAGAGGGGCTGAAGAAAGTACATTCAATTGGAGGAGAAGACCCCAGAAAACAGCGGGGCACCTCACCCTCCAGGGCCAGAGGGAAGAGGAAAGGGGAACATGCAGGTGAAAAGAGAAGCTGGAGGTAAAAATGATGCTGATGAGCTCACCTAGATACCTGGATAAGAATGTTGATTCTGGGGACCCTACCCTCAAGTCTTATTGTGCTATCTGATGAAAAGCTTCATCCCTTGCTTAGACACAGAGCCTTGACATGGATTATAGAACTGCAAAATTAAAATAGATTTTAATGAACTACTAATGGTCACCAATGACCCCAATCAAACAGAACATCCTACCAAAAGAATTATTAATAAATATATGAGGTGAAACCTCACACGTAGCCTCTAGCTTTCAAAGGCTGTGACTCAGATGCACAGATGACACAAATGGGGGGTTACTGTGGATCTTTTCAGTAGTTAGTACTTTATTCTTCCTCAGATCACCTTCTACTTAGCCAAGTTCAGAATGACCTATCTCTGTAGGGAACCAGGTGCCCTTGAACTTGTTTTCTGTTATTAATTTTTTTAATTTGCATTTCAATATAATTGGTTTCCTTTTTCTATGAATTTGACTTTTATGTATTTAAAAATATTAGCCTGTGGAAGGATCCAGAGGTTTCACCAGACTGACTATCCAAAGGGTCTATGACACTGAAAAATTTAAGAATCTTAGCTCCAATTGAAATTCTAGGATTTCCTTCCATTATGAATAACAGGTCACAAAACGTTTTTCTGAGGAGAGGCCAGAGGATCATGACACCCAGAAGCCAAGAAGTCCTGCCTGCCCTCCAAGAAGGCAAGCCACGAGAGAGCAAAGACTGTTTGAATTTCATCTCATTGGCCCCAATGCTAACTGCTGAATGGAAGAGTCCATACTCAGGGAAAACATGTTGACTTGAAGTCTTCCCATTGTCTGCTCTTGCCCTAGGCTTTCCTCAGAGAGTGACTGGTTAAGGGAGGATGATCACCTGGCAAGTAGAGGTCAGGAGCAACCTTGACCTCCACGCTTCCTATCTTCAACATGGAGCTGCAGCCTGAAGTGGAGACAACATGTCTAGATACACTAAGAGACTGAACAGAAGGAGAAATGAGGGCCGTGGTCTAGGCTGAGTCAAACCATAAGATGTGAGGGTGCAGAGACCGAGGCGAGGACCAGTCCGGTTGGGAGAGAAAGAACTCCCATGGAAGCCGAGACCCAGAAGTGAGCCTTGGGATCCAGGTACACTGCTATACACCCAAGTATGAATGCACAGGTTAAGATGGAAAAGAAGCCAAATGACTCAATAATGAAGAGAAACAGAATAGTTCCTTGATGCCCCAAGTACCCAAAAGGTGACTGTTCTTGTGAGATGGCATGTCTTTTTTCTTTCCAAATCACCACAGCATCACTAGCTGAGTTTTCCATTAAATACTGTAGAAGGTTAGTGGGTGGAGGAAGGCTGTCTCTCCTATAATCTAGGTGATGATGAGGCTGCAGTCCATCAATAGCTGGGTGAGGAGCACCCATGCCAATGGAATGGGAGATCTTGGTAAGAAAGTGTATCTTTAATAAGACTTTTCTAAGCACTGAAATGGATTATTTGAAATAACTTGGCCCATTTCTATTGATCCATCCATCCATCACTCGCTTCCATGGCAACAGGGATTGAAACGGCAATACCACAGAACAATTAGAAACCTCGGCTTTCTGTGGTTCTGGATGACAGTGAAATGGTATGAATATCAGGGCTAATTTGAATGAGAAGATAAAATAAAATACTTGTGCCAGATATCGTCAAATGTGTAGAATACCGTGAAAGAGAATTTTTAGACCATAATTATAATCATTGCTATTTACATGTAGTATTAAGGCTTGCAAATGTCTCATCACACACACACACACACACACACACACACACACACACACACACACACGCATGCATGTGTGGACATTATTATGTATGTCTCTACAGAGACACACCCTTATGTCCATATTCTAGATAGATACAGTCATAGTTAAAGATCAGAGGGATGCCTCCTCCCACCTGAGCCCCAGGACATGAGCTAGGCACTTAAGGAATTATGAGCTCCTGAGGCTCTCAGGGGTTCAGTGGCTTGCTCAAGTTCTGGCTATAGAGGTGAGCTGCCTAGGCCAACTCTCCTGAGTGCACCACCAGCACCACCTCTAATCTTGAATGCGATTCAATTTACTGCCTTATTATTGTTGGGTATTCATTGGGCATTTAAAATAAGAGAGGCCCTTCAGAGATCCTCTCACCTGCCCACTCCCCATTATAAATGAGGAAAGCGACTAGTCAAGACCAGGAACCCTGGCCCCGCTACTTAATCAAGGCAATGGTGGGTCACTCTACAACCATCTGGACTTTCTACATTGTGCCGGTATTGAATGCTATGATGATGGGCAGACCTTGGAGGGCAGTCACAACCAGTGAAGAGGACTCTTGACACCACAGAAGTTACCAGACTTCTCTAGGGTCCTGCAGGTTATGAAGCAAAACCACTTAACTAACAGTTCCCAGGAGGCTGTGCCATCCAAGGGACTCCTCAGCTAAAAGGCACTCAGACCCTGCCCCCCCCCCCAGGGACACTAGTGGGGTGGCCTGAATTGCAATCCCCTTGCCTTGATAAAAGACCCTTTATTGTTGCTACTTCAGTAGTCCTCTCCAATTCTGATAGACTGGAATTTTCTCTTAAGACAGGTGCAGGGGCAGATAGGTGGCCCAGTGGATAGAGCACTGGCCCTGGAATCAGGAGTACCTGAGTTCAAATCTGGCCTCAGACATGTAATAATTATCTAGCTCTGTGGCCTTAAGCAAGCCACTTAACCCCATTTGCCTTGAAAAAACTAAAAAAAGACAGGTGCAGCCAAAACAGATGGAGTCAGGAGGGACGGGAATTCAGGGAAGCCTGGAGAGATTTGCATGAATTGATGCTGAATGAGATAAGCAGAACCAGAAAAGCCCTGTACACCCTAACAGCAACATGGGAGTGATGATCATGTGTCATCATGCTCAAACCAACAGGGCAGCAATCAGGGACAATTTGGGGCTGTCTGCGATCGAGAATACCATCTGTATCCAGAGAAACAACTGTGGAACAAAGACAATAGTCTTAATTAAAAAAAAAAGTTGTCTTATTATCTAATTCTGCTATATCTCATACCATTTTTCTTCCTTAAGGATATGATTTCTCTCTTATCATATCCAACTTAGATCAATGCTTACTATGGGAATGATGTAAAGACTAACAGACTGCCTTCTGGGGGTGAGGGGTGGGGTGGGGGAGGGAAGCAGGATGGGGGGAAAATTGTAAAACTTAAAATAAATAAAACCTTTCTAAAATGAAAAAAAAATCTAGTGGCATCAGGATCCAGAGTGGCGAGAGTCAGCTCCCCAAAACTTGGCCCCAGCATGGGGGGGGGGGGCCTCTGACTCTTCCCTTGTCCATCTCCTCCCTCCCATGTCTCCCTGGCTTCTTTGCAGACAACACTGGGTTCTCATCTCTCCTGGTCTCCACCTCAGAATCCCCCTTCATTGTTACCCATCTTCACTCTCTCTGAAACACTGACCAAGAGTTGGACCTCCTCCTTGCCAGGACCTCCTTCTGTCCTAGCCTTCAGCTCCATTCCATCCTGTGACCTCTGAGAGGAAGCCCTGTCACTCATTCTCCTTCCCATCTTCAATCTCTTCCTTTCCAGTGATCCATCTTCTGCCACTCATAATATACCCCAAGTCCCTTGACCCTTAGGATCCTCTCAGCTGAGCCTGCCATTTCTACCTGTAAACATCCACCTTTTCTGGTCCTCCCCTATTCTGTCCCTTTTCTCAGAGTCTTGTTCTAGCAGCCTCCAGGGGCAGCACACACCACTCAGAGCAAAGATGCTCTTGGGGGTTGCCGCAGCTATCATCAACTCTGTGGTGGTTCTCTGAACCTCTTAGAGCCAGTGAGTACAACTCAAGGCCCTGGGCCCCCTGCGGCCAAAAAGCCCATTCATGCAGCCCCCATCATAACTGGAAAAAGAAGGGAACTAGCCACCTTGTGACATCATACACCAGCAAGACACACACCCTTAACTAACATATCTCAGCTTTTCATGGAATTAACATTTTGGGGTCTCACAAACCAAAGGAGTTGTTTTGGGTTTGTCTGTTCATTTTTCTTTTTAACAAAGGCTATGCCTACAGGAATTAGGATCTTTATTTTAAGATGTTTTCCGGCTCATTATAACGGCAACAGGCAACTTTATTATATACAACATTAACTTCTATTTTGTCACAGGACTTTGAGAACAGATTTCAAGATTTTTAAAAAACTTCAATTGCAAATCAGTATATTTGCTACTCCATTCTTTGTTGACATCAATAGGTTGCCTGCAACCTTGTAAATAGAATGTCTAGAGCTGCAATCAAATATGCTACTTAAAGAAAAATTTATTCAAGTGTCTTTAGTGGACTTTTATAAGTTATACCTGCCTAAAGAAATATATCTGACTTTTCACGAACATGCCCAGTTCATGATATCTCTTTTGGGGAGTACATATATTTGTGAGCAACTTTTTTCTCATATGAAGCATACAAAAAGCAAAAAAAGAACAAACATTTTAGGTAAGTATCTTGAAAATATTCTCCTCATGCTACAACTTCTATCAAACCAGATATAGATGCCCTGGTATTGAAAAAGCAGGCTCAGTGTTCAAGTTAAAAATGGCACATTCCTATTTTTTTAAAAAGTAAATTTTTATTATTATACATTGTTACATTTAACAATGTAACCATTTTATTATTGTACTCATTGGTAATATGGCTGTAGTCATAAATAAATAAATGTTAAATTCTATAGGTTGGGGTAGCTAGGTGGCACAGTGGCCTTGGAGTCAGGAGGGCCCGAGTTCAAATCCAACCTCAGATATTTAATAATTACCTAGCTGTGTGACCTTGGGCAAGTCACTTAACCCCATTGTCTTAAATTTTAAAAAAATACATTGTATATGTGGTCCTTAACAAGTTTTTCTTGGGTGATGTAGCCAAGAATAGCTAAATGCCTGGATACCCATGACTTAGAGTCTCATTTTCTGTGAAATGGGTATGATAACTATATTGCTTCCTAGGATTTGGAAGAGTGTGCAAGTTATATACCTGTTATTCTTGACAGCTGTCCTTCCTTGTCGCCTCTTCACCAACCCTTTTTCTTGTAGGAGCATCTATCCCAATTACAGTTTCCAGGGAGGGAATAGTAACAGGAAAGCCTGCAAGGGTTTTGAAAGTCCACTACCACACGCCTGTTAAGTTCATCCCCTGCTTCTGGCAGCTCATCAGCCCCCTTTGCTTGGAAGCCACAGGTGTGCACTTGAGACCTGATTGGACCATTCAAACCAAGTCCTGCTTGAAATCTATGGAATATACTGGAAGATACACTTCCTTAATGAGAGGACCCAAACCATGAAAGAAAAATGGATATGTATGCATCCCATCATGATTATCAAACACAAAAGAACAGACTAACTGAAAGGTGTGTGATAATACAGACTTCAATATTTAAATGGATGGGATTATGGAGGGGAAAAGGCAAATCTGACAAGAAACCCTTTTCAAAATGAGGTTAGAGCAAAAATTCCAGGCTAAAAAATTCCCCAAAGCCTAAGACTGCTGGGCAGTCTTTGAGCCTAGGCAGCTCAAAGACTATGACTCAAAGGAAAAATAAATGTTAAATACATTACTTGTATCTAACACTGTTTAAATTTTACAAACACAATATTATACTTATAAAGCACAGAAATAAACAAATTCCCATCTGTAACAATTGAGAACTGAAAAATAAATTAACTAAAAGCATTTATTCAGTACCTATTTGCTAAAGAGAAAATAAAATGATCAAATCAAATCGTTAGGTATGTTTAATTATAAATGACTTAAAGATTAGAAATCATACACTCAGGTAAACAGATATCACATACATGGAGACTCACAAATGCACACATGTCACATCCATCCCCCTCACAATGAACCTCTACTTCAATTCAACTTTGATCTATTCCCCAGTAAACAAGGTCCATTTCCATGTCTCTCTTTGACTAAGTTACTGGGAAAGGACCAAAGACCTACTTTCCTTAGTCCCTAACTGTGTCCCTGTGCTTTCTGACATGGAAAATCAAGAAAGTGAATCTAGGCAACCAGCAACAGGCAGGAAGACAGACCGCCAGCAGCAGCAGCAGCAGCACCACCATTGTTTTAAATACTCAATCTCCCCAACACATGGTTAGAGGATTCACTTACCTCCACTGCTACCACAATCAAAATAAGGTCCGTTTTGGAATCTGGGAAAACCGCATTTAATTGTGGAGACATTCCAATCAGCGCACAGTTGGTAACCACTGATATGACGCTCATGGTCTCAAAAGCCAACTAAAAGGGAAAAAAGGTCATATGAATAACAAATATCTTTCTTTATCTAGTCCCTCCTACTTCTTCCTCTTTTCTTGCTATGACATGGGGATGGAGAGGTGGATAGGGGAGCTACAACAAAATTTTTCTATTCTGAAAACAAGAGTTTTTTTAAAAATGCTTTTTCCTATATTAGTAATTCTCAAACTTTTCAGACTCAGGATTCCTCACACTCTTAAAAATTATTGAGGACTTCATATTGTTTTCAAGGGCTGATATGAAACTAAAACTGAAAAATATTAAATATTCATTAGTTTATTTTAAAATAAAAATAAAAAACTCATCACATATTCACTGCAGGACATAGGTTATAAAAACTTACTATATTTTCTGAAAAAGAAATCATAGTGAGAAGAGTGATGTTTTACCTAATTGTGCAAATCTGCTTAGTGTTTAGATTAACAGAAGACACCTGGATTCTCCACTGCTTCAATATTCCATCTGTTGGAATACATTATTTTGTTGATATATATATATATATATATATATATATATATATATATATATATATATCTCTGAAAGAAGACCTGACCTCAAACATATAGAGAACTGGGAACAAGGAAGGCTGAATGACTGTCCAAAGTCATACAATAAGTCAGTGGGAAAAGCTGAGTCTAAAACCCAGGCAGGTGAAGATCTGAATAAGAAATGTCATCTTGGTCCAATGTGTTGTTACTGGGATATGGATCCCCACGTATCTCAAAAGCCAATGTGCCAACTGAGAGAACCAACATGTGTACAGTTAATTAAGGTTTGTAAGGCGCTTTACATGTTTTCTCATTTGGTATGAGATAAGGGGTTTGTCATTCAACTGGAGGCAGTAGATGAGATTTCAAATACATTTTTATTTTTTGCAAATAGTCCTCACAGAAGGAGTCAGGAGAAGGGCCACCTGTTCCTCTGAGATAGGAAAGGAAAAATGCAAAATGGATGAAGGAAAGATCCTGAAGGAATAAAAGTTTCTACCTCTGTAAGAATGAAACTGCAGTGGATTCAATGGTAAGTTTTGTAATCTCCTCCAAGAGCATCTGGCATCATGGGAGAGGTGGAGAAGGCACTAGGGGAAAAAGACTAGGGTCTCATAGGTCAGAATGATGGGAGACAGCACTGAAAAGGAGGGATGAGCACCATCACTGCTCCCCAGCTATGTTGGACAAACGGGAAGGATTCTCTCATTATAAAAAAGGGCTTTGACCTCACCAACACACAAATTGGGAGATTCTGGGTGGGCCCAAGAGGAGAGCAGTGTGGTCCAAGACAGAAGTGTGCCTACCTGCCTTGTCTCCTTCCCTCTACCACCACTGGACGATGAGCTCCTCCACTGGTCACTTACCTATCTGGTCTAGGTCCATATAAAAGGGCAGTTAAACCTAAGGACGGTGATGCTGGGATCCCTAGCAAGCACTCTGGAGGTTCTCCTTGGAGAAAGTCTATCATGACTAAAATCAAATATAACCTTTAAAAGTAGTTCAACCATGATGATTGACTTCAACAATCACTCAATGTTTTGACCAGCTTTCAACATTTTCTAAACTTTATAAATCCATCACAAAATCTTTAGTTTAAGTTTCTGCCATATTAAAGAAGATTAGGGCAGTCCACCTGGAGAGTAGATAGCAAGGCAGAAAACAGCAATCCTAGACAATAACCCTGTATGGGTGGGAGGAAGAAGGCAAGGATACAGAGGAGAAGAAGAGAAAAGAAGGGAGGGGCAGAGAGAGAAAGAAAGAGGGAAGGGATTCCTTCTCCAAGGGCACCCCATGGGGATCTCTGGATCTTGGCTGCCTTTCTCTCCTCATTCCTGAGTAATGAGTGCCTTGGACTTGGGGGTCTAAAGATCTGGGCTCATCTTGGTCTGCAACAAAGTAGGAAAGGTTTTTAAAAAACCCCTGAAGATATATCTCTTTCTTCTTGGGTCCAGCCCCAGTGCCTCCATAACATCCCTGTGATTTCATTCATTTAACGTCCCCTCACCTCCACATCTCAACACCAGGGCTGGCACCACTTGCACCACCCCCTGAGGGGGCTATTGTGGGAAAAGGGCTAGAAACACAAGGTGTTGCAGTTACTAGGGAAACCCTGTCTCACCACCCTTGGCCAGGCCTAGGAGACAAGATCCTGACCATTAAAGTCCAGGAAGAAGCCTTGGACAGAATTCTATGTATACTGAAGACATGCCATGAACCATGGCCTCAGAATAGAAGGACTAGGAGGGACCTAAGAAGTCAACTATTTCACTAAGACAGATGGGAAAACTGAGGCCTAGCAAGAGAAATGATTTAATGAAGGCCATTCAACAAGCTGAAAGGAAAGCATGACTAGAACCCAGATCTCTTCTATCTTTACTCTTTAAAAAAAAAACCAGAAAATTCCCAAGGGAGAAAACCAGATTACCTGCCAGACACCAATACTTGCTGAAGGTTCTGCAAATGGCCGCTTGAAAATCTTGCACATTTTTAAGGCGTCTGAATTAATTTCAGAAAAGTTGTTGAGAACGGCAAAGGCAGCTGCTAATGGATAGACACATGAGAAAAGACTCACATATCCAAACTGTAAGAATAGCTCCAAGTAATCATCAAAGGTACCCTGAAAAAGAAAGTCACATAAAGAAAACAGTACATTACTCAGTTATGGACAACTCACAAAAAACAGAATCATTAATACTATTCAGGACATGTATCTCCACTGACAGTCTCCCAGTTCCTCCACCTCCAACAATTTGTTTGAAGTGAGAAACAAATGCAAATTTAGGCTACAAAAAACTCAGCTCCAGAACCAAAAATGAAAAGGGTTTTAAGTTTCTTTCCTTGTTTTTCATATATTCACTTCAAAGAGAAAGTAAATGACCCAGAATTACGGCTAACAAGTGATGGCCTTCTGTTGTATCCCCACAATTTTAGTGATTTGAAAAAATCTCTGGCCTCATGTGCACCACTACCCCCCATCCCCAATCACCTCCTTTCAGGAAGGTGATCAGAAAGCCAGAAAACAAAAAGGAGAGAAAAGACAGAAAAAGAGGAGTGCCAGGAAGGGGAGATGTGACAGAGAGAGAAGACGACATAATATGAAGAAACCTTTCTGTAATTGGATTTTAAATCTTTGGTTTGGTCCATTTGATCTCATTTATATGCAAGGAATGGGGGGTGGGGCTGTTCAAAACTATGTAAAATGATTCAGAAGGGGAAGGAACACACAAGATACCCCTTTAAGAAGGCAGGTTTGAGAAGGGGAAAAATCACTGAAGGAGCCAGAAAGCCGGGGCGGGGGGGGGGGGGTGAAGAGGAAAGGATTATAAGGTAAAAACAAAAGAAATCTTCTAAAGTTCAGTTAATAATTATAGATGGCATACTGGCCACTTTGGAGGAAGTAGCCGCCAGGCAGAAAAATCTGGCTGGGACCCTCACCTCTTTACACTTTCTCTCTGGCTAATTCAGTTTCTCTCTCTCTCTCTCTCTCTCTCTCTCTCTCTCTCTCTCTCTCTCTCTCTCTCTCTCTCTCTCTCTCTCCCCCTAGGGTGGTTTAAAAGCCGTCCAAGCTTTTGGGTCACTTTTGATCAGTTGTGCAGAGAGACACATCTAGAAGTATTTTTTCACTGAAGCAGAATGTAATCAGTAGAAATCAGAGTGGCCCAGGTCTGGACTCAGCATGCGGAGTAAAGTCAGTCTGGGGGAATTACTTTCAGGGGAATGGTGAGAAACTGTCCACATCAGGACCACATTGAAAAAACAAAACAAACAAATAAACCAACCCCCCCCCCCAAAAAAAAAAACACTGAGCAAAGATCATTAGATTAGGTTATCAGGTCAGTGACCTTTGGGAGGAGCTCAGTCTACTTTCAACAGATAGTTTTCTCCCTAAACAAGGCAGACCCTTCTTCATCCCCTGCCCAGCTGCCCTCCTCTGTCCTTCTTCCTGCCCCAGGAACACTTTCATCCTGGAAGAGAACTCCACCTCCTCAGTGACCACTGCCCTGCCAAAGGGGTGGGGAGGGAAGCTGAAGAGCTCCTTCCAGAACTTCCATTTAAGGAAGGTGCCACGCAGACTGCCCTCCTCCGCACCTGCTCCTCCTGCCCCACAAAGTGATCCCTTTCGTCCACCCCCCCACCCCCTTTGGGCTGTCTTCCCCCTTCAAGCTGAATGTTCCCAAAAGATACAAATTGTCTATTTTTCATTTTATTATTCATAGTTTGATTCCCTTTTATTAATTTTTATTATTGCTTAGGGGAGGAAGAGTGAAGAGCTTTTCACCCCCCATGGGATGTGAAAATGTGCTTAAGATCTCTGAAGTTCCTCAGATAAGCCGAAAAGGAAGTCGGGGCTGCCCAAAAAGTCATCTGACTTGCCTCATTTGAGAAATGATCCCAAGTGTCCCTGGCTCTTTGGCTCCCCTGGGACAGACAAATCCTTCCTCCTCAATCAGCACACGGTGAACCCTCTAAAGAGGGTTTCACCTGAACCTTGCTCAAGTTCATCTCTAGAGTCTGGTCAACTAGGTTTGTTTTCTTTATGAGATCATGATTCTGTTGAATGAAGTCTGTTCAGCTCTTATGAAAGGATCATGGGCTTATAGATTGCCTTCAAACTTTTATAGTCTAAAAGAAGGTATGATGTTGAAATATGTAAAGATTTATTTCTCTGTAAAAACTTGTCAGAAATTCCAAGCCATATTGAGGGTTACTTTTTGGCCTTCTGGACTTGTGCTAAAGCGTTATAAAACCTGTTTTTGCCTTTATAATCTCTACATTATGGTAAGATTTACCATATGAAATCAAGGAAGAGAGATTTTGTCCATAACAATATTGGCATTCTTGGTATACTGAAAGTGCTTAATATATGTTTATTGGCTGGCTGACAGTTCTATTAACCATAAAGTTGTCCTAACCACAAGCAACCTCAATATTCTAGACTTATCAGTTTGTAGTTCATTAAAGAAAGCAAGGATGATGTCTGGCTTACAAGCCAGTCTAGAAGACAGGAAGGATTTTCTAGCACCATCAGTGCTATGACCTCTAAGTTAAGAAATAAACTCCAAATAAGTCCCAATTCCAATATAATCTTTCTTAATCCATCACTCAAAAGGTCCTGCCTGACCATCAGAGCGCCTTCTCTCACTTGCTCATCTGTCTCCCCTTTAGGGGTAACAGCTATAATTTCATCAAGATCTGCAAAGTTTTCAGATTTTTGGTATATGCTTTTGTGGTGGCATAGTTGTTTTCAGTGGTATCTGACTTTTCGGGATCCCTTTGGGGTTTTCTTGGAAAAGATACCAGAATGGTTTGGCCATTTTCTTCTCCTCTATAAATAAGAAAACTGAGGTCAACATGGTGAAGTGACTTGCTCACAGATTTTAACTTCAGAAGATGAGTCTTCCTGACTCCAAGTCTGATGCTCTATCCAGTGTATCCCCAAGCTGTTAGCTTTAAAGTGGTTCCTTTTAGGGAAGAGGGTAAGCTGGGGAACCCTGACAGGTAGTCACAGAATAGTGCTATTGCCTATTTCAATGTCTTGATTAGAGGCACTTAATCAATGTGTTTCAGCTCCCAGAAATCTCAGCCCTGCCAACAGATAAGACCCATTTAGACTCACCAGGTAAGTTCCTTTTTCTTTTTCCAGAATGATTTGTTCATACAGAGTAACATCCACATCTGCTTTTAAAGCCTGCATCCTTTTCTTCACCCGTAAGTCATACTTCTTTTGAAGCCAATAAGGAAGAAAGGTTTCTACAATCTGGTTCAGAATCTGAGAAGTAATCAGCAGAGTAGCCAGGCTCTAAAGAAGAACAAACAATGAAAGTTGAGCGAGGGTACAACAACAAGTGAGACACATCCAACCATTCTGGAAAGAAATTTGAAACTACACCCAAAGGGCAACAAAAATGAGCATTACCCTTTAATCCAGTAATACCACTACTGGTCTATACCCTGAAGAGATGATGAAAAAGGGTAAAAACATCACTTGGACAAAAATATTCATAGCAGCCCTGTTTGTGGTGGCAAAGAATTGGAAATCAAGTAAATGTCCTTCAACTGGGGAATGGCTTAGCAAACTGTGGTCTATGTATGTCATGGAACACTATTGTTCTAGAAACCAGGAGGGATGGGAATCCAGGGAAGCCTGGAGGGATCTGCATGAACTGATGCTGAGCGAGACGAGCAGAACCAGAAGAACACTGTCCACCCTAACAACAACATGGGGGTGACAATCAACCTGGATGGACTTGATCATTCCATCAGTGCAACAATCAGGGACAATTTGGGACTGTCTGCGATGGAGAATGCCATCTGTATCCAGAGAAAAATTGTGGAGTTTGAACAAAGACCAAGGACTATTACCTTTAATTTAGGGGAAAAAACTGCTATCTTATTGTCTGATCTTGCTATCTCTTATACTTTATGTTTCTTCCTTAAGGATATGATTTCTCTCTCATCATATTCAATTTGGATGAATGTATACCATGGAAACAATGTAAAGACTAACAGATGACTTCTGTGGGGGTGGGGAGAGAAGCAAGATTAGGGAAAAAATTGTAAAACTCAAAATAAATAAAATCTTTAAAAGGAAAAAAAAATTTAAAAAACTGCCTTGGCTGCATCCCATTAAAAAAAAAAAAAGAAACTTGGGTTCTGACAAACCTTTCCCTAAAAATTAATCTCAAGGCACTAACGAATACAACTCGTTATTGAGGAAAGGCCCCTTCTCTCCATTTTCTTTTCCCTTCAAGGTTCTGTGAATCTGCCACGGCAGACCTTCCAAACTAAGCAGAGAGCTAAGGCCAGGGCCTGGGTCTCTGGTCTCACGGGCTCAGTAAGGGAAGGCCTGAAAATGGGGAACTGACATGGCCTGGACACCAGGCCGCCGGATTTGGGGAGAGCCTAGTAGACAAGGGCACCCTTTCACCTCAGTGACTTCATCCTGGACCCAGATCATGAGAGAGATGAAGGCAGAGAGATAGGCTGCCAACCAGGATTTCCCTATTCCAGACTTGTGGCCCAGGCCTATCTTGCCAGATGTGCTCTATGCCTTCTGTGAGTCTTTCTGGAGAATTCTTAAATTCTTCCACTGACCCTGCTTTGAGTTTCAACTGACAATGAGACCCAATGCCCTTCCTCCTCCTTGTTTTAGGAAGTGACTTCCTATCTAGCCCTCTGCTTTCAAGGAAACTCTTGGTATAAAGACTTTCTCCATCACTGCAGACTGACAAGCCCTCAGTAACCCAGAGTCATAGAGGATTAAACAGAGCCTGGGAAGTTACAGACATGCCCATATTCATAAGGCAGGATGTGGTCAAGGAGGAATTTGAACCCAGGCCATGCCTTCTCAAGGCTGACTCTCTAGATACATTATTCGACCATAAAACTAATTTGTATTCTTCATACTCACCTGTCGCAAAAGTTTCATATCTTTCAACACAAAGGCAATGTAGAAGAGGGACGCAAAACAATTTAGGAAATTGAACTGTCAAAAAAAAATTCAAAGTGATTGCAAGAATAAAACATTAAAGTATTTTCAAAATTAAGTGACAAATTCAGCTATATTTCAAAAAGACAAAGTATTTTCTTTTAAAAGGAGTTTTAAAAGCCATTTGGAACTTTCCCATCTCTTTTGTGACTTTCCCTTTGCTGCTTCCTGTTTCCCTTCGGATCCATCTCTCTGCCTTTCTCCCTGAAGGAGACGTTGATGACTTATCTAATATCTGAAGCACCTGCTCTATGCCAATATTAAACACCTATTAAGCACCACTGTTCCGTCACTGTGGGTACTATATGGGGGCTGATAGGAGAAATCTTCTTCCCTATGACTTTGACTTCCTTCACTTTCCTTTAGAAGAACCAGGACAGGTAGCTAGGTGGTACAGTAGATAAAGCACTGGCTCTTTAGTCAGGAGGGTCTGAGTTCAATTCCAATCTCAGACACTTAATACTGACTTAGCTGTGGAGCCTTAGGTAAGTCACTTAACCCCAATGCCTTGCAAAAAAAATAGAACTGGAAGCAGTCCCTGTCTTTCACCAAATTCAGCTGAGCTAATTCTACTCCAGGATCTCTTTCTCACACAGATATCTCTTCTTTCTTTCAGTGGTTTCTTCCCTGCCCTCTTTTTTTGCTGACTCAAGTTACCTTAGGAGAGTGTCTCTTCTCTTCTCCACATTACCTTTGTCAGTCAAAAAAAAAAAGTTTAGGTATCTTTAATTATGACTTGTAAGTGAAAGGGCGGCAGCATCCCTGAGAAGAGGCACAAATGTCAGGAAAATCTCTATTCACCTCCTCATCTTTTTTGTTTTGTTTTGTTTTTGCAAGGTAATGAGGTTAAATGATTTGCCCACAGTCACACAGCTAGGTAATTATTAAGTGTCTTAGGCTGAATTTGAACTTGGGTCCTACTGACTCCAGAGTCAGTACTCTAACCACTAGTTAAGCCAGACTTGCCATAAATATCAGCACTCCAGATAAATTGAAAAGATTTTTAATTAATTGTATTGTTTTTCTGTTTAGTTAAATTACTAATAATAATGCTTTGTCCTTCATTCTCAAAGAAGACCATGACATCGGGGGGTAATGCCATGGCAAACACTTGAATTGGATTTCAGTGAGGGGTTGCTCTGCTAAGCCCCTAGCCTCACTTTCTCTGCCAGAGCTATCTGAGTCCAGTGGCCAGATAGGAATAAGGAGCCCTAGAGATGATCCTGGATGCATGGCAATCAGGATTAAGTGAACGGCCCAAGGTCACACAGCTAGTAAGTGGCAAGTGTCTGAGGCTGGATTCGAACTCCAGTCCTCCTGACTCCAAGACCAGTGTTCTATCCACTACACCACCTAGTTTTCCTCCTCCTCATCTTTTTAAGCCAGATTTTCCTTAAATATCAGCATTCCAGAGAAATCAAAAAGACTTTTACTTAATTTTGTTGTTTTTCTGTTTGGTTAAATGATTAGTAAGTACTGTAACCATATTGTCTTATACAATTTTCATGGCAAATTTACAAAACATAATTATGGAATGGGTTAAATGGGCATTGAGGGACTACCCTGGGATTGAATAATTTATAAAATGTTCTTTCTCTTTTTTTATTTTTATTTTAGTTTTTTGTGGGACCAAGGGGTTAAGTGAATTGCCCAGGGTCACCCAGCTAGTAAGTGTCAAATGTGTGAGGCTGAATTAGAACTCAAGTGCTACTAACTCCAGGGCCAGTTCTCCATACACTGCATTATCTAGCTGTTCCCTAACATGTTCTTTCTGGGGGGAAATATGCTCCAAATTTCCAAAAGCAGATTGACTCATTTTTATAACAAAACCCATTCATAAGCTGAGATTTTAAACTTTTAGGTGTAAATAGATTTTTTTTTTAAAAAACAACAAAACTCTTCCCTTATCAAATTATTTAGAAAAGTTACTAGTGAGAAGCTAATGGTTCAGGGGTCACCAACAAGAGAACTAAAATTCTGCATGAGTCATAAATGTGAGACATTGTTTCTGGATCATTGAGAATTAGCAGCAAGGGGTGGCTAGGTGGTGCAGTGGATAGAGCACTGGCCCTGGAGTCAGGAGGACCTGAGTTCAAATCCGACTTCAGACACTTAATAATGACCTAGCTGTGTGGCCTTGGGCAAGCCACTTAACCCCACTACCTTGCAAAAACTAAAAAAAAAAAAAAAAAAAAAAAAAAATAGCAGCAAAATTCATTGCTATTACCTGAATTTTCTTATATTATTTTTACTTCTCTAACTTAGAATATCACCAGGATATAATGTTGGAAATAAGTCTTTATGATTCATTTCTAAAAGTTATGAATTTTTGGCATTAAAAACAACAAATTTGCACAGAAAAAAATCATACATACCACCAAGACCTTGAGTACTAGATGATTTTGATAGGCAGACTCCAGTCTGTGATTCTCTGAAATTAGTAATCAGAAATAGTCATGTTTTTCACTCAGATAAAAAGCCATGTTTGGATAATACTAATCTCAACTATGGTACCAAGACCCTTCATCAATTATTTTATTGCTTGTTTTTTTTCTCTTAAATTTTTTATTTATTTAAGGCAATGGGGTTAAGTGACTTGCCCAAGGTCACACAACTGGGTCATTATTAAGTGTCTAAGACTGGATTTGAACTCAGATCTCCTGACTCCAGAACTGTGTTCTATCCACTGCTGCCGCCTGGCTGCCCCCATCATCATTTTAAAAATTTCTTTATTGGGGTGGCTAGGTGAGTGCTGAAGCCAGAGGATGCCAAGGAAGCCAACTCAGGAGCGCTGTCCTAGGTTACATGCTCAAGTCAAACACACTTTGACCATATTTCTTGCTATTGAAGCTCCAGGGGTCTCCCCATTGGCTGTGGTCTGAAGGCCAGAGGCCAAGGGCATCTCTGCTCTTCTACGATGACCACAGCATTCCAAGGACGGGTGCAGGTCAGACCAAGCTACACCAGAGGGTGGACATGGAATCGCTCATTGGTTCCCTTTTAAACCTTAATGGGCCTCATTGGCCTCCACAAGGATTGAGGAAGTGGGCATTGCCCAGATGGCCTTCCAGAAGGCTGCATTCCCCCAAGGACCGAAGGACAGTTCAGATGAAGAGAGCAGACTTACCCCATGAGGTTAAAAATTCAGCTGCAAAGCGGTAGAGGCGGTTCATGATCTCGATGACGATGGCATAGATGATGCTGGGCACGTAGAGCAGGAGGTTGGTCAGCTCAGGAAATTGACTCTCCTGGTGTACTTCCTGCGCCCACGTCTCCAAATCAAAGTAAATCATCATGACATAGAGGGAGAAGTAGAGGCAGAGGCAGACGAAGGGCAGAGAGACCAGGTAGATGCGCAGTTGCCTCTTGAAGCTGGAGTAGAGAGGCTCTTCCCGGCCAGTGATGGGATTAATACCCAAGACGCCGTGGAAGCCTGGCCGCGGCTCCTCGAACTGCCTCTTCATCAACAGCGTCCCCCACCGGTAGGTCATCAGAGCACAGCCACGCTTCCAGACCTCCAGGATGACAGTGGACCAGATCAGGTTGAAGGAGGCGAAGATCACATACTTGTCATAGTCCTCCCAGTCGAACATGTAGTAGGGCAGTCCGATGACTGCCATGGGGATCAAGGCAAAAGTGAAGTACTCCAAGAAGGCAAAATAAAGGGCGATGGTTTCTCCAAAGTAGGTGCGGATGGTATCTGCAGGGACAGGAGGGAGGGGTGACAACCACACACATTTCACAGGCTGACTCTCTCTAGAGGCTGACTCACACCTTTGGACACAAGGAAGCCACTCCAGCTGAGGGTCCCCCCCATCACCTCCCCTGGACCCTTTTCAGAGAAGTTATGAGCAAGGTTGGTTGCTGAGCTCCACTGGAGGCCCACCATGAGTACTAGGGGTGGGAAGGCCTGACCCCTCCCCATGTAAACCGTCCTCAAAACACCAGCTCTTCAATATCAGAGGCCATAGGAAGGGTCCTCAAGCACCATTCGATCCAAATCCCTTGTGCCCGCCCTCCCGCATGAAGCCAGGCTCTGTGTGTAACTCAGGTTGGGCCTGCCTGGGGGGAAAGAGCAGAGGGCTGGGAGCCCAGGGAGCAGACTCGTGGCCCAGGTCCTCGGTTCACTGGCCAGGGGAATGGGGGAACCATTTCAGACTCTCCTCCTGCAAAAACAGGGCAGGTCACACTCAGTCCAGGTAGCCTACACTCTGCAAGTGAGCCTCTACAGAGCTGCACCCCCCCATCACTGTAGGGAGGAAGGTGGGTTTCCATTTTCCCCCAAACCCCACACCTTCCAATCCCCTGGTCTAACCCCAGCTTTCCCTCATAGTTTTCACAGGTGGCCCAGGGCACTGAAGACGTGTCTTGATTTAGGCCTTGAAAGAATGTATTCTAGCCTATATCATAATGACCATTATCAATCAATGAACAATTGGCTAACTGGGCTGGCTATCTGTCAGGAGGTGAGGCCTTCTAGGCCTCCAGGCAGTCCCATCAGAATTCATTCAGGAAGGGACAGAAGAAGAGCTGAACAGGCACAGTCAGGTCCCTACTCATGGATCCCGAGCAGCCCCTCGCTGATCACCCAAGGCTAACACAAGGGGGTCTGTGGGCTGTCCAGAGCATCTCTCAGACCTTGACCAGTAAGGTGGTGGACTCCCAGAGCCAAAGATCACTATTAAAAGGAATGAAGAGCACACAGCCCAGCCCTCAGGGACCCAGGTGGGATGACTGTCAAAAGTGAGGACTCTGGAGAGAAGGTAGCCAACCACTGTCAAGGAAGGTAGATGAGAAGGACATCTCCATGTCTGGATCATGGCTTAAATTACAGGACAAAGAGGTTCTGACCAGGGATGAAGCACACCCAACCTCACCCATTTAATCAAAGAGACTTTGAAACCAATATTAAAAATGAACCTCTTCAAAGCAGAGCCAAGGAGCTGGAGTATCCAGAAGCCCCCTCCCTTTCCACCCTGAACTCTGCCAAAAAGAAAGACAAAACTCATTAGGCTGATAGGAAATCCAAGAGAAAAATGAGTAAGCCACTTTAGAGACAGAGAGATTGGATCTGGCCAGGAAGGCGTCATGTGCAAAGCCCTCCTGCCCAAGGGAGAGGCTGGCCTACCAGCGGAGCTGTCCCAAAGCTGTGCTGGAGCCCCTTGACCTCTTGCATGGTGTGGAAACAGGGGGCCCTTTTGTCCCCCTCTCCATAGCTCTGGGGCAATCACCTGGGCAGGACAGGCTGAGGCAGAGCCCTGTGCCTAAGAACCAGGGGGCAATTGGAGTTCAGGGCTCAGGGGGTGCCCAGGGGCTGCAAAGGAATAACCAGGGCACCAGCTCTGTCCTTCTGAACCCACAGAGCTTTCTAGCTGGCTGGTGCAGTCAAATCTAATCCCAAACTTCACGAGTTTGAAGAGCTAAGACTGGGAGAGGGGAGCAATTAGACCACTTAAGGAGTCCCAAAAGCTGGCAGGGCCTCTGTCTGAGCTGCCTCTGGAAGGCTGCAATCACAATTCTCAAGAAAACAATACTCAAAAAACATTTTGCCCAAGTAACAAACTTCCTAAAAATCCAAATGGAACAGAAACCAATGACTTCATGAGGTGACAAGAAATATTAAAATAACGTCAAAAGACTTAAGAAATTTGAAGAAAATTTAGCAAAATTTAACAAAAACAAGTGACTTGGAACAGATTCAGGATAATTTAAGAATAATTAGACTATGTGAATGTCATGGCCAAAAAATGAGCCTAGAAAACATATCTCAAGACTTAATTTTAAAAGAAAACTATCGGGGCAGCTAGGTGGCGCAGTGGATAGAGCACCGGCCCTGGAGTCAGGAGGAACTGAGTTTAAATCCAACCTCAGACACTTAATAATTACCTAGCCATGTGGCCTTGGACAAGTCACTTAACCCCATTGACTTGCAAAAACCTAAAAAAAAAAAAGAATAAAAAAAAAGAAAAGAAAAGAAAATGATCTAGACTCTCTTAGAAGCAGAAGTCAATGTAGAGTTGGGAACAATCAGTCATCTCCTAAAAGAAACCCCCAAATGAAAACCCTCAGTAATCCTCCAACAAAATCCAGAATCTGCCAAAGAAAACTTCTGCAAGCAACCAAAGAAAAAATATTCACGTTCCAAGGAGCCTCAGTGATCATCATTTAGCAGCCACCACTCCAAAGAAGCAGAGAGCTCGGAATATGTGATTTCAGAATTTTCACTTCACTCAGTCAACTCCAAACTCTAGGATTAAATATAAACTCCTATTTGACATTTAAATATTTTCACAACCTAGCCCAGAGAAAGAGAAAAAAAGAAATAAAGAAAGAGAGATAAAGAGAGAAGAAGGAAGGAAGGAAGAGAAGAAGAGAGGAAGGGGTGGGGGGGAGGGAGGAAGGAAGGGAGGGAATGAGGGAGGGAGGAGGGGAGGTAGGAAAGGAGGGAGGGGAGGGAGGGAGGGAGGGAGGGAGGAGGGAAGGAGGGAGGAAGCAAGGTTCTTTCCAGTCTCCTTCCAGACTATCCAGACTCCGAGCCACTCCAGCCCCATGTGCACCGGCTGTCTCTATTCCTGGCCTGTTATTCAACTCTCCAAATCCCTAGCTTCTTCCCAGATTTGATGTAAGTTCCACTTCCTAAAGGTTCTTCCTGGTTCCCTGATGTTGGGGGAGGTGCGTGTGTGAGTGTGTTTGTAAATGTATGTATGTATGTGTGTGTGTGTGTTGGTTCATCTCTTTCTATTCCCCTATTTATCTCGGCTTTCAGGGAGGCAGGGAGGTCCCCGTTGGCCAAACTCATCCTGTCTCCTCCAGCGCCCAATATTGTCTTCCTTGGCAGACAAATGGAAACAAAATGAGAGGCTATTCCTGTCCTCTGTCCACTGCCCGCTGTGTCCACCCTCACCAAGCCTTCTGGAAGGGAGGGGTCTTTCTGCTTCCTCCAAGGGATCAGAGGAGGTGAGAGGTGGGCCCTAGAGGCCCAAGTGGGAGCTGTTTCCTGCAGCACGTCTGGCCTCCTGGCTCTCCTCACGGGAGTTTTCCCACCTGAAAGCCCATCCACCGCGCAAGAGGCCTTCCAGGAAGTGACCCTCACACGTACCCAAAGGCTGATACTTCAACTTGAATCGATGGTACCAAATAATCTCAAGCTTCTTCAGAGCTTCCTTATCATGAAGTGGGAAGACTTGAGTCACGAGGCCGGAAGTGAGTAATCTCCGCACTGAGAAAGAAAGGAGAAACCCATGGAAGTTGATGAGAATTGGGCTTTTAGAGCAGAACCCCCAGGAGGGGTTCTGGCCGGAGTCCTTTACAGAGCCCACTTGGCAGAACTCTGCTGAGTCCTAGGTTTATGCCTGGACATCAAACAGAGAGAACTCCAGTGACATGTAGCCCCAAGGGCTCCCCTGAGGACCTCAGGTATTTGCCCACTGATGTTTAATCATCCAACAATTAGAGTACGCTTCCCCTCCAGGTTGCTCCTGTCTCTCACTGTCTCCAGGGCCAACGGAGACTGGATTTGGGGGGCCAGGACTGGTGGGTGGTGACAAAGCAGAGAAGGAAGGATGGGGAAACCCCAAGAATCTCTGCCCCAGCCATAGCCACGACTGTCAGTCCAGGCCTCGGCCTCAGGATCCCCGAAGGCTCCCACCTGGATCTCAGCATCTCCTCTTCTCCCTGTGCTAGAGGCAAGAACAATATGGAGCCCCTGCCCTTGCCCCTTCTTTTCACCCAGGACCCTGATCTGGAATATAAGGATACAAAAAGAAATTGACCTAGGCATCCACCACCCCAGGGACATCACTGACAGTGACAGGCTGGTGGGTTGTCACAGGTATGAGTCCTCGAGTCTGTCTCATACCTAAATCTTGGACAGGCAGCTGGAATGGGCTCCACAACTGACCCCGGAAGAGGAGGGCAGGCTGGATGAGGCCTGGAATGCCCTTGCTCCTGTCTAGAGGAGGTATGGCAAGTGACAAGAGGAGGATGTCCAGGGCCAAGGGAGTGCCCCGTGGTGGAGGGCTCCAATCTGCTGAAGCCAACCTGGAGGAGATACAGGGTTGTGATCCTGACACCAGACACAGTTACAAGCAAAGGAACAATGCTTTAAGGGAAATGGCCAGAAATAATGGCTGATGGCCTGCTCACTACTTATAAATAAAGATACTTGATTAAGGCAAGTGGTTTTTTTTTTTCCATTTCTGATGCTGTTCTATAGGCTCTTAATCTTTCCTCATGTGGGTATGTGGACTAGAGCTTCATCTAAAGCAAACTCCTTGAGGGAAGGCACACCCTTTATGGCAAAGGCCCTGTCACCATAAAGCCACCTACAAGCACATGGCATTTGTGATCTCTGATGATGCGCAACCTTTGGGCAGCAAGTCCACGTGGCTAACTGACGAGTTAGCCGTCATGTCCATTCCGAAATCCAGAGGATGCACCACCTAGCCCACTAAGAGAGCTTGGAAAATTCTGAATTAAAAAAGAACCACATCCAAGCAAATGGTTTGGTTTAAAATCAGAGTATTCCACAGAAAAACAGGAATCAAAAGATAATCATAAAAGTCTTATTTACATAGTTCAAAAAAACAGTGTTAAGGAAGAAGACTCTTGGGATGTACCAATAGGAAGCTTCCCTTTTGGATTTTTTGTTCTCAAAAACACTGAAAAATATGACTCTTAAATAACTATAAAGCTTCACACAACTTACGGATCGATTTTCCTGGATAGAGCTTGGCCTGGGGGTAGCCGGGGATCATTTTTTCATCTCGGGCTCTAAGATTTTCAAGTTCATGTTTGATAATAAATTGACACTCAGCCATTGTAAGGAAATCATCATTGTCATCTAGAATAGAAAAAAGATGGTTTGTAGCTCTTGTTGAAAAGCTGGAAAATTCAAAGAAAATTCAGGGATATTGTTCCAGTTACCTCAATCCCTCAAAATGATGACCTCAACAATAAACACAGTTAGGACACAAACTACGAAAACAAATCAGCAAGCACCGACCTCAAATCCAGCCTCAGACACATAATACTTACCTAGCTGTGTGACTTTAGACAAGTCACATAACCCTATTGCCTTGTAAAAGGCAGAAAACAAAAAGAAAAGAAATGAATCAGCAAGTAGAGTATCCAGACATTACAGGAGAGTGAGAAAAATTAAGTCCTTAACAGGGACAAAGCCCCATCTCAAGAGGACATGAACCTGGGTTCCAATCCCACCTCGAATGATTACTCCTTATGTGACTCAGACAATTTCATCAGCAAAAAGAGATGGACCCTGGGGCAGCTAGGTGGCGTAGTGGATAAAGCACCGGCCCTGGAGTCAGGAGTACCTGAGTTCAAATCTGGTCTCAGACACTTAATAATTGCCTAGCTGTGTGGCCTTGGGCAAGTCACTTAACCCCATTTGCCTTACAAAAACCTTAAAAAAAAAGAGAGAGAAAGATGTACCCTGTGGGAGATCCCATTCAGCTCTACATTTACAGTCCTGTGATAAGCCTGGATAGCTGTGCTTTCCATACAGCATTCCCCACGTGATCCATTGGGCTTCTGGACTCCCCAGTTACACCAGTCTATTTTCCTACTCCCCACATAACTCATTAGACTTCTGGGCTCCCCAGTTACATCAGTCTATTCTCCTACTCCCCACATGACCAAATTGGATTATGGGCTCCCCCATTACACCCATCTATTTATTTTCACCCAGAACAACCCCGGAGCAGAGCCAGATCTGGACACTCACCACTGAAGCCCTTGAAGTTCTGCCGGGTTTCATAATTGAACACCCTCATGGTGCTGTCGTTGCATTCCTTCACCAAGCCCACCGATTCTGCTCCGAGCAACAACCTGATGTTGGAGGCACCAATAAGATACAAATTCTGACTCTCCAAGGTTTCCTCTTCACACTTCTCTACCAAGGGTCTAATGAGCAACTGGGCACCTTTAAATAAAAGGGGAAAGAGAAGTGAAATGACAGTAAAAAGGAAGGCTGAAAAAAGCCAAATTTTTAAAAAATACAAAAAATATTTCAAAAATACAAATTTTTAAAAAATACCCACATCAAATTTTCCAAAAAGTCTCTAGATAAAAGACACCAAAGGAAAGTAAAATGAAGAGCAGTTAAAAATAAAACAGAGGCCCTGTAGTACTGGTACTCATTTTAGAGGGAGCCATGAACACCTGCTCCAAATCCCATCTCACACCTAGGCAAGTCATCAAACCAGCAAACCATAAGCAAGACACCAGGCTCAGCAGCAACAAACAGGCAAAGAACAAACCTTCCTGAGCCTCAGTCATCTATAATCGGGGATAACAGGTTCCCCCTCACCCAGATGTGGTGAGGAGATGGAGGGGAGGGGCACATCATGAGCAGCTGTTCCTGGCCTCCACATAGTGAATGGCTTCATCCTCTGCTTCAAGCCCCCTAAGGGTGAGTGAAAGCCTTGCCTACATCAAAGCTGTGGTGAGCCTCAAATGAGGGACCCCCACAACATGCTGATTCGATTCACAGAGCCACTGCATATTGTAACTCATTTATTCATCACAAGGATGAAGGAAGAGTCTGTTCCAAACATCATCAGCTCTATTTTTACAAATAAGGAAACTGAGATGAGGCTCATTCAGGTACCATGACTTGCCCCAAGTTCTCGAGTGGCAAATGGAGGGGCTGGGCCAGAAGCCCAACATCTCCAGTCAAAGCTCCATCCTCCTGGGCTGCCCCAAAATGACATAGATTCATATTTTCTCTAGTCTCTTCTAACAGAAGTGATTTCAAATGCATCGGTTTTTTATCAGGGGAAAAATAGTTTATGAAACTATATGAAAGCTATGAATCCTAGCAAACATTTTATGTAAGAAACTATTTTAACCTAAGGAAATAAGCAAACAAATGAGTCAGAGGGCCCTCACCTTGCCTGGGTGAGCATTTGTCCTAAGTTTGGATATTTATCCCAAGCACACAAATGCCACACAGATGACACCCTCAGCTCCACAAAGTGGGAGGAGACGTGGGCTTTCTCTGCTCTCATTTCCCCAGCCTCAAAAGAGATTACATCGGGACCACTGGGCTTTCATAATCAGGGCAAATAACATGAAAGTTCAATATTTACTAGGGAAATAATTTATTCCCCAGTATTTTAATAATACAAAATCAAATTTTGATAATACAAAATTGTTTTTTGATCCAGACATCCTGTGATTTCACAGGTAAAGCCAACTTCCAGCATGGACAATCCCTTTCCTGAGACAGATAGGCAAACGATGTGTGGCAGCTCCTCAGAAAGAAGCCTGGCACCCTCCAGGACAGTGCCTGGACCAGGGTCCCCTTCAAGCCACTTCTATCTACCTCTAAAGCAGCCCCCTCACCATCACAGGCTGCCTGTCACTGCCAACAGGATGACAAAGAGAAACTAGTCATCTCCGGGGCTTTCCCTTACATTTCATAATGATGCCTCCTCCTTCAATTTAGGCAAGAACTTTTATATAAATTCTGAAATCATAGTCATATTAGGAATCAAGCCTGGGGGGCAAGAGATGGTCTAACCCAATCAGTAGAGGATGAAAATTGTCTTTTTTTTTAAACCACTATTCTCACTGTCTAAGCAGTCTTCAACCAAATGAACTATCAGTTAAGTTCAAACTCAATCTGAAGAGTATTTTTATTCTTAAATTGTAATATAATTTAGCAATTTTAGAAAACAAAGATTTTGTTCTGATTTGTATGGTTAACTCAGTATTATTTATTACTGTTTTTAATAAACTTTGACTTGAATGTTCAGTTCTGTTGATGATTGCCTGAATAATTCGTTAGAAAAGGGTTCAGCTCAAAGTTTGGGTTTTGCATTTCTACACTATTTATAAAACATTTGTTTGTCTCATTCCATTCCCTGGAGAGCCCACCTCTAAATCATTGCCTATTGGTGAACAGACCTATGTCAGGGGCTTCCTGGAGCCAGATATTCTAACAGGGCTGGGGAATGAAGACAGACAGCTCATGGTCCGGCCCTCAGAGAGTGTAGAGTCTAACAGGGAAACCACATGTCAACCTCCAGGCACATCAAGATGCAGCCAGGATATAGGGCGGCAGTCTCTGAGGGAAGGGGCTGGTATTTAGGGGTCCTAGCAAAGACTTCTTGAGATGAGCCTTGAGGCAGAGGTGACAAGAAAGAACCCAAGGAGAAGAGAAGTTGGGAGATGGAGTAAGACTGGAAAGGTAGGGAAAAGAGGCAAGGTATGACCTCCTTGAAGGCGGGAAATTGCCAGACAAGAGTGCTCTATGGAGGACTTGTCAACTCTCCCACCATTCTGGAGGACAATTTGGAGCCATGCCAACTAAACAAAAGTCTGTCCATATGCCCCAATATCCTTCAAAAGGCAGTTCCAATTTGACTTCTCCCTAATATCCTCTTTCCTGAACAATTCCAGACTAAAAGGATTTTTCCTTCCTCTAAATTCTTCTATCAATAATTGGACAAATTAAACTTACAATTAAGAAAACGCTGCCTCGAGACACCTTTCCTAGTTGTCTCTACCTGATGTGATGATTTGTCATTGTTCTGAAAGTCAATAAGTATATTTATTCCAAAATAGCTCAATTCATCAACATGAAGAAAAAACACTGCCAACATTAAATTACAAAACTTTGGGGGGCTGCTGGGTGGCACAGTGGATAGAGTACCAGCCCTGGAGTCAGGAGGACCTGAGTTCAAATTTGACCTTGGACACGTAATAATTGCCCAACTGTGTGAGCTTGGGCAAGCCACTTAACCCCATTGCCTTGCAAAAACCTTAAGAAAAATTACAAAAATTTTGATACCATATTGGGCATCATCTTGGCATAATGGGACAGTCATGATGATGGGCAAAAAAGTGAATATATTAAAGATCAAACCTAATAAAGAAAAAGACTGTTCATCTGTTATAAGGACCCCCCCCAATTTTGATTTTCCCATATTTGTCTTCTTGCCTCCTCGACCGAGAGCTGCTCCTTCCACAATGATAGTTCTTGGTAGCCTTCATGAGATCAATAGCTATGATTTGCTTCAAGTCCATTTTAAGTACTGCACATATTATAAATAGAGTTTAAAATGGCCATTAACAGGAACTGGAAAAAAATTCAAAAGATTTCTGAAAGTATTTTTGGCAATTCAGATTGAACTTAAAAGTTAGTAAAACCTAAATTAACTCACCTCCATTTTTCTTCTCATCATTAATTTTTTTCTCCAACCATTTCCTGGTTTCTTCTTTGACATTTTGGGCAAGTTCTAAGATTACTAAAGGCTTGAAGCGAGTGTCCGAAGTATCAAGTGCAGATAAGGTCACTTTCATCTTTTGTCAATTTGCTAAAAAAAAAAAAAAAAAAAAGTTAAGTTTTTTTAAATGTTGAAATATGCAGAACACATGGCTATGGCAGCTCTTTGCAGCCTTGCAGTTTTCTCCAATGTTACCAATGGCGTCTCAGTTGCCCAATCTGCTACCTTTCTCTCACTCCCCTTCCTCTTGGCCTCTGACGCCGCTGACTCCCCCAGCTTGCTGAGTGTTCGCTCGGAGGTGTCCTTCTGGTCTGCTGGCTTTTTCCTATCAGGTGGGTCTCCCTTCTAGGCCTTCTTCTCTCCCTCCATGGGTTTAATTCACATCTCTAGTCAGATGTCTCTTTCAAATCCAAACCAGTGGCATGTTAAACTCAACATGACCATAACAGAACTCATTCTCTTTTCCTTCAAATCTTCCATCTCTCAAATTTCCCTGTTTCCGTCAAACACCACCATCCTTCCAGATCAGATCCTCAGCCCCTCCCTCTCCCTCGGCCACCACCTCTGCAGCCTCTCTCATCTGCCATCTTGCATCAGGTCCTCATCCCCGGACACTTGGTCTCTTGGCTCCAAGTCTCTCCCACTCCAGTCCATCCCCACACAGCTGCCAAGGAGACTTTTTGTGCAGATCTGACCAGAGCCCACCTCCCCCCACTCCAGCTTTGCAACCTCATCACACAATGCTCCCTCTGCCACCCGTTTGACTTATTTCTCAAAGGTGTTATCCCATTCCTTTCCTTTCTGCCTGTGTTTATTTTGCTTTTTGGGTAAGTGAAGATGTATAGATGACTAGGTTGTCTTTCTCAATAAGATAAAAGCATGTTCAGAGCATGTTAAAGTTGGCAAAGTGCTCTCATTTGCTCTTCGTCATAACCTGGGGCGAGGGGGAGTTCTACAAATGAGTAAACTGAGGAAGGCAGATTCGGTTTCTTTCCCAGTGTGTGAGGCTGGATTTGAAACTCAGATCTTCCTGCTCCAGATCCAGCCCCTTGTCCACCAGATCACTCAGCTGCCTCTAGAACAGAGGGTCCTGGAGAGACATCCCTGGGCTGAGCAGGAGGCAGCTGGCACTTCCTAAGCCAATGCTTTCTGACCCGTTCATCTTTAGGACCACTCGATGAGGAGGGGAGTACCAAGACGATCATCCCTGATCTACAGATGGGTAAACAGAGGCTAGTAGAGAGCCCCACAGTAAATACGAGAATGAAGCAGGGGTGAAATCCAAGTTTCTCCTGACTCCAACTTCACATAGTGGTCATCCCTTCTACCTCATGAAGGGGCCCACAGCACCCCCAAACAGGAAAGTGGTGCCTCATTCTGAACCTAGACTCTGACTATTCCCGAAGACTACAGGCAACATCGAGCTGCACCCCATAGTGAGAAAAGCTGTGGCTTCAAAGGGCAATGCCAACAGGAAGAGGAACACCCAACCAAAGAGAGGGCGCTCCTCAAAGGACAGCAACCTTCCAAAGGCCCCAGATGGGCTGCGCTGAAGAGGTCTGGAGCTCCAGCTCCCACAAATACAGCTTTGCACAGAAATACAAAGAAATGTTTAACAAATAAACTCTTTCCTCCCTTAAACCTTATAACAAGTATATAAAATAGTTCTCTGGAGACAAGCATACACAATGATTGGTAGGGAAGAAGAGAGAATTTGAGGAGGCATATGATATGAGAAGCAGGGGGAGAGGAGAGGGGAGAGGAAGGGAGGGGAGGGGATGAAGAGTTGGTCTTCCTAGCCAAAGTCAATCCATCTGCATGAATGAGCCCTTGATCCCATCCCCTCCATCTTCTCAACAGGCCAGCCCCCTGCCAGCCTCAGACTTCCTTACCAGATGTCTACAGACACATCCACATCTCCCTCACCTTTAAAAGGAAAAACAAAAAAAACTCTTGCTTGATCCCACCATCCTCACTAGAACTGTCCTATATCTCTTCCTTGAAAACCTGTCTCTACCTGTTGCCTCCCTTCCTTTCCTTCCTTCTCTTCTAAATGCTCTGCAACCTGGCCACCTACCGCATCCCTCCACTCAAACTGCTCCAGTGTCACCAGGGATCTCCTTATTGTCGAATCCAAATGGCCTTTTCTCAATCCTTGTCCTTCTTCACCTCCAGGTAGCTTCTCTTCCTGACATATTCTCCCTCACTAGTTCTCCTGACTCTGCTCTTTCTAGATTCTTCTCAGCCAGTTCCTTTTTCATGCCACGCCTACTAATGCGACATGTCCCTCAAGACTCAATCCCAGGCCCTTTTCTCTTCTCCATCTACATGGCTTGTCCTTTATTTTTTGAAGAGAACCAATGACATCACATCTTGTCTTGCACGGGAACTGGATTAAAATGAGATTCTTTCAGGTAGTCTATCTGTCTTTCTCCTGAGTCATCAAAGTCCAGTGCCAAGACAAGTCAAAATGAGGAATGGACAGCCCAGGATGCAGGTGGGGGACCTTGGCATCTTGGACATCTGACCAAGCGCTCAAGGCTCCAGAGTGCCTGCCACCTTCCTGGTTGTAGGAACCAATTGTTCTCATCCACCCATTCCACTGTGGGCTCTGGGTGGACGCCTCCTAACTCACCACTGGGCTGGATCCCTTCTGTTGCCCTCGGTCTGATCTAGCCATCTGCTTCCTGGAGCCAAAGGAGAGAGTGGGGGGGTGGGGTGGACATCAGAGAGGTGGCTGGGCAGCCCCCTACCAGGGAGGCTAGTCCTTCTTGGATGATCTCTACCCACCAGACCACCCCAGGCACACCACTCTCCATCGTCACCATGCTTGATGTTTAATGATCTCATCAGCTTTCACAGGTTCAATTATCCCTATTCAAATGACTTTCAAGCCTATTGATTCAATACCTAGAGCTCCAGGCTCACACCCCCAGCTCCCTTTCAGACATCTCCAAGAATTTTTCACACTCATCATGCTCAAAACAGAACTCGAGTACTTCTCTCCCCAAACTTCCTTATCCTGTCAAGGGCCCCGCGACTTACAGGGCACCGGGGTGCAAGCTTCAGTCTGGTCCTAGACTTTTTATTCCCTTGGTCCCTCTCCTGCCTGGTCCTGTGTCCTCTGGGCCAGATCGTCATCACCAGAGCCCTCCACTATTTCTGCAGTTTCCTCCTTGGTTTCCCTGTACCCTGACCCACTCTCCCTGCTATCCCCTCTATCAAGCCCAGGTCTGAGCTTCTCCTGTGACTTCCAAGATCAAATATCCATGCATTGGTTGAGCATGCAGAGGTCTCATAATCTAGCCCCTCCCTGCCTGGCCAGGCTTCTTGCTGGCCTTGCCCTCCTCCATGAGCTTCCAGTCCCTCTCCCATTTCTCTACCTGTGGACCAACAGTTTCTCAAGCCAGGAATGCTCCCCACCCCCACCCCCAATCTCGTACCTCCCTAGACTTTCTTCAAGATTCATCTCCCATCCCAGCCCCCCAGGAGGCCTCCCCGCTCCAGTGCCCCACACCAGATGGACTGGATCTCCAATCAATGTAGGGATTACACGCTGCCTTCCCATTAAGATGAAAGCTCCCTGAGGACAGCTCTGGCATTTGTTTTTTTTTTGCAACCCCAGAGATTAGCACAGCTTCCAGATCAGAATTAAGGGCTTAACAAATATGTTGACTGACTGACCTAAGGGTTACAAAATAGGGGTGTCCACATCATTATCTTCTCTCTGGGACCTAGGAATGTCCTGGGGGTCCTGCTGACTCCTCATGATCCCATCTGGGAGGGGTTGGCCATTTCCTTCTCTGGCTCATTTTACAGATGAGGAAACCAAGGCAGACAAAGGTGATGTACCTTGCCCAGAATCACACAGCTATGGGGTCTGAGGCCGGATTTGCACTCCCAAAGAGTATCCCTGGCTGCAGGTCTGGTGCTCTATCCACTGCTCCGCCAGCTGCCTAGATGTGTTCAGATCTTCCTAAGCACGAAGAGCTAACAAAAGCCGTCCTGGGGGACCGGGAGTGAACCTAAGACCCTCAGGTCAAAGGGGAAGCTCAGGCTTGTCTCCACTGTCTCGTGCCTCCTGCCCTGCACCAGCGAGGAGGCACTCCTACCCACACTGGCCCTGCCTCTAAGCAGCCCACTGCTCCTGGGCCAGTCACTTCAGTTTCCTCCCTTATAAAAGTAAAGGATGGATCAGATGCTTCCAAGACCCCTTCCAATTCCTCTCCACAACTGTCCAAAAGTCCCCGAGGTTATGTGTTCAACCCCGCATCTCCATAGCGGGTGTGGTGTCAGCACCCCCTCCCCCAGACCAGCAGTCACTCAAACCCCAGACTTTGGAACCAACTGCAGATAGAGTATGTGCCCCTGACCACTGGGGAAGGGGGGCCTGGGTCATCCGAATTTCCTTGTTTTGGAGGCTACAAATGAATCCATTCCAAAACATTCTCTATAATAATATATAAAGCACCAGGCTGGCACTGAAAAAGTTATTGAGATAAAGACATAAATAAGACTTAGAGCACCCTCATTAAGTTTCCACTCTAGTAGGAATGACAAAGTATATACAAACTGAAGAGGAAAAATAAACCGTGTCTGGGGTGATCTGGGAGGCGAGGCTGGGGCAGTGGGAGGGGGTGTTGAGAGCCTCTAAATCCACATTTTTGGGGGCCCATGTCAGGCTCCTCACTGGGTGTCTCCCTACCACTCCCATCTTGGGTTGGCACAAAGCCTCTGCTAAGCCCACTCACTCCTACTGCCCTCCCTCTGAACCTGGGCCTACTTTTTCCTGTTTCTTGTTTGGACCAAGTTGCTTGCCTATCTTCCCCATTAGACTGTTGAGTTCCCTGAGGACAGGGTCCCTCACACAGTTAAGTGCTGTCTTCAGGGTCCGCCCTGGGAGAAGGGGTCCAGACGACAATGGTTCCTGATAACTGAAACGGAGCATGGATGTGAGGCTTCCTGGAAGCCAAGGACAGAGCATTCTACTCCAGGATTCTTGGATGTGTTGGACAGAATGCAGCCAGTAGTGGTTTAAGTTAGGTCTCCCACCCCGAACGCCTCTTTTGTCATAAGCAGAGCTCACTTCTTCCAGGGCAGCGCTAGTCAGTGGTCAACCACTGGCTCTCTGGGGGATGTGCCAGGATCTACCTTTACATTTAATCTACAGTATTAATGGTATTAACATACCTCAAGCCATAACTTGTAGCGTTGGCCAAGTCAAGACTGAACACTGAAGCTGACTCCTTGGGCTTGGGGGCCTGTCTTTTTCACCACTCTTTGGGCTCCTTCATCCTGGGATGGACATCTCTTCCTCCTGGATCCACTGGGCAAGGCCTGGCCAGTATCCTCCCCTCCCAGGTCTTCCTCTGGTTCCCTGACATCTCTGGGCTCCCAGACCTTGGGACTTCCTTCACCTCCTCCAGACTTCAGGGCCTTCTCACCTCACTCAGCTTTCCCGTTTACTTAGTTTTATGAAAAGGATTTTTGAAAAGGGATCTTTTGGGGGGAAGCTAGGTGGTGCAGTGGATAGAACACTCGCCCTGAAGTGAGAAAGACCTGAGTTCAAATCCTAGCTGTGTGACCTTAGGCAAGTCACTTAGCCCCACTGCCTTAAATAAATAATTTTTTAAAAAGGGGCATCTCTTGGCCCAATCACCCTTTAGTGGAAAAGCTCAAATGTCCTACCCAAACTTTCCACCCCGTCAAAGGCATTACCTCCTTCCAGTCTCCTCACATCATCCTGGGACTTCTCACTCCCCATCCATCTGCAATCTAAGTATCTGCTGGATGGTGCCATCTGGACCCTCACACTCATCTTGCCTCCACCACTGGTTCTGGCCTCACAGACAGGCTGTCTTTTCCTTACCAGCAGGTCTGCCCGCTCTTCTGCTGTGCTTTTCCTACCTCTCCAGTCCCAATCTTGGGCTGGGGGATTCCCACAAAAGCTTCGTTTCTCATGCATAACCCTCCCCCTCTCATCTCTCATGCCTCACCTAAGTCCATTCCACATGCCTCAAAAGGACATTTCTTGGGCTCCTTGGGAAGGAATTTTGGTCCATCCCCACCCTCAACATGCCCGGCTTGTGGATGCTGCCTGCTGTCTCCCCTTCCTCCTGACCATGGCCTCAGAGGGCACCTCTCTTAAGCATCTTGCCCGATCCTCCCAACTGTTAATGCCCTTCCTCCCAAACTACCTTGTATTTAATGTTATTCTTCTTCACTTGAGTTCAGTTTTATAGAATTATGACCTCCCTGCTGTTGCCCCTATTTTAAAAAAAGCTCCTCAAAAGCAGGGATGAATTCATTCTTTGCTCACATTTCCCCAGCGGCAATGCAACTGCCTCACAGCCTTGATAGCCAATGCCAACTTCTCTATGCCCCTTCCCCCCCACCCCCAGGTCTGCTCTCAATCTGAGCACCCTGGGAATGAATGGGCAAATACCACAAATCAGAGCTTGACTAACTAGTCTACTGCTCCTCTGGACTTCAGGTAGTGATAGAGAAAACGATGAGGAACAAAACTGATAAAGTGCCCCCCACAAGCGCCCCCCACCCACCCATCCAGTTCCTAAACATTGACCATCCCAGGAGTCTGTCTGACAGGACCTCATATCCCTATGACAGGGAGAGCTGAAGATTCGAGGATGCCACTCAAAGGAAACCTTGCTCCGGATCACACAGGTTGTTTGGGCCTCAGAACAACTCTGGAAAGCTCAGTATTGGGGACCCCACTTTAGGAAGGGCACTGATAAATCAGAACACAGAATAAAGGGTCACCAGGGGGGGCAAAGGAGCTCCAGATCAGGTCCTAAGAGGATCAGGTGAAGGAACCAGGAATGCTTAGGCTGGAGATGAAAACATTTGGGAGAACCTGAAGCAGTCTTCAGGTATTTGTGGGAGGATAAGACTGTTTCCTTTCCCTTGGTCCAGAGGGCAGAACTATTTGCGATTTCTGGAAGTTACAGAGGCAAATTCTGTGGGGTTGGTTTGGGGGATATTTTGGGCATTTTAAAAAGCATCTTGTCACAAGTTTAATTTCACTGTTTTAATATTATGAAACAAAAGCATACATCCTTTTATAAATGTTGCATTTACTACTTGAAAGCAGAATACATTTCTATTTCTAGCAAACTCTGCATCAGCAGAGGCACAAACTTTGTTTCACTACAGCAGTTTTATATGCTATGTAAAGTTTCATCTTTTAATTCAGGACAGCTTCTGTACGTCCTTCCTTTTAAAGAAATGAGCATCAAAATTGGTTTCCCCTCTAGACGCTCTAGTGAACCATGAGGCAAAGAGATTTTCAGTGTATTACTTAATGACTAAATAGGAGCAATAGCCATTCGGTTTTCTTTTTAATTAACGAGAAACTGGAAAGAAGATGGGCAAAGGATGTGCAGCCTCAGTAAGCCTTGCTGTTCAAATATAGTCTACTTCTTAGATATAAAGGCAGATAAATCATTTCTCAAAAAAAACATTCAGGAGACTGACCGGTAAATTAACCAAATTTACATGAGAGGAAAAAAAATCAACTTGGGAACCATCAAACTTACAACAGACTGGTTTAACAGAGAACAAGATTTGTCAAACAGGAAGTGTACATTTTCCTGAAAGTCTCTCTAAATGTCAAAGGTAAACAATAATAAATACAGAGATTAAAGTTCCCTTGGGTTGCCAGGGGACCCTTTCTCCTATGCAGCTTTGCTGGAAGCAAATTTCAGCTTGAATGGTCAAAGATCTGGAATGTCAGAGCTGGAAGCGTGGCGATCATGGAGTCCCAATCCTACCTGTCCTCGGTTGATCAAGTACAATCAAATTTCATGAAGTTTAATGAGACTATATTTTATCTTTATAAATAATATGTGTGCTCAACGTTGCCTTCACCTTGAATGTCCTTTTTGTTTCAAGAGCAAAGTCAAAATATGTAGAGCTCCAAAGGCCAAGGCTGTTGGGAAGCTGAGCCCCAGGACGAGGGGAGGCAGACTAAGCCACCCCAGCTTTGGGGGGATCATCTCGGTTTCTTCTTTTTACATCCCAGTTGTACACTCGGGCCATGTTGACTTCTGTAGTGGTGAACTGATCACGCAGGAAGTCCAGGTCCTCCTCCAGAGACTCCAGGTTGCTGGTGGCCATGGAGTGGTTCTTCTCCAGCAACACCTGGGCTTCATCGATATCATATTCAAGCATCACGTTGGCGCCCAACCACAGGCAGACTTTATCTGTGGGAGGAATGGAAGCTTTGCAGTAAAGGTTATCGGCCAACAAGAATCGGGTCTCCAGGGCTTTGGGGGATTCTTTTTTCTTCTGCATATATTTTAAAATGTGTAATGTCTGTCGGATTTCAGGAATCTGACTTTTGAGCCTTCTTTTCTTCTGGGCAAGGTTAAGTTCCATAAACTTATACTTTTGATATTGCTCATCCAATTTCTTGAGAACGATATCCACAGATCCATTTCCAGGCTGTTTCATAAATGCATCGACATCTTCCACAAACACTGCTTCAGGGATGCCCAGGTGACTCCGGCGCCCATTTCCTGCTGCTGAATTGTCAGAAGTCACAAGTTCCCTTGGAGTCGCCATCTTAGAGGGAAGTCAATCCAGATTCAGTGTTGGTGTCAGGTAAAACATGCTAACAATTAGAGCTGTCTAAAGTAAATGGACAGACTGCTTTAGGGAACAGGGAATTCCTTCCTCACTATGATATTCTCTCCCCCCTCAGATTTCCCTGGAACACTTTTTTTGGAAGATATCCTTTGCTCTATCTCCATGGCAAAATGGCATAATAAGAACAACAGACTTGGAAGTCAGGAGAGACAAGGGATTTAAATCCTGCCTCAGGTGCAAACTAGTATGGTTCTGAGTGAGACACTTATTCACTCTGCCTCTGTTTCCTCTCTGGTAAAATGATGATAATAAAGCCTATGGCATCAGCCCTACAGGATTTTTATAGGATCAAAAGAAATTATGTGCAAAACACCTTGAAAATCCTGAGGTGAGATATAAATAGCCAGGATCTGTATGGAGTCATTCTCCCTCTTCTCCCCCTACCCCTAATAATAGGAAAGTGCCTTGGAGAGGTTTTGGTATTCTTACTTTGTCTCACCCAAACAGCTTTAAACATGGGATGCATTTTAGGTGATTGGGTTAAAGCTGGAAGGAACGGAAGTCAACCCTTAGCATACTAATTAATTACTCTCACAGGCCTTTATGCTCTACTACAAAAGTCACACTTCCTTTCATCTGACCTACCACCACTTCCTTCCAACTCAAAGGGATGGGTGTGGATTCTGTCCCGGACCTGTGAAGAGGTCTGGGTCCCTGTTAACCATGGGTTTCAAGATTGTACATGACTTCCTCTGTGCCCCATCTTGGACTTTTCAGTCTAGGGAAACTATCACTTTCAAGAACAGAAGGAGGGTGTCACACTTTTTTCCTATTTGCCCCAAGTTCCTAGCACCCACAAGAGACAGACATTTGATAGAGATCTTAGGAATTAACTGAAGGACTGAATGAAAAAAACTACCTTCTGGAAGGGTCTCTAACAGTTCCTTTGGACTCCTCACTCTGGACTTCCAATCCTAAAGTCACTGGGTCTTTCCTTCTGTCTCCTTGACCAGCTCCTCATCCATATCACTCCTACCCTGACACATTCCCCAGGGCTCTGTTGGGATCCTTTGGTCTCTTCTCTGTCTCTCTCAGTGACATCATCTGCTCCCATGGCTTTCATGACCATCTCTGCACAGATGACTCCCAGAGCCAATAGATATGTCTAGTCCTAGTCTCTCTCCAGAATTCCAATAGTATATCTGGACCAGCTACTGGGACATTTCAACCTGGGTGTCCCACTGTTTCTCAAACCAATAAATCTAAAACAGAACCCATTCTCTTTCCCCCCAGTCCTGCCCACTTCTAACCATCCTCTTTCACCAACTGTCACAATTCACCCCAGATTCAATGCCTTGACATTTCTAGTCCTTTTTGCCTTCACAATGTATCTTGCAGAGCTTTCCTTCTCTATTCAGTCCCATCATGTGAACTACAGCAATAACCTCCCAATAGATCTCCCTGCTTTGGGTCTCCCCCAAACCATCTTCTCTACTCAGCGGCCAAGGAAATATTCCTAGCGTCTGACCATGGGACTGCCCTGATCGAGGTGGCTCCCTATCACCTTCAAATCAGAACTCTTTGGTTTAGCACTTAAAGTTCTTCCTAATTTGGCTCCTTCCTATACCCCCCCCCCCCAGGCTCTGGCAAGACTGGCCTGGATGCTGCTTCTGGACCATGATGCTCCCTCTCCTGTCTCTAGGCCTGGAGACAGCTAGGTGGGGCCATAGTGACCCTGGGCAAGCCAAAGAGTCTTGTGTGCCTCAGTTTCCTCACTTGTAAAATCAACTGTTCCCCCAGTCCTTTTCAGGCCATCTCCTAGATTTGGGAATATTTTGCCCTTCACATCCATTCCTTGGCTTCCTTCAAGGCTCAGCTTGTGTCCTACCTTCTCTGGACTTTTCTGTGCCTTCCCAGGTATGAATGTCACCCCCTTTCTGACTGCTTTTATACCCTGTAGTCACCGTCTATGCACTTGGCTTGGTTACGTTTGCCTCCTCTATTGGAGGGCAGGACTCGCCTCTGCCTTTAGTTGCGGCCCCAGAGTACAGCATGGCCCTGGAACATAGTGAGCCCTTGATCAAAGCTTGAGGACTGATGACCTACTGAGACAGACTTTCTATCAATAACCATTATCACCTGAGGTGGCACACAGTCCTCGAGCTCAAGTTCCAACCCTGTCGCACTTGTGACTGACCGGGTGATCTTGGGGCAGTCATTTCCGTCCACCCGCCTGGCTCTGCCTCGGACCCCTCTCCTGCCTCTCACCAAGATGCAGAGGAGCGGCCGTGAGGCCAGAGGAGACACTTGTCATCAAGCACATGTGGCATGCCAGTGCCACCTCTCCCCCGGCCCAGGCCCCCTGTGTCTAACACGCAGGCAGGCCCGGGCCAGGGGAGGGAACCCCTGACTCTAGGGCCCCCAGCACCGGCTCTAGAGAAGGGTGCCGGGCCGAGGGAGCCGGCAGGGGCCCGCGGCCCGTCTCTACACTAAGCAGGGCCCGCGGGTGTGGGGTGGGAGGCCCCCGGGGACGGACGCTGTGCAGGCCTCAGCCCTTCCAGTGTGGAGGTGTCTGCCTTCCCTGCGGGGAGCCCCGGGGCGGCCACGGCTGTGTGGGGGCCACAGTCCGCCTGAGTTACAGGCTGCGGGCATACTGTGCCCACACTCACACACGTGTGCACTCACACACGTGCTCACACACTCACACACATGGGCTCACACACACGTGCTCACACACTCACAGATGGGCTCGCACACCAGTGTGCACTCACATGTGCTGACACACACGTGTGCACTCACACACGTGCTCTCACACCATGGGCTCACACATGTGTGCACTCACACACATGGGCTCACACACGTGTGCTCTCACACCATGGGCTCACACACTACACGCGTGCACTCACACACATGGGCTAATGCTCACACATGTGTGCACTCACACACATGGGCTCACACACGCGTGCTCTCACACCATGGGCTCACACACTACACGCGTGCACTCACACACATGGGCTCATACACTCACACGCACGCTCACACACATGGGCTCGTGCTCACACACGCGTGTGCACTCAACACGTGCTCACACACTCACACAGTGTGCACTCACACACATGGGATCAGACACGCGTGCTCTCACACCATGGGCTCACACACTACACAGTGCACTCACACACATGGGCTCACACACTCAAACATGTGCACTCACACGTGCTCACACACTCACAGTGTGCACTCACACATGGGCTCGCACACCAGTGTGCACTCACATGTGCTGACACACACGTGTGCAATCACACACGTGCTCTCACACCATGGGCTCACACACTACACGCATGCACTCACACACATGGGCTCGTGCTCACACACGCGTGCACTCACACACATGGGCTCATACACTCACACGCGCGCACTCACACACATGGGCTCGTGCTCACACACGCGTGCACTCACACACATGGGCTCACACACGCGTGCTCTCACACCATGGGCTCACACACTACATGCGTGCACTCACACACATGGGCTCATACACTCACACGCGCGCTCACACACATGGGCTCGTGCTCACACACGCGTGTGCACTCAACACGTGCTCACACGCTCACACAGTGTGCACTCACACACATGGGATCAGACACGCGTGCTCTTACACCATGGGCTCACACACTCAAACGTGTGCACTCGCACATGTGCACTCACACGTGCTCACACACACGTGCTCACACACTCACAGTGTGCACTCACACATGGGCTCGCACACCAGTGTGCACTCACATGTGCTGACACACACGTGTGCAATCACACACGTGCTCTCACACCAAGGGCTCGTGCTCACACACACGTGCACTCACACACATGGGCTCATACACTCACACGCGCGCTCACTCTCACGCGCGCGCTCACACACGGGCTCGTGCTCACACACGCGTGCACTCACACACATGGGCTCACACACGCGTGCTCTCACACCATGGGCTCACACACGCGTGCACTCACACAGATGGGCTCACACACGCGTGCTCTCACACCATGGGCTCACACACGTGTGCACTCACACACATGCACTCTCACACACATGCACTCACACACACGTGTGCACTCACACACATGGGCTCACACACTACACGCGCACACTCACACACATGGGCTCGTGCTCACACACGCGTGCACTCACACACATGGGCTCACACACGCGTGCACTCACACACATGGGCTCATACACTCACACGCGCGCTCACTCACGCGCGCGCTCACACACATGGGCTCGTGCTCACACACGCGTGCACTCACACACATGGGCTCACACACGCGTGCACTCACACACATGGGCTCATACACTCACGCGCGCGCTCACACGCACACGCACGCACACGCACACGCGCGGCCCCTCTGCCCCTGGGGGGGGCCGGGCCTGGCCCCTCGGTCCGCCTCTGCCGGGGTCCCCCCCCACCCCCGGGCCTAGTCTGGAACCTTCCTCCCCTCCCCCCCGCCCCGCTGGAAGGCCCGGCCCGGGGGGAGGGGGCCGCCCCGCCTCGCCCCCCCGCCCTGGCCCCCGGCCCCCCCAGCGCCCCCCCCCCCAAGCCCACCTACCCCCGGCTCTAGCAGCCTCCCGGCAGGGCGAGGGGCGGGGCCTGCGCCGGGCTGCACTGCGCAGGCGCGGAGCGGCCGCAGGGAGGGGCCGGGAGCGGCCGGCGGGGCGGGGCGGGGCCGCTCGGGGCTCGGGGCTCCCGCCGAGGGGGGCTCCGGGCCGGGGGGGCGCCGGGGCCCCGGCGCGGGCGCCCCGTGCCAGCCTCCCCCCGCCCCCCGGGGCTCGCTCGCTCACCTGCCGCCTCTCGGCTCCACGTGGACGGGGCCCGGCGGGGGAGACGGGCGCGGCGGCGGCCGGGGCCGGGAGGGACCGAGACGGAGCGGGCGGGGGGCGGGGCCGAGGGGCGGGGCGCGGGCCGGCTCCGCCCCGCGCGCCGCGTCATCGCCCGCGTGCCGCGTCATCGCCGCCTGCGTCAGCGCGTGCCCCCCCGCGGCGCTGCTGGGCGGCGCCGTCCCCGCCCCCCGTCGCTCTTCCGAGATCTCCGCGCCACGCCCCGCTCCCATGAGCCTCTGCTCCTCGCCGGGGGACCCCGCCGTGCGGGGCGCTCACGCGCACTTCCGGCCCCCGGGGACGCGGCCGGGAAGCCGAGCGACGAGCCCGGGGCTCGGGGAGGCCCCGCCTCCGGACGGGGGGCGGGGCCGCGCGGCCTGCGCACGTGACTGAGGGCGGCCCTGAGTCACCGGGAGGCTCGCGGGGGCCCCGCCCGGACCCCCAGGCTGCGGCCGCGTGGGGCCCCGGTCCGAGGGGCCCCCGGCCCCCCCGCTGGGCCCGCCGGCTGCCCGGGGCCACAAGGGGCCCCCCCGCGGCAGCAGCCCCGCCGCCTGCGGGCGTCAGCCCTCGGGCTGCGGCCTGGAGCCGGGGGACGCGGCCTGAGAGTAAACGCGGAACGTGGGGCGCGTTGGGCCCGGGCCCGAGTGACTGAAATGCCCAAGTGGCATGTGTTGAAGCGGCACGTGTCACTGGTGGCCCGGAGACGCCACTTACCGCTACGAAAAAATTGCAAAATGACATCTTTCTCATGTGCTATTAAAATCAATACAAACGCATAAAGGAAAAATCAGAAACCTTGCCATATAATATACAATGCGTGTTATTAGAAATGTGTTGTATAAATAAGGCTAATCCAAAAGAATATAAAAAGCTAGAAACAGGCTGATGTGAACCTCTTAATGAAACCTCTTACTTTTTCAACCTTCTGCCCGAAAGGATTTAGAAAAAGAGACACCATTCTACCTGACCCAAGGTTCTGAAAGAGCCAATGCTTTCTAAAACTAGAAGCTGTGACAATATCTACCTTCTGGCACAGTTCAGCACTAAAGTATGCAGACATCCATTAAAATGGATGACCATTCGACTCTTCAATCAGCCAGAAATCTGTATTTTACAATAAAAATACAGAACAACAGAACAACAATTTCATAACCATCTCCCTCAAAAATCTTCATCACTTCCAAGCTATACGAAGGGAAAAGCTTTCAAAATATAGAAACCTATCTGAAGAGATCAAGTCCTGCAAGAAAAGGCTAAGGGGATGAACTGAGGACACTTTCAGGAGAGGTAAAGATGAACTTAGATTCACATCTAAGATATTTATTCAACTACAAGCAGTTATTCTATCCACCTTCGCAATAGTCCACCAAATATTCATTACAGAAAAGTAATAACAGTATGGTGGTCTGTTCTAGGGTTCCATCTTATTTCTATTGAAAAGACACTAATAGCACATTTAAAAAATCATTTATGTAGAGAACCTCAAGCTCTATGGCTTCCCTAGAAACATTAAAAAGCCCTTTTATCAAAACCATAGAAAATGCCTCTGGTCCATTCTTCAGTTACACCCAATCACTACAGAACTCCTTTGTTAAAATCTGTCTTTCAAATTGTTCCTCCCAACTTATATTTATATCTTGTTAAGCACATTCCTCTCAGCTCCCATCATGACCCTGGACATTATTCTTCAAGCTTGACAGATAACTGGGGTGTGGATAGAGGGACATCACCAACTAAACCTAGAAGGGGCAAAGAGAATGGGTGGCTTTCTTCATTTATTATTTGAGTTGCACCCAAATGTCTGTTGTCCTAACAGTTACTCTTATTTCAGTGTTGTTTCCTCAAAATCAAACAATCTTTCCTAGTCGCTTAAGGTTAATGGATCTGGTTCAATGGATCTGAAACCACCTGAATTTTTAAGAATTGTAATTTCAAATACGAGGGGTGAAAAAATGTGAGAAGTTCAGTTCATAGCAGGCTTTGTGACCAGAACTTGTCCAAGCTCAGAGAACACCTGAGGCTGGTCAAAGCAATACAATAATTATATGGTTTTGCCAGAGGGTAGGATTATCCTGAGGAGCACAGGTCAGGAATTGCTCACTGTACCTTAGCTCTGGGAAACAGTATTTCTTAATATCTAGACATTTCACCCTTTAAATCAAAGTGGGATGGGTGTCCAAAAGAACCCCTACCATTCTGGCCAATAATAGAGAGGGAAGTATAAGCCAGGATGGCACAAGCACTTGGTTGGATGAGCATTTTTTTTTTTTAGGTTTTTGCAAGGCAAACAGGGTTAAGTGGCTTGCCCAAGGCCACACAGCTAGGTAAATATGAAGTGTCTGAGACCAGATTTGAACCAAGGTACTCCTGACTCCAGGGCTGGTGCTTTATCCACTGTGCCACCTATCTGCCCCTGGATGAGCATTTTTACCCCAGAAGGTTAATGTCTTGAAGAGAACCACTAGGAAAGTGTGTCCCAGCAAAAAAAGAGAGGGGGGCCAAGAATGCAGAGGGAGAAAATAAGAGCACACAATTGAATCAAGGTTTTGATAGCTGGACAGATAGCAAAAGGGAAGAGGAGGAAAAACTTAAGACAGTAGCCTCAGCCCTTTACTAGCTGCTTTGGGGCACATATTAGACAAACCTTGAGGTCCCTGGAGGGTTCTGTTGTTCATTCAGGAGCAGGGACTTTCTCCAGAAGATCCAGGAGTTCACACCCACAAGTCTGATGGCTGTGGGAGTATTCAGAAGGAGCTGATAGGGGCCCTTAGAAACAATGATTGATTGATCAGTACAAGATCAGTTTTTAGATAAGAAAACTCTGTCTCAATCTCTGAATCTGAGTTTCTGGTTAGCATAACATAGGTCTTTGGTTAAGGATCTCTAAATAGTACATAGAGATCCAATTTCTCAGTCATACAGGGCTAGGTTCAAACAATGCAAAAAGATTTTTCATTAAGTCATAATCATAGTTACATTAAGTCAGGTCACATTAGTGTCATTTTATAAATCAAACTACTTAGAGGGCTCACAACAGACTATTTTTTAGAAGGGCCACCAAGGTAACCAAGAAAACTTAATATCTTAAAATCATCTTAAAACAAGAACAATACAATAGTTTTCACCAATGCAAATTAATATCATGTCTCCTTATATTCTAGTAACCCATTCTTAATGTCCACCTAACCAGCACATTTTGAGTCCCAGATGTTTCGTGTAATTATTTGGTACCTAGCTATCTTCTTTTGGACAAAAGGTTTTATTCCCAGGGCAGCTCTAAAGGGAGCTCTACTTCTCTAGTTCCAAATCTAGAGGTTCCTAGATAATTCTAACTTAATATAATTTAGTAAATTTGGGTCTTTAATCTTGAAACTTCAGAGAATTTCAGTTTATATACCATTTACTGTTTCTATCCTAGCCTAAATCCTATACCTGATATAAGAATCTTTAAAAAATTTGAGTGTTCAATCATAAAATGAATTTTTTGCCTTTTAAAATTATCAGACACATACTTTAATAATGGAAAAATAACTTCACTTTCTTTACCATTATCCTTTTTTTTTTAGGTTTTTGCAAGGCAAATGGGGTTAAGTGGCTTGCCCAAGGCCACACAGCTAAGTAATTATTAAGTATCTGAGGCTGGATTTGAACCCAGGTACTCCTGACTCCAGGGCCAGTACTCTATCCACTGTGTCACCTAGCCACCCCTTTCTTTACCATTATCAATAAAAGTTATGTGTAAAATCTTAATCCAATTTTGAGAACTTATTACTAAAGCATTGTCAAAGACTAAATTTCCAAGACAGATAAATTTGGAAGTCAATCATATACATATGTATATAGTTCTTAGAGAAAGTAATTTAATCATTTTGCTTTCTCAAATTTCACTATTACATTTATTTGGAAAATTTTTACATTATATCTTTGTCTTATTACTTTGTCTAATCATTTCCCCCTTAAGAAGATATCATCTGTATATTATAATTTGGTCCTAAATATGGGTTAAAATGGTAAGATGTTCTTACTTCTGTTCTGTCCAATTCAGAGATGTCCCAGTAACAACCTATTACATAATAGATTTAGTATTGTACTTAGAAATTTGGATAAAAGAGGAAAAAGAGGTACATATTTATAATGGTGTCATACAATGGGGGAAACTTCCTTAGCTCTGTTTGATTCCAGGCATGAATAATATATGATAGCCAATCATATCAGGGTATTAAAAGCAAAGCTCAGGATTAACTAGGTAAAAAAAAATTATTTTCAGAACAGAAATAGCACGATGGGGAAACAGAGTCAGGAAGCTCCTACCTAAGCTGGACCAAAAATTTTCCCAGGCATAGACATGTACTTTTGTCAGTTCTTGCAACACATATCATTTTCTATTATTGACTTCAAGACAATTCAGATAACTATCCCTATAATCAAAGTTCAAAAGAATAGCAAATTACGATTCCAAGAATTTTTAATTTGAATAGAAAAATCTCACTATCCACAACTTAGGGCTTGCATATCTTTTCTACTCTTTCCCTAACAGTTAACATTTCATTTATCCTTTACTTATAAATTAAAATGACTCATACTCTGGGGTTACAGACACAGAAAAAACCTGATAGTTGACTCATCATTAATATGTTGAAGCTACATCTTTAAACTACCCTGTATACTTTCATAATAGTGAAGAATTTCACATTAAAATTTGCTATTATATACTATTATATGCTTTTTAACAAAATATACCTCATTAAATATTTAACAATTCCATATATCTACAAATTCATGCATCTGCATTTTAAAAGTACAATTCATGTATAACAGCATCCAGATTAAAAAGCCATTTTGTCTTACAGAACTTCTGTTACAATGGTCTCTCAAATGTCACACTATAAGAGAATTTAGAAATACAATAATAACAGGAACATTAAATTTAAGATGACATCAATTAAATTTTCAAATTATCATATGTAAAATCATTGATCCTAATGTTTTGACATTTAAAAACCAGTTTAGAGTTATCAGGCATGAAACAATTACATTCAATGAAAGAAATAATAATAACATAGTGCTCAATAAATACCAGTCACTGTGTTAAACATTTTGCAATCATTCCATTATTTTGAACTTCACAAGAATCCTAGGAACTGGGTACCATGATTATTTTTCTCTTTACAGATCATCAAACTGGTAAGATAACTTGCCTAAGTCAATTAATTTCTGCAACTGAGTTTTAATACATGTTTCTTTACATTTCTCCAGCACTTTTTGTCAACACTCATTGGTTTTGGGAGCCTGTTCTGAGATGAGAAAAATTAACAAGAAGAGGGAAAGGGTCTCTGACCTGGGGAGTTACAAGAGATATTTGATTTAAAATATCCTCTCTTTTCATGGTTGAAAATATCAAGGAAGGATTAACAAGAAGTGTCTATAAGGGGCAAAGCTTTTATCAATTTTTATTTCTTCACTCTGAGATTACTTGCAAGCTAGCTGCCTGCCTTCTCTGATTTAGAACAATGAAGTTATTAAAATTACCATTTACTTTTAAATTTTGAATAAAATCTAATCCTTGTTTTCTCTTAAAACAAATTTTATATAGCAGTGCCAGAAAATTTACTAAGATATTTCAGAAGGGAATGAGTTCCTAGAATTACCCCAAATCTCATGAGCTCTCCCCTGCAGTCTTAAAATGATTAATTTTCAACCTTCTTAATCTACCAAGGTATTTTTTTTTAGGTTTTTGGCAAGGCAAATGGGGTTAAGTGGCTTGCCCAAGGTCACACAGCTAGGTAATTATTAAGTGTCTGAAGCTGGACCTGAACCCAGGTACTCCTGACTCCAGGGCCAGTGCTTTATCCCCTACGCCACCTAGCTGCCCCTACCAAGGTATTTTTTTTAGCAATTCACAAACTTTGATTATCTGATTCTGTTGTAATTCCAACATAGCCAAAGCTGAAATGACAAGTGGAAAAAAAGGTGTCTTAGAGATTTTTTCTTCTTCTTCTCTTTTCTTTTAACCTAACATTTCATAGAAAACCTAAAGTGGGAATTAGTCCTCCTTACTGCAACAATTGCTTCAACTATGAAAATTCATTAATCTTTCCAAATGTTCTAAACTCTCTGGTTATAGTCTTTAGAAGTTTTTCTGGCTGGCTGCATTTCAAATCTTCCAGGATAACAGAATCTAATGCACAACACATTTTACATTTTACAAAGACATAAACAGAAAAATTGACAAAACAGACATAAATAAATATAGATGGGGGTTCTTTTTGTTTTCATTTTATTTTTTTCAATTAAATGTAATGATAGTTGTCAATATTCACTTTTTGTAAGATTCTGAGTTCCAGATTTTTCTCTATCCCTCCCTTCCCCTCTCCCTTCCCCATGACAGTGAGTAATTTGATATAGTGGTATACATGAACAGTCATGTAAAACAAATTTCCATATTAGTCATATTGTAAAAGAAGAATCAAAAGGGAAAATACCAAGAGAAAGAAAGAATATATAACAAAGTTTGAAAAGCAAGCAGATCATTTTGACAAAGTACATAATTACAATTCTAATTTTACAGAGGCATGTATATGTTACTGAGACATACAGTTTAAAAAGAGCAGAGGTACGCAGAGAAGCTAAAAAACAGAGGTGTGCAGTTTCAGAAAAGATATCCTTTCCAAAGTTATCCAAAATGAACCAGGTCACCAGAGAGGATCTGGAGTTTTCTTCACCAAGAATGATGAACTCAACCTAGGTGGACGCTTGAAGGATTGGAGCCAGGACAAGGGAAGAGGACTCACCAGACTGGGTGAAGGGGTGGGGTCACACTCTGGAGAAATAAAAAGAAAAAAAATTTAAATAATATGGAGCTACAATAAGGATTTCACAAGACCTAGCAGCAATTATATTGAGGGACAATTGGTCTTAGATCTTTATTTATAGGATTATAACCAAAGATAATTTACCCCCAAAAGTTAAATATAATCTTGAAAGAAAAAAAGATAATGAACTGAAAGATACAGAATTTTTGTGACAAAACCCCAGAAGTTAAGGCAAAATTCAGCAAATAATATGAAGGAGAAACACAATATGAAGATTAATTGTAATAAGATAAAATTGTCATCTTTGTATATATGAAACTAATAGCAGTACTCCTATGATAGTCATCATTATCTTGGAAGTTTAAAAGACAAGACTTAAGCTCAGCTAAGTCTGATGGGGAAATTTAAGAAAAATAAAACTGTATGGAGAGGTAAGAAAGTGGAAATTATCTCATACAAATGAGACATAAAAGAAAAAATTGATATAGAAGAAACTAGTGAGAGGAGGGCGGATAGTATTGGAACCTTACTCTCATCAGAATTGAACTATGGAGGGAAATATTTATCTATATTCTTAGACAAATATAGATGAACAGATATACTGATAAATGCATATATGTGTATATATATGTAAAAAAATCTTCTAAATTCAGAAAGAAATAAGAGAGGAAGGGGTAACATGGAAGAGGTTAAGGGAGGGATTTTTAGAGGAGTGGGTAGGTTAAGGAATGGGAGGGCAAGATAGCAGGTAGAAGTAAAGCAGAGGGATGAGGAAGGACAGGATAAATAGGATGAGGAGGATAGTAAGGAAAATACACAAGTAATTGTAGCACAGAATGTGATTGGGATCAATTTGTCCATAAAATAGAAATGGATGGCAGATTAAAAATCTCAATTCAATAATATGTTGCTTTCATAAAACATAAAAGTGAAAGATAGACACAAAGATAAAAGGCAGGAATAGAATTTATTATACAAAAAAGCAGGCTACTACTAATCATGATCTGAGACAAAGTTCAAGTTAAAATAGATTTAATCAAAAATAAAAATAGTGAAAGCACATTATGTGTCAGCAATATTATTCACTATTGTTTTAGATTCTATAAAATACCTTGATAATATCAATTACCTTTGTATATATGTGCCAAAACAAATACAGGCACTATATGAAAATAAACATCTTTAATGATTTTAAATTTATAATTCTTCGTTAGCACTCCCTCTTTGGTAAAGGTTACAATTCATCAAGGTCTTTTCAATGATAATAATTCTTGTCCTGCCAAAGGGATCAACCTAAAATGTGCAGGGAATTTTGCTAGGTTCTTTAACAGTCATTAATGTAAATCCTGAGGTGAGGTTTAAAAAACAACTCACAACTGTCTTAACTACCAAGACAAAATGATCACCAATTTTTCTGAGTGATGTGTGGGAGACGTTCATGCCTGAAGGAGTCCATACATCCTAATTAAGTAATCTTAAATAAAAATCTGTCACATGTAGTACTGAAAGAGAGGACACGATGGTAATAAGTGAAACCCAATGAACTGGTTTTGTTTCTGACTTTTAGCTCTGGAACAGAAACAATATTCTTGAGCTAGATTTGGAAATTCAACTTGAACAGAACAGATTAAGAAACTCGTGACATCTGACTGGAACAGGTTGACCTCCTCATCCTGACTAGTAATGAGCTCTTCATTTGAGAATTCAGTCAATCTGACCCTGTTTTTCTTTGCAAAAGGGAATAGCCAATTAACTGAAAGAAGCCCTGCACCAGAAAGATAGTTTCCTGTACAAGAGACCTGGATGTTAATTCAATGACAAGATCTACCCAAACAGACAGGATATGCTACAGCTGTCCCCAAGCATCAGAAAACCTGGTCAGAGAGTTGTGAACATCATGATTTTTCCTGTTTAGGTCCCCTTAAATTCCTGACGGACTGAAGAATTCCTGAAGAAATCCCCAGGTCAGTCAGCATCCTGCTGTTCCATAAACCTGTTAAGTTAACCCTACCTCTGGCTTGCACCCTTGCTTTTTTTTGTTCCATTTAGCTATGCCCTTAATTTTCCATGGTGACCTAGATATTTCCCCTTGTTGCATCACTCACCTTTGCTAAATCTGGATACCTTCTCTCTTCTCACAATTTGCCTTTAAACATTTCCCAAGAGCATTTTTAATTAAGGGAATCATACAGACCCTTCCTTACTACCCCTATATCCCCCCAGATTTTATCCCTGTACACTAGTACATTATTCCTATTTCTGAGGATAGATGGCAGCTCCTTCCCATTAAGTGTAGGTCTCCATTTGCCTGTGTCTTCTATTCTTTTGCAAACCCCCCCAAGTAGCCAAGACCTAGGGATCATAGGACCCTAGATGCAGAGGAGACCTCAGAGGTCATTTAGTCTAGACCCTTGATTTTAGAGAGGAGGGAAATGGTACCTGGAGAAAGGAAAAAGTCAGCCCAAGGTCAAGTCAGAGGCAAGATTTGAATCGAGATTTACTGACTCCACAGCTAGGGATCTTTCTTTCATTCTGGCACCCTCCTTTGATCATATGCTGTTGCCTCAGATTCTCCTGGACTCAGAGTCAAAGACTCCCCTAAAGACCACAATAGTGTGCTCTTTCCCACAGCCCCCCTTGTAGAAGACACCAAGGTTTCCTCCATCATGGATCTAGAGCCTTGGAAGTGGGAATTGAAACTCTGCTGGATGAGGAGAAAGAGGAGGACAGGTGGGGAAGGGAATGGTGTGAGAGTAAGGGAAGAGGAAAGGTAAGATGAAGGAAAGGGGAGGGGGAGGAGGAAGAGAGGAGTGGGGCAAAGGGGCAAAGAGAGAAGCTGCCAGGCGTGCCTCACTCTTTATAAGAGACAGGAGTAGAGGAGACAGGGAGCCAACCCGGGACTTAACAGCAGCCGTATTTCTGCATGAGCGCCCGACTTGACTCTCCAAGCTGTGGGCTAGCACCTCAACCTCTCTCTCCCAAAACCTTCTCCCTCCCTGCACCTCTCAGAGGGGTGGAAGCGGCCTCAGCAACCAAGGTGGCCAGAGCTGGGTGGACAGCTCCTGGATAGTGGGAACCAAGGCTTCTAGGCAGAACTAGGATCTTGTATCTCCTGTTTTCTGAGAGTTTTCCGGAAAGTGGGAGCTGTCCTCGCTGACCCGTGCTTGAGAGGCTGTGCGCCAAAAGCCCAGAGTTGCAGGTGATTACCCATGGGCGCCTTCAGACTTCCCAGTAGCTATGCCATCGTCCTCTTCTTCTTTGGCTTGGTCTTTACCTTGAGTGCCTTGATCATCACCATCCTCCAACTGTGCTCCCTCCTGCTCTGGCCTCTCAACAGGAAGATTTACCGAAAGATCAGCTGTTGCCTTGCCCACTCCCTCTGGTGTCAGATTGTGATGCTTTGGCAGTGGTATTCCGGCTCCCAGTTCACCTTATTCACGAATCAGAACTCATTGGACAAGATAGGAAAAGAGCAAGCCATCATCATCTTTAATCACTCCTTTGACATTGACTTTGTCTGTCTCTGGGCCTTCTTGGACCACTATGGGATCCTTGCCAACACCAAGAACATCATGAAAAGTGAATTATTATCCGTACCTTTGTTTGGTTGGGTGTGCTACTTTGATGAAAACTTATTCTGCAAAAGAAAATGGGAGGAGGACAAGAAGAGCTTGCTTAAAGACCTGAATCGTTTGGCTGACTACCCCAAAAGCTTGTGCTTTGTCTTGGCTTGCGAAGGGACTCGTTTTACGAAGGAAAAGCATCAGATCAGTATGGAAGTGGCCAAAATCAGGGGAATGCCCCAACTCAAATACCACCTGCTGCCCAGAACCAGAGGCTTCACCACTCTTGTCCAGGCCCTCCGGGGGAAAGTCTCTGCTATTTATGATATCACAATAAATTTCAGGGGACACCAGAATCCATCTTTTCTAGGGCTCATTAGGAGGGAGAAGTATAAAACAGATATGTGCTTTAGGAGAATTCCTTTGGAAGAGATCCCCCTGGATGAAAATGAAGCAGCCAAGTGGCTTCATAAACTTTATCAGGACAAGGATGCTCTACAGGAGCTCTACAATGAGAAAGGGATATTTCCAGGGGAACAGTTTACACCCAGCAGAAGACCATGGGCTCTCTTGAATGCCTTATTTTGGGCAACTGTCATACTATCTTCTTTCTTCAAGTTGGCATTTGTCATATTTCTAAGTGGATCTCCCTTGCTGATACTAACATTCTTTGGATTTCTTTGGGGAGCTTTTTGGGGAATTCAGAGACTGGTAGGAGTAAGTGTAACAGAAAAAGGTTCTACCTATGGAAAGCAAGAATACCAGAAAAAGGAATAATTGTTGCCGTAGATTGAAGTCATAACCAGGTGGGAGTATCAAATTAGCTTAATCAGAAACAAAGGATCAGAAAAAAATAAATCCCTGTTCTCCTTCTTCTTGAGTCTTCTTGAGCAAGTCACTTTCCTTTTCTGGGCTCCAATTTTCTATGTATAAAATGAGGGAGGAGGGCTTGGAGGTGATGATTTCTGTAGAGCACTCCAGTGCTAAAATTATGAATCTAATCCAATTTTATCAACTCCACATGAAATGTCAATGCCTCAAGATGAGTTCCTTGGTTTAGAGTCACCCTGTGGAGTTTCCTAGGGTGTTATCATGCAGTCAATCAAAGAACATTTGCTAACTGTAATAAGCATTATCTTAGTGTAGAATCTACAAAGAGGGGAAAAAGACATTCTCTGTCCTCAAAGAGCTCAAAGTCTAGATCTGGGTGTATAACATGGAAATAATTTGGTACAAGCAACATAAAGAGGGGATGTATTAGAGATAATCAGCAAAGGATAGGCAATAGTTTAAGGTAGGATTGGGAAGATCTTTTTGTAGAAGGTACAGAAAGAAACTGAAATGATGTGCTACAGGCTCCATTTAGATTCTATCCTTTTTCTGCAGGTAGATTGCATTTTTCATCCTGAGTCTTTTGGTATTGTGTAGATCATTATTTTGCTGGGAAAAAAAGTGAAATCAGGGCAGCTAGGTGGCACAGTGTATAGTTCACCAGCCCAGGAGTCAGGAGTACCTAAGTTCAAATCCAGCCTCAGACACTTAGTAATTACCTAGCTGTGGCTCCTCGGACAAGCTGCTTAATCCCATTGCCTTGCAAAAACCTAAAAAAAAAAAAAAAAAAAAAAAAGGAAGAGTTAAATCATGCACAATTGTTTATCTTACAATATTGCTGTTACTATGTACAAGGTTCTCCTGGTGCTGCTCGCCTAAATTTGTTCATGTTAGTTTTTCCAGGCTTTAAAAATCATCCTGCCCATATTTTATAACATTCCATTCTAATCATGTGCCACAACTTGTTCAATCATTCCTTTATTGATGAGCATCTCAATATCCAATTATTTATCACCATAAAAAGAGCTATTATAAATCCCTTTCCCTTTTCTTTTGTTTCTTTGGGATAAGGATCTAGTAGTAATATTACTGAATCAAAGAGTATACCCAGTGTATAACCTTTTGAGCATAGTTCTTAATTGGATTACTTTACAATTCCACCAACAGTGAATTTGGGTCCCAATTTCCCCAAATCCCTTCAAATATTTATCCTTTTCTTTTTTCTATCATATTAGCCAATATGATAGGCATGAAGTCATACCTCAGAGCTTTTTTAATTTGCATTTCTCTAGTCAATAGTATTTTAGAGCATTTTTCAGATGATTGTTGATAAGTTAGACTATTGCCTCTGAAAAATGCCTATTTGTATTCTTTCACTACCAATTGGGGAATGATTTATATTCTTATAAATTTGACTCAGTTCTCTATATATTTAAGATCTTTATCAGAAACACTGGCTATAAAAATTGTTTCCCAGGCTTCTGTTTTCCTTCTAATCTTCATTGCATTGGTTTTGTTTGTGCAAAACCTTTTAATTTAATATAATCAATACTAGCCATTTTACATCTCATAATGCTCTCTATTTCTTGTTTGGTCATAAATTCTTTCTTTCTCCATAAATCTGAGAGGGAAACTATTCCTTGATCTTCTAAGTCAGTTTCTATCAACACTTACATTGTTTACCTGTGAAAATCTCTGAATAGAGTTCACATTTAGAACAAAGTTCACATTTGCACAGATATAAATAAAAGGTCTCCAGACTTTAAAAAAGTACTCATGGTAACAATGCTTTTTTTATTTTTCCTTTTACTTTTACTAGTTCTTTTTGTTTATTTGTTTTAAACTTTGATACAATGTAGGAAAAGAACAAAAAACATTGCCATGTACACAACAGAGTAATAGGATTCAAAATATAAAGCAATGAATTTTCTTTTCAAGAAAGCTTGTAAAATAAATACACATATGTTAAAAATTGTCCACCTTTTCTTTGCTTCCTTGTAGATTTTCTTTTGTTCCTGGTTTGCACTTTTGATTTTATTGTTCTCTCTATTTCCCCCTCCTTACTCACACCCAGAAGGGTACAATTAAGGGCACAAAACTGAAGTTCTCCGAGTTATTGTGCTGATCTCATTGTTGTATGCCTGTGAAATCTGGACAGTCTACCAATGCCAAGCCAGGAAACTGAATCAATTCCAATTAAATTGATTTAGGAAGGTTTTAAAGATCACCTGGCAGGATAAGATAATGAGATCCCTTTTCAAGCTAAACTGCCAGGTGAATGCCTTCAGAGAGCTGGCCTTGTTGTTTGAATGCCAAAGTACACTTGCCATAAAGACTATTTTATGGAGAGCTCAAACAGGATAAGAGCTCACCGGGACTCAGGAAAAGCACTACAAGGGTACTCTCAAGGTCTTTCTTAGAACTTTGGAATTGATTGTGCAGCATGAGAGACACTAGCACAGAGCTGCCCCACTTGGTGGGGTGCTGTATTCCATAAACAAAGCAAAATAAAAGCAGCTCAGAGAAAATGTGAGATATGTAAATTTAGAGAATCCACCCCAGGTATTCACATGCACTATTTGTGCCTGACCTGCTACTTGTCTCTTACAAAAAGATGTTTGGTATCTTCAGTAAAAAAAGGACAAGACCTGCCTCCACCATTCAGAATTGCAGAATGTAAAAATTCATGTCCCTTGCTCCTTCATGTCATCGCTTTAGACTCCTGCTGGTCTTCCAGTTCCAAGGGCCACATACTTGATGCCCTTCTGCTAGGCTCCAAAAGACAAGTTTTGACTTCATCTTGATCAGAAGTAGGCATCCACACCATATCATCCCCTCAATCACCTCCTCATCAGGCCATCTAAAACTCCAGCCACCATTTTATCATCTATATCTATTCCCACTAGAATTTTATATATATATAGCTTGTAAGTCTCTTACTTGTGGGAACCTTGAGATCCCATTCTTTATATACTCAGTGCCTGGCCCATGTAGGTCCTTCTTAAATGCTCACTGATAGAGTACTGTCATCTGCTCACCTTCTAGTTACATTGTGGGCCCTTAATAATGCTTGATTGATATGCTTAGTTTACTAAAAATGAGAATAGAGGAATATTATTCAAAATATGTCTCTTCTATAGTTGAAGTTGATGAATTACTGTAGGCAAAGACATCTGTGGTCTTCAGAGGGCAGATTCTGTGTGGTGCTAAATCTTATTCACTGTCTTTAATGAGTTAGTTTGACTTCATCTGATGTATGATATTCCCAATAAAGTTATTTCCGTTTCTTATTTGTCTTTTTAAATTAAAAAAAAATTTCTAGGTTTTTGCAAGGCAATGGGGTTAAGCAGCTTGCCCAAGGCCACACAGCTAGGTAATGACTAAATGTCTGAGACCAGATTTGAACTCAGGTACTCCTGACTCTAGGGCTGGTGCTCTTCCACTGTACCACCTAACCACCCTTTAAAATTTTTCTCAATAAATGTTCTTATTTTCTTTTAATGATAAAAGAGAAGTCATTGGATACCCTGTCTCTTGTGACACTCAGAAGTGCAGAGATCGAGAAAAGGAGGAAGGTGCGGGGGGAGAGGAAAAGGAGGAGGAAAAAGAGAGAGAGGAAGAGAAGGACACAAGGAGGGAGGTGAAGCAAAGACAGAGAGAGTAGGAGAGAGAGAGAGAGAGAGAGAGAGACAGACAGACAGACAGACAGACAGACAGACAGAGATAGACAGAGAGACAGACAGATACATACATACAGACAGAAAGATGGAGACAGACAGACACAGACAGATGGAGAGAGATGGAGAGAGAGACAGAGAGAGACAGAGAAACAGAGACAGAAAAAACAGACAGAGAGAGACAGAAACAGCAACAGAGACAGACAGACAGAGAGAACAAGAATAACCTCTCTGGGTCTCTTCTTCCTTTCCTGTAAGATATGGAGGTGGGACTAAATGATCTCTGAGGTTCTTTCCACCTCAAACTCCTTATGAATCTAAAAGGGAGCCAGGACTAGGTAGTCAGGACAAAGCAGTCCTTGACCATGCGGCCCAGTTCCAATCTTGCTTGTTCTAGTGTCTATCAGCAGGTGGCGCCATGCTCCTGATGTTCTCTTAGGGCTAGGCGCTTCTCTGACCATTGACCTCCATCCTAGGCTATTATTACATCTGGAAGATGTGTTAGAGATCACAGGGGCCAAATCTGACGTCTTTCAGTTGAGGAAACTATGGCCCACAGAGGATTTCATTCAACTAGAAATTATCAAAAGTTGGATTCTAAATGTTACAAAGTCCCCCCCTTTCTTCTATTTTTAATGATAACTTCCCCAATAGTAAAAGATTATTTTTTCCAGGTAGAGCAGTGAGAAAGCTGTGAGTTCTGTTCTCAGTTCTCCCCTTATCTCTGGGAAATAGAGAACTTACTCTTGGATAGAGCAGCCGATATGATTAAAAGAATGGAAGGAGCCCCATTGCCCAAAGCCCCCTATTTTCCCATTTGCTAGAAGTCTATAAAGAGGCATTTTTTTCCCCTTTGGAACAAAGATTTGCCTAAAAAAAAACCAGACTTAACTCAGTATTGAAGTCTTCCAATGTTCTTCCATTCCCCCCAAGAACTGTCTTTGCTAGTAGACTATTCTTTTGACTGTTTTCCAAACTCCTTCTGCTTGTTATTCTTGTTATGCTTTTTCTCATCTTGCCCTCCAGTCAATAATATCTAAGGACAGCTGACAGGTGTTGTAGTGAATAGAGCATTCAACCTGAGTTCAAAGATGACTTTAGACCATTACTAGCTGTGTGACTCAGGGCAAGTCACTTCATACTGTTTGCCTTGGTTCCTCATTTGTAAAATGAGCTGGAGAAGGAAATGGCAAACCACTCCTTTATCTTTGCCAAGAAAAACCTATGTGGGGTTGTGAAGAGTGCAAAACACTTTACAAATTATATCTCATTTTATCCTCATGACAATCTTGGGTGATAGGAACTATCATGATCCCCATCTTACAAATGAGGAAACAGAGGCTAAGTGATTTGCCCAAACTCACTCAGCTTTTAAGTGTCAGAAGTTGGATTTGAACTAGATATTCCTGATTCCAGATGCCATATTCTAGTCATCAAACCACCTTGGTGATCATATTCATAGAGATTCTAGATTTAGAACTGGAAGGGGACATCTGATCCAATCCTTATATTTCACAGGTGAGAAAACAGAGGCAGGAAAGCTTCAGAAATGTGTCCAGGCAATGAGTAGCATTGGTGGGTTATGAACCCCTATCCTTCAACTCTAAATATGTATCCTTTCTTCTACAACAGTTCTTTACTGGGAGGACATAGATAGATTTCAGGGAAAGGAGTTCTTTGAATTTGGATGACCAAAAAAATGACAATTTTATTTTCACAAACCTCAAACTGAAATTTAACATTTCCTTTGCTTGTGAATGTAGACAAAGGACTTTTCTTTGTGAGATGGGGTCAATAGACTCTACTAAACTAACTGCCAAAGAAGTCCATGACACATCAAAAGATGAGGAATCCTGCTCAACACCCTTCTAGTTATGGGAGTAGGTGACAAGAAAGGTCAGAGAAAGAAGAGAAGGGGGCCTTCTGACAGGGTCTTTGGGAGTGACTACATGGGAAGGGAGAGAAAGAGGGGACACTGAAGAAGACCCAGAAGTATGAATTAGAGAGCTAAGAGGACTCATTTAAAAAAGTAAGAATAGAAAATAAAAAGAATGGTCACAAGCAATAAAAATTCAAGAGCAAAGTATGAAAGCTAGATTGGACCTTAGAGGTCACTGAGTCACTGGATGGCTGAGAGGTGATGTCACATAACCTGGAACTATGAGACTGAATTTGATCTTGAACATTCATGGCTCCAAGACCTGTGTTCTGTTCACTTAATCAAAACCTCACCTATGGTGTTAAACTTAGATAGAAATAAGGGTCATTGTTCTCTTGGGGCAGCTAGGTGGTGTAGTGGATAAAGCACCGGCCCTGGAGTCAGGAGTATACCTGGGTTCAAATCCGGTCTCAGACACTTAATAATTACCTAGCTGTGTGGCCTTGGACAAGCCACTTAACCTCGGTTGCCTTGCAAAAACCTAAAAAAAATAAATAAGGGTCATGAAATGGTAGCCAAGGGTCCCTGTGGGCCACATATTAACATTTTAAAGATGTAATATGATCTGTGTGTTATTGCATTTTTATCTTGTTCAATATTTCCCAATGATAAGAGTTGTGGGCTGTGGGTCTTGTGTATGTCAGCAGGGCTGTATATCACCCAGGAAAATGAAGAAGGGGGTAAAAATCAATAGAACATTGTTAACTGCAACTTCTAAGAAAGTTATGTTAGACTCTCGGTGGGAGAAGTATCAGCCCCACATGACAGCAATGATCTTCCCACCAGCTAGGTTCATTCACAGCAAGCAAGATGACCACTTGTGAATTTTCTCCTTTCTGGATTCATAATGCAGCATTTGTATAGCCTAAAGACCTCACTGAGGATTTGGAGGACCTGATCTCAGCACTGACTAAGAAGATAACTCTGAGGACCCTACTTATTTTATTCCCAAGGAGAAAAGTTACTGAAATTGGTATGGGCAGTGTCATGGTACTCATAGGAGTTGGTTTTATTTATTAAAACTGTAGTCTGGAATCCCAGGTCAATGAAGTATGTTATGGAAAGAAATATGAGCAGGGACTCCTTGCCAATTTTGTGGTCCTGAGACCTAAAGATAGAACCAAAAATGTGTTTGAATCCAAAGTAAGACATAGTTTCTATAGGGTTCCATTATAGAAAATGATGAGAAACAGCTACCTAATAGACATCATCTTTTCTTAGGATACAGACTTTTTCAAGGAGAAGGCATCATTTTTTCCTGGGACATTGATTTATTAAGAATGAGGAGGATGGACATTTTTTTAAAGCAAGACCAAGATAGATAAGGAGGATCTGGGAGTAGAGAAGTAATTGAAATTCCTCAACTAGGAACAAAGGAAAACTGCCTATCATGAATGAGAATGATGAGTTACTGATCTGAAGAAGAATCAGCTATTTATTGACATCAAAGGAAACCAAGAAGTAAGTGCTATGTGGGACATCAAAGGACACCAAGAAGTAGCTGCTATGTGGGGCAGTCAATGGAACCTATGAGAATGCCAAATTTGACCTAGGTTGGTACCAATGTACTTGCTATGGATGCTTCCCAAGCACACCCCCATCTTCCTAATAAACATTATCTTCAAGGACCGCAAAGAATCAACCCGCTCCACATCTAGGTTATTCATGGCAGCTGTACAAGAGAAAGACCTAATATCAGGATAATCATTCCTGTAGGATGACATGGACAATAAAAGCTCCATTTGCATTATGCAGGAGGCTGAGGTAATGGGAAACTGTATGTAAGATCAGAATGCAAATGGCATTTTGGTGTTCAAGTCATAGCTGATGAACACTGAACAAGCCTTCAATCTTGTGTTTATAATGGGCTCTCCATTGGTGGTCTTTACTGAGGTTCTGGGTGGGAAATGAAGAAAGCACTCTACTGGAACTTCAGTGAAGAGGTCAAGATCAGAGTGACTCAAGGGATGCCTGGAACTATGAAGGTCAAAAGATCCATCAACAAGTTGATTCACAGGATGACCATTTGCATCCAGTGCTCCGGTTGTGCCATAGATGACAACAGTTTTAACACAAGTCAGACTCATGATGTACTCATAAGAGCTGAAATACAATAAGATGAAATCCTTTACCCAATGGAAGGCACTATCCATGCATACCCCTTGGATGAACAGTCCTTTTAGGAAGTGGCCCTGATTTTCCCCCCAATCGAAAACTATACGGTTGGGCTTTTTAAAAATCATTTTTGTAGAATGGTAGAAGGAAAATAGAATCCAGACTGCCAAGGTCTCAGGAGAGTGGGTGTGAAGAAATGGTGATAGCTGGTGAAGGCATAACCTGTTCAAGAAATGTGGAAATATAAGAAAGAAGAAAGATGAACTGGAATTCAAGGAAGTAGTAGACTTGAAGAAAAACAATTTCTTAAGAAGAGAAACATTTGTCTGTGTTGTAGACAAAGAAGAAGGGAAGTTGTCAGTGGAGAGGGAGAGATTGAAGATGTAAGAGAGAGAAGGGACAACAAGAATGGACTATTTTCTTAAGTTTGCAAAACCCTTTTTATACATTATCTCCTTTGAGCCTTCAAACCTTGTGAGGTAGGGTCTGTTAGTTACTATTATTCTTTAGATTTCTGATAAGAAAAGCTATCAATCAACAAATATCTATTAATCTTCCCATGAAAAGTACTAGGATTACAAATATGAATTTAAAAACTGAAATAATCTCTACCCTCAACAGGTTTATACTCTATGGTGGGGAAAATTCATAGAGGTTAAGTCATTTGCTCAGGATCACACAGTTAGTGAAGTTCAGAGATTGGATTCAAATTCAAGTCTTTCTACCTCCAAATTCAGGGCTCTATATGAACTGTTATTTTTTTTCTCTTGTTGGTAGTAAGACACCAGAAGAGGTAATTAGGAAGAAAAGAAATCAGGCTAAGTGATGAGGTTAGCTTTGCTCAGAAGTAAAGTCACCTCTTCCTGTGAGATAGGAGAAAATAGAGGAGAATCCTGGGACATTTTGAGGTGAGGATAAGGGAAGTCCAAGAAACTCCTGTTGGATGTCCTCTGTCTTCTTAAAATAGGGATAGAGGTTATCAACAGAGTTCAGGAAGGAAGTTGAGAAGATATGAGGATAATTAATCAAAGAATTGTCGACTACAGTGAGGGCTAAGACATGTTTTCCTAACCAAAGAAAATGATTTTCCACATGCTTCTTATGACAGCCTGATTCCTAATTCTGAGGATGGATGATTAGGCTGAAAATTTAATTTTGAAAAGTTTATGCTTTATGTTATATGTGTAGAAACAAAGACTGTCTTGTGATTTTACCAGTATTAGGGACTCCTGGGTGAGAGAAACTCCCTTTTACCAGGGCAAGTCATCCCTTTCTGCACACTTAGAATCCTAGAGAGACCTCAGAGTTGAGACCTTTCTAACATCTTCTGTGCCTCTTTTGCACATCTATTCATAATATATGTAGATTACAAATATAAGATATATTTCATTGGTTTTTGTCTATAGAAAAAGATCAAATATATTTACAAATATATATATATATATTCATAGCAGCTCTTTTGTAATATCAAATACCTGGAAACTAAGAATTGGGAAACAAATTAGGGTATATGAATGGACTATTATTATGCCATAAGAAATGCTAAAAGGTATAGATTCAGAGATACCTGGGAAGACTTGTAGAAACTGATGCAGAGGGAAGTGAGTAGAACCAGGAGAGCAATTTATTCAATAACAACAGCATTTTAAAGGCAAATAATTTTGAAAGATTAAGAATCCTAAATGAAGAAGTGACCAACTACAATTCCAGAAAGTACTTGGTGGGAAGGTGATACATTCAAGATACAGAACAAATGTACATTTTTGGACATGGTCAATGTGGGAATTGTTCTGATTGATTATACCTATTTTTACACTTTTTTTTCCTTTCTTTCAATTTGGAAGGATAGGAGAGACAAATAAGTGTTTATTAAGGGAAATAAAATGAAAGTTTTAAAAAACCTGCAGCTGAGAGAGGTTAAGTCATTTGCCCAGGTTAACTAACTAGTGTATAAGAAGTCACTTAAACTCAGGTATCCTGCCTCCAAATCTAGCCACTCTGCCCACTTTTCTACTTAGCATCTGTTTAATGTTGGAAAGAGTCTTAGAGATGATCTAATCCAAGCCCTTTGATATCCAGATGAGGAAATAGATCTAGAGAAGGAAAGTAAAATGCACGAGGGATCTCTGGGCTTCTTGTCCAGCTCAACCTTCCTACAGAGTGGCTGCGATTAAGTAGCTAAATAGAAAAGACATATTAGCCACAGAGTGGTGGCTTTCTCAGCCACTTATCCCAGAGGGAATAAGCCCGTCTGGCCTGGAGGAAGGAACTCTTTCTTCCCTACACTGGTAAATTTCCCAGTTCTTGAAATATTGAAGCATGTTAGTTGATGATGAAAGCCAACACCTTCTCAATTTAACTGATATATGGTCAAAAAGTTTTTCTTCCACTTGATCAAATCATGCACCACTGGAAACACACAGTATAAATACACTCTTTCATGCTTATACTTTCCTCTATTGATATGCAATCCTCAATGACCCACAAACAGTGATAAACTTTATCCTTGTCTCAAAAGTGTTGACAGGTTGCTAGGTGAGAGGGCAATGGGTTTGGAGAGTGGGTGGAAGACAGAGATAATAACAGGGAGTGTTGAAGTTGGCTAACTTTCTCATAGAACTAGCTATTACATTTTCAGTGTGAGCTTTTATACTGAGAAAATCAGTAAATATCACAAAAGGACATTTCACTTATTGTTCTGTTGATTGTCCAGACTTAACAGTGGAGAAAATAATAAATTAACTTTATAAGTGTACCCTAAGTATTGTCATTTTTCCCAGAGAACTAATTGTTGAACACTTTCCAACATAAAAGAAGAAACGAATGAGATGATATTGTCTAAGTAGGTATAGAAGCTAGTATGGGTAAATAAATACACGTATACACGTATATACATACAGAATAGTTAAATATGGGCACTGTGAGAGAGAGGCCTTTAGCAGATAGTGGATCAGGGAATATTTCATTCAGAAGATGATATATGAGTGGCATCTTAGAGAAGGACAAGAACTCTTAAGAGGAGAGTTAAGGAGGGAGGCCATCAGGTGGGAGGAAGCTAAGTACATAGGCATGGAACTGAGTAAGGAACAGAGAAGGTTGGATTGCCATTTATTTTCTCTTTCTGATATTAAGACTAAATTTGCAAATTTGCAATCCTTCCCCCAATTGCCTCTGTCCCTATTGTTCCTGGTTCACCCTTAGAAGCCAAAAAGAACAAAGTTAATGACAGCCCTTCAAACTTTGATATGTACCCATTTTGCCCAGGGTAAACTTGCCAGACCCTTTAATCAATCCTCATAGAGCCTGGAATAGAGGTCACTCCTGATACATTTTTGAATCTTGGTACAAACAATCTATGCCAAGTGAGTTTGAGAGAAGGGACTTTTAGGAAGTTTTAGGTGAGTGCTTGCTTTTGAAGACCCTCATGTCATGGGAGATGGGATCAGATGTACTTGTTACAAAAACAGCAATGAATTCAATTAAATTCAACAGGTGTTCATTAGCCTCTAACAATGTGCCAAATATTTGAGATCAAGAGACAAAATGAAACTCAATCCTCACTTATTGTTTTGGATTTGCTGTCAAAGGATTGGGTGTAAATCCTGGTTTTGCTACTCCTCTGTATGAGGGTAAACTTTTGTTTCCCATCTCTAAAACAAGATGGTAGCATTAGATGACCTTGGCAGTCCCTTCCTCAACCAAATCTGTGATTCAGTGCTTTTTCTTGTAACTTATGTTGTTGTTGTTCAGTTATTTCAGTCATGCCTGACTCTCCCCAACCCCATTTGGGGTTTTCTTGGCAGATATATTGGAGTAGTTTGCCATTTCCTTCTCCATTTCATTTTACAGATTAAAAAACTGATGCCAACAGGGTGAAGTAACTTGCCCAGGGTCAAACAACTAGTAAAGTGTTAGAGGCCAGATTGGAATTCTTGAGGATGAGGCTTCTTGACTCCAGGCCCAGCATGCCATACATTGTACCAGGAAAGATGTGTTTTAAATATCTAATACCATTCCCATCCAAAGGCTGGTAAAATGGCTCAAATATATGCTAAGCAAATTTTGTTGATAGATTTTTTTGGAATAAAAATATTATAATAGAAGATATCAGATATGGGAAGAAAATGTTGATTGAGGTTTCTTAATGACATCAACTAAACATTTTATTTCTTACAAGCACATTGATGACATGTATTGCATTTGTAATTAAGTGCCTAAACCTTCTTTAGAATTTTGTAGTTAAAATTCATCAATAAAACAGGCCTCTACAACAGAAACTCTGATAATGAACTAATTTTCATTAAGAAGTGATCATCAGGGGCAACTAGATGGCACTGTGGATAGAGCCCCAGTCCTGTAGTCTGGAGGACCTGAGTTCAAATTTGGCCTCAGACACTTATTACTTGCTTAGCTGTGTGACCTTGGGTAAGTCATTTAAAAATCCATTGCCTTTCAAAAACCAGAAGAAAAAAAAAGAGAAGTGATCATGAAACTTGCCAATTTGATCTTGGCAGGCAGTATTCCAGGTCACTTGGTTTCTTGATTCAGGATTATGCCAGATTGAATATTATAGAATTCAAAAAGGAACTTATTAGACTTTGAGACTTTTCTTGATGAGTTCTCATTAAGGAACTGAATTGATTTTTATAAGAAAAAAAGGATATTAAATAGCTTGATGGTTTTAGAAATGACTTTTGAAAGTAACATTCCACAATTTGATCACAACTAATTTGGAAATGATAAACTTTAAACATGTAATATTTGGTTGTTAATTCTACAGTATTTGATTCATGCTACTGACTACCAATGGCACAGCTTTTTTTTACACATCACTATTTAACTTTAATCACATGTCCCATATGTTTGGAGTGAAGACATAAAGTTGAGCATCCACATGCTTGTCCTTCCTGCTACACTTGTACAAAATGGCACCTTCAAGACTCTTCTCCAACAAGGTCTCTCTCAGATATGTCAAGAATAACAATGAGTGAGCACCGGCCCTGGAGTCAGAAGTGCCTGGGTTCAAATCTGGCCTTAGACACTTAATAGTTATCTAGCTGTGTGGCCTTGGGCAAGCCACTTAACCCCATTTGCCTTGCAAAAAAAAACCCTAAAAAAAAGAATAGCAATGAGTGGCAGAACAACAGAAATAACTTTGATGGTCCTTTGTTGCTAATAAAATTGAGCCATAAGATGAGAAGGAAGTCTCTTTTTTTAATACTTATAATGGAATATCAATTTTTTTTTTAATTTAAGGCAACACAGGTTAAGTGGCTTGCCCAAGGCCACACAGCTAGGCAACTATTAAGTGTCTGAGGCCAAATTTGAACTCAGGTCCTCCTGACTCCAGGGCCGGTGCTCTATCTACTGTGCCATCCAGCTGCCCCAAGCCATAAGATGTGAACACACTTGTCAGAGGTTCACTTTCTTTGGAAAGGATCCACTATAGAGAGCAGAGTAAAAGGGATATACTAAAATGAAAGGCTCCTATTTGTGGATAACATTGTGTTGGTTGGAATCAAGTGCTAGAATATGGCAGACTCCTAAGTGAGATATTTATCACACAAAAGATGTTGGTGTATCCCTTCAGGAAAATGGAAAAATATATGAAAAACATCTATGTTACATGATGTGAATGCTATAAACATGGACAGATAACCTAAGGACCTTGAAAAAAAAAGGAGGTAAGCTGATTATAGACTGAGAACAATGAGTAACCTGAGTATGTAACTACTTCCTGGGAATCCATGCAATCTCAAGTGAACAAGAGAAAGGAATCTAGAATGTTCCAAGGATGCCCTGAGGAAGATATGGACAAGAATCACAGCAAGAGACAAGTCAAAGGTGGGCTCCTATCCACACCACAGAAGGATGTACTCATATTGATGAAAATACAGATCATTTCAAGAAGACCCTACTATGACAATAACTTAGTCAAAACAAACAACGTTAAAAGACTTAAGGACTTTGACTGACCAAATGCAATTCCAGAGGCCTACTGGTGATGAATGCTACCCATTTCTTGCCAGAAAGCAATGGACCTTGGAGGCATACAGTTTTAAACAAGACCAATGAGAGAACTTTTTCCTTTTACTATGACTATTTGTTGTAAGAACTGTCTTATTTTTTCCTCACTTGGTGGTGGTGGGGAGAATTTTGGAAGGGAAAGAAAATAATTTTTTGTTAAAAAAAAAAAGTAAATAGGAGCAGCTTGGTGGCATAGTGGATAGATCACCAGCTCTGGAGTCAGGAGTACCTGAGTTCAAATCCGGTCTCAGACACTTAATAATTACCTAGCTGTGTGGCCTTGAGCAAGCCACTCAATCCCCCCAAAAGTAAATAAATAAAAATAGTTGATAGCACAGATTTTGTGGAGTGGTTGGAAAACTACTATGGACCACTGATTGGGAAACTACCTTAGTGTCTACACATAGAGATGACTTTTCAAAATCATTAGATCTGCAAAATTTCTATTCAATTTGAAAAAATTAGCCAGGTGTGGTGATGCTTGCCTATAATACTTGCTTCTGGGAGGCTTAGGCTGACAGATTATTTGAGCTTGGGAAATCTGAGTTGCATCAGGTTAAAGCTAAAGTGGATATTCACACTAAGTCTCACACAAGCAAGGTGATTCCCCAGGAATGGGAGCCACTAGGCCTCCTAAGAAGAGACACAGTGGCCCAGAATAGAAACAAAAATGTCAAAATTTATTGGTAATAGTATTAGATTTGTGAGTGGCTATGATATTTCTAGGTAAGCAAAGAAAGAGAAACTGGGAAGAGAAAATAAGGAAAGAAATGGAAGAGGAGGGAGAAGAGAAGAAAAGAGAAGAGAAGAGAAGAGAAGAGAAGAGAAGAGAAGAGAAGAGAAGAGAAGAGAAGAGAAGAGAAGAGAAGAGAAGAGAAGAGAAGAGAAGAGAAGAGAAGAGAAGAGAAGAGAAGAGAAGAGACTAGTTTGACCTGTACACACCAGTGTTCTACTCATAGTTACTGCTTTCACCCTCTTCCTAATCTCCATATTACTAACCAAAGAGGATCAAAAAGCAGAGTTATCTGTATCACATGTTCAATTTCTCAGAAAGAAATTGAAATTATTGGGGAATTGAGAGTAGGTAGATAAATATTAATCTTATTTTAATCTTGTTGATGGGTTTCTATAGACCCACACTGATTTCTTTGGGGCCTCAGAACAGGGACAGGACTGAGCTTCTTTCCTTCCCATCTATAGATAGACAAATTCCAGGGCTATTCTGAACAAAAAGCTGAGGATATTACGATGTGTGGCAGTGCCAGTGGGGGCTGCTGCTTTGGCTCATGCTTTATTCTTACAGTCTTTTTTTTTTTAGTTTTTGCAAGGCAATGGGGTTATAAGTGACTTGCCCAAGGCCACACAACTAGGTAATTATTAAGTGTCTGAGGCCGGATTTGAACTCAGGTACTCCTGACTCCAGGGCTGGTGCTCTATTCACTGTGCCACCTAGGCATCCCCATATTCTTACAGTCTTTTACATCTTTTTTCAGGGAGCAAAAGTATGTTTCTTACATTCCAGTTAGCCCATGAGTCACAGGGTTTGGAAAAGATGAATTCAACAAGAAAAGGATTTCTGTTACCATTACTCTGTTAAGTAAGAGAAACCTATGAACAGTAAGACCTAACCAGAAAAGGGAATATGATGAGAAGTTTTGCTGTTGATGCTTTTAACCTTAACCCCATCTGGAATCCAAGTACAGAGTTAAAGGTGACTTTTGCTTTGGGGGCCTCAGTTTCCTTATCTAAAAAATGAGAGGGTCAAACTAGATGGAGGATCAATCTTTAATATTCTAGGAGTCCATGACTTGTTAAGTGACCTTAGATACTACATGACTTGTTGTATCTTTCTATCCTTGCCTAAAAATGTTTAATGGAAACAATGTACACTTTTGATAGAAATTTCTTTATAAAAAACTTGTAATTTTGTTTTTCCAAGGACTATTGAAAAGACTTTTCTTTTTTAATTTTATCTTTTTGTGTTTATTTTTATTTTTTATTTATTTTAAAAAGTTCATTCTTTAACAGTTCCAATGTGGTTTGAGTTTGTAATAGGTATTTCATGTTCTTTCCAAGAACTGTTTACATATTAAGGAACAGTTCATAGAAAAAAAAAGTGCTCAGCATTCCAACAGTTGGGTGCTGTCATGATAGGTCTTGGCTGTGGACTTATGGAGGGAGGAGAATAAAAAGATTGCACAAGATACACAGAGGAAACATTTACAAGCCTGGAGACAAACATCTAACTTTCCTAACTGAGCAAAGATCATAGAAAAAAACTAAGCTTTGTGCAATAGGCTGAGACCTTTGCTTCAACTTTTTCCATGGGTTTATGACCTAGGATACTCTAATCTATCAGGATTGAATGGTGGGCCAGCATAAGTGTTTTGGAAATTACAGGGTCTGGGACAGAAAGGAGAAATCTTCCTTTGATATGAGAATCCCCATGGGAAATCTCAGCCAATGGAAATGTGGTCACGGTAACAAGTTCTGCTTGTATGGCCCCCATATTCTTTAGGTTTCTGTTCTTTTGGTTGTGCAATGTTCTGAGCCCTATCTTCTGGACCTGGCTCATTTTTTTTTCCTGGAGGTCAGATAAAAACTAGAATCAAAGGTTGGAAGAATCATATAGGTAGCAATGCACATGGCGCAGGAAGGCTGAGGGAGGCTCACACTGAAAAATAGCTGTCCCCTTCAGGAAGAGAACTCCGTCCAAAGTAGGCGTCTGAGTTAGATGAAGAGAGTGCGGATCTCTAATTGGACACGGCCCAGGAAGCTTTGCAACAGAGAGGAAACTATCTTGAAAAGTGCCAGAGACTTGGAGTGAGGAGCAATATCTATCAATCAGTCAACCACAAGCATTTATGAATGTATTAATAATATATCATTTTAATTCATGAACTGTGCTAGCCACTGGGACACAGACAAAAATGAAAGTCCCTGCCCTCAGGGAGACTACATTCTGTCAGAAGAGGCAGCCTATTTAGTACTTTCTAAAAATCACTTTGATAACTACATGGAGTTTGGATCAAAGTAGGGGATTTGAGTTTGAGATATATCCAGGACATCCGATGGGCAGTTATTGCTGAGGGAAAGTTGCTTAGGAAAGAAGTTAAGTCTGGACATCTGACATAAGTTTTTAGTCTTTACGCTGAGTCGTTACTACCTGTGAGATCCTGAATGTTGCCATACTTATTTAAGTCTCATTTTCCTTAGTTTTAAAATTGGGATAGCACCTGTAGTATCTGTCCCTCAGAAGATTGTGATGAGAAAGGCCTTTGTAAAGCATAGAGATGTATAGAAATGTGACTTACCTTACTTGACCGGTCTCTGGGATCAGTCCTTGTTTTCAAGGCTAGGGCCCCTACTTGCTAATTATCTCAGCTTACACACTACAGGGCAAAGCTTTTCTCTGGGCTCTTAGCTGATAGCATGAAACACTGATTATGATTATTATACAAAGGAAGTATTAGTACAAAAGAAGCTATGGCCTGGATGAAGATGCAATGAGATTTTCTCATTCTACCCTCTGCTTTCTCCAGTTCCAAACCACCACTCCTCTACTGTGCAAATCTTTTGCTCCAATCAAACTGCTTCACTTCCACATTCTACCTCAGTCACTTACAACTTATAACTGACCCAGGACAAGTCACTTTGAGTCCTTTTCTTCATCTGTAAAATGAGGGGTTAGTTTGGATGATTATGAGAATGATGATTTTGAGAAATTGTACCAAAATAAAATGAAAATTTCTCAGCTTTTAAGAAATTAGGGGCAGCTAGGTGTCATAGTGGATAAAGCACCAGCCTTGGAGTCAGGAGTACCTGGGTTCAAATCCAGTCTTAGACACTTAATAATTACCTAGCTATGTGGCCTTGGGCAAGCCACTTAACCCTGTTTGCCTTGCAAAAAACCTAAGAAAGAAAGAAAGAAAGAAAGAAAGAAAGAAAGAAAGAAAGAAAGAAAGAAAGAAAGAAAGAACTTGATTTACCAGTGATTCTTTAGCTTCTATATTATAGCCAGTCAACAAGCATGTATGAGGGGCGGCTAGGTGGCATAGTGGATAAAGCACCGGCCCTGGTGTCAGGAGTACCTGGGTTCAAATCCGGCCTCAGACACTTAATAATTACCTAGCTGTGTGGCCTTGGGCAAGCCACTTAACCCCATTTGCCTTGCATAAAAAAACCCCAAAACCAAAAAAAAAAAAACCCAAGCATGTATGTATTAAGAGCTTAGTGTATATTAAGCATCAGAAATATAGAACAAGCAAAAAGAGAGCCAGTTTGAGCATTTCTTCATTGGCCACACCACTGCCACTCGAATTTCTCCCTTTCCCCCTTTACATCTAACCAGGAGTATAATCAAACATTAAACATTTATTATACACCATTATGTAATAGGAACTATGCTGAGTATATTGTCCTTCCTTCTTTCTAGAAGAGGACCAATGACATCACGAGGGTGACTGGATTGAAGTGAGGCAGAGCTCCAACTGTCATCAGCCTCACTCTCTCCTCCAAGCCATTGAAGGCAAGCGGCAAGACAAAAGTCAAGAGGACTAGCAATGGTCCGAGATGACTTGACCTTCCTCCCAGGCCTTACTCTGTAACCTTAAGACCTATATAAAGTACTATTATTAGTAGTTATGGTCTTCTTTGGAAATGAAGGACAAAAAAAAAACTTTACTTCTTTATTGCAATAGTGCATTAAGATCTTAAATAATTTCCCTGATTCTCATCTATCCACATTTTGAAGCTATTCTTTAGGATGCCAAGGACATTTCAAAAAACCTCCTGCTCATTACCTCCCCAATAAAAAAAAGCCTGGTCCAGCCTAACTTTCTGGCCTTATTTTGTCATATTCCCCTTTACATACTCTACACTCTGGGCAAACTAGTTTCCTGGGTATACAAAAAGAATGAAAAGATAGATCTGCCAACAAGGAGTTTACAGTCTAATAGGAGAGACTACAAGCAAACAAATATATGCAAAGCAAGTTATATGCATGATAAATAGGAAATAATTGAGAGGGAAGGCATTAGAATGAAAAAGGATTGGGGGAGGACTTCTTGTAGAATATGGGTGGGGAAACTTTTTTCTACCAAGGACTATTTGGATATATATATATATACATACATATGTATATAAAGAAAGAAAGAAATATATATATATATATATATATATATATATATATATATATATATATATATAACATCTTTCTAGGGCCACATAAAATTATCAATTTAAAAATTAACCTATATTTTGTCAAACATTTAATTAATTCACCCCTAAAAAGCTCCTAGATTTATTGAATTTTGAGTCCCACTTGTGGCTGCTGTGCCAGCGCCGGACCAAATGATTTCATAGTTCTTATGTGGACAGTGACCAGATGTTTCCCATCCTTGTTTAGGTGAGATTTTAGTTGGTGAGAATCCAGGGAGGTCAGAGGGCAGCTAGATGATGCAGTGGCTAGAGTACCAGGTCTGGAGTCAGGAAGACCTGAATTCAAATCTTACTGCAAATTAGCTGTGGAACCCTGGGCAAGTCATTTAACCCTATTTACCACAGTTTTCCTATCTGTAAAGTGAGCTGAAGTAGGAAATGGCAAACCACTCTAGAATCTTTGCCAAGAAACCTTTGCCAATTAAACAACAGGGAGGTCAGTAAGTTGTGAGAAGACCACAGATTCCATATAAAGAATTGTTTTAATAGACCAGGTATGTAATAGATTCCTATAATACTGAAGCAACCATATGTTATAAGTAAATAAAGTTGTATGCACATGTTCTTGCATAATTTTAAAATTGCATATTACAGATCAACAAGTTTTGTTCAGGATGCAAAGAAAAATGTGAAATAACCCATGCCCTTGAGAAAGGAGAGGTACCAGATACACAGAAGGGCATCTGCAAAATAGATCATAGAGAACATGGTTAAAGATGAGAACTCTGGTAGGATCAGGAAGGCTGATGTACAAGGTGTCAGTGTGAAGGAATCATTGGACGGCTGTCCTTAGAATTAGAAACACTTGGGCTCAAGTTTTCCTTCCAACTTCACTAGTTGTGACCCTGGACAAGCCACTTAGACACAATACCCCAGTTAACTCACTAAGACTCTTAAGTTTCACACAAACAATCAGCATTGGTGAGAGAATTTCCATACCAGGAGTCCCCAATAGGGCTAAAGTCACAAATTTGAACAAAGACAAAAAAAAAAAAAAGGCTCTGGATGCAATGGAGAGTATGACCAATGCACTGAAAAGCTTTACTTTTGTATTCCCAAGTCTGGAGTGTTTAAGTATGCAAATATAATAAAACACTGTCATAACTTTTGGCTATAATGTGATTTTGTTGCTGTTTTTAAAATATTCTTCACATAATACTTACAAAGGATTAGAATAGAGAGAAAGCAGAAGCCGCACAGAATATTAATGTAATTTAAAATAATTTACATTATAAAAAACATTCTTATTTCAAGGAATATTATATTTCTTACTTATATTCAGTATTCTTAATTTGACTACCAATTTATAAAGCTATTTCCAAGTTCAAAGATTGTTTTGAAATTAAAGCCCTATTTCAAATGCTCAACTTAGTACTAAGGAAATATCTAATATTTCTTTGTGTTCTTTTTTTCATCTCCAAGAATAAAAAGTCTGCGAGCTAAACAATTGTCAGATAACAATAATAATCCAAAGTATTATGTAAATAATTCCAAAACTGAAAGCAGAAAAGACTGAAAATTGTAGTTATTTGGAAAGAAAAATCTTATTGGACTTTCCTGGGAATTTCCTGGCAAAAGACAAATAAAAAAGACAATAAAAAAAGACAATAAAGGCAATGAACCTCCCAAAATGATTACCACCAATCCAGGTGGCGGGCTAAGAATCTCTGGTTTGGGGATCTCAGAGACTACTCCTGGATGTTTTTGCTAATGACATATTGGTGATCTATATGAATGACACAAATTTTAATGGCTTTGATTCTATATTTAGCCAAATTGGAATAATTTCAATGTGACAGCAAATCACTAAGGGTTAAGAGGGTATATGAGTGTTCTTTTGGCCATCATTAGCACAGGATTGATTACTTTCTTTTGTTTTAAACAAAAAAATTATAAGGTGCATAGTGGATAGAGCATCAGCCCTGGAGTCAGGAGGACCTGAGTTCAAATCTGACCTCAGACACTTAATAATTGCCTAGCTGTGGGACTTTGGGCAAGTCACTTAACCTCATTGCCTTAAATAAATAAAATTTTTAAAAAATCATAAGCTACAACTGAAGACCATTCTTTATTACTGCAGAGGCAGGAAGGCAAAGAGATTTGTGCCTATAGAAAAAGCTCTACCTGGTTTGCAGACAGAGTAGGTTTATATTTTACTTGCACCCTATGATCTATTATCTTGTAATCCCTCCCTTCAGTGATGGAGATGGGAGGCCAACCTTGGTTCTCATCCTGTGTGACTGTTGTCCTTGTATTCTGGGAGATCAGTTCCAAGGGGTTCAACCAAAATGTTGGGGGCCTTGCTCTAGATCTTTGGACTTGGAATGGAAAGTATACAGTGTGGTCTGTGGGTCATACTTTGAATATCTTTGCTCCTGTTAGATGATTGATATATATTTTTGTACCCAGCATACGTTTCTTCAATGAAATCCCATCTGATTTTCTTCCTGAGCAGTTCATCCTGTGTAATATGTTGTTATAACCTATCCCTACCCAACCATGGATGGCCTCTCCATTGCTGTTAGAGGCACCAACTTAAATTCTTCAGAGACTATGCTAATCCATGACTTGTAGCTAGGTGGTGCCGGTGGCAGAGTAAAGGGGTTTAGAAGTTGCAATTGTATTTCAGGGAGAAGTTAGGGGGTTATCCAAAGCTTGGTGTAATCAACTTCCTAAAGGCAATCCAAGTTGTGAATAGATCCAACCTTTCTGGAGAGCAATATGGAACTATGCCCAAAGAACAAGAAAACTGTTCATACCCTTTGACCCAGCAATTGCAATTCTAGGCCTAAATCCAGAAGAAATTATAAAAAAAAGGGAAAAGTCTCACATGTTCCAAAATATTCATAGCAGCCCCCCCTTTTTTTTAGTTTTTTTTAAAGTTTTTGCAAGGCAATGGGGTTCAGTGGCTTGCCCAAGGCCACACAGCTAGGTAATTATTAAGTGTCTGAGGCTGGATTTGAACTCAGGTACTCCTGACTCCAGGGCTGGTGCTCTATCTACTGTACCACCTAGCAACCCCCACTGTGCCACCTAGCCACTGCTATAGTAGCCCTTTTTGTAGTGGCAAAGAATTGGAAATAGAGAGGATGCCCATCACTTGGGGAATATCTAAACCAGATATAGTATATGAATATTGTGGAATACTATTGTTCTACAATAAACCAAAAATGATTGAACTCTAGAGAAGCATGGAATGACTTATGGGATCTGATGCTGAGCGAAGGGAGCAGAACCAAGAGAACAATGTCCACATGAACAACAACATTGTGAGATGATCAACCTTGATGGAAGCAGCTCCTCTCAGTAGTTCAGAGAGCCAGGACAATGTTATCCTCATCTGGGGAGGAAAAACAAAACACCCACACCCACACATACAACACACACACACAAAACTCAACCCTCCAGAATCTGATGAAACTCTATAAAAATTATCTCTTATGTATCTGTTTCCCTTAATCCTAATTACTCATACAGAAAATAATTAACATTAATTTGTACATAAAATATGTATGTATAATACTAACCTGACTGTTCATTGCTGAGGACAAGGGAGGGAGGAAGGAAATTTTGTAACTTGAAAATATGTATGTACAAATGGATGAAAATAAATAAATAAAATTTAAAAAATAAAGGCCATCCAACCAGTCTCTCCTTCTTACTCAATTTAGGAACCAGTTCCAAAATATTCATTTCGATGTGGCAATTTTTACAAGGTTAATTGTTAAGTTGTTCATTCATATCTATTCAAAGAAATTACTGAGTAAGTATTGAGCAAATCACTAGACCAAGGGCATTGGGCCATAGAAAAAACAAGACCAAGTCCCTGCTTTATAAAGAATCTATGTTCTATTTATAGGGATAAAGAGAAGTGCACAACTCAACTAGAGGGCAAAACAGGGAGTGACAAATAGAAGAAAGCCTTAGAGTTCTCAAGTAGCTCAGAGAAGAGAGATAACATCTAATTGGGGAGGCAGAAGATAACATCAGTCAGTCAGCAACCATTTATGAAGTGCCTACTATGAATTAGACCTTGAGGGGGATACAAAGAAAGGTCAAAAAAGGGGGTGGGGGGGGGGGCTTACCTTGTCTTGAAGGATGGTAATTTTTTTTAAAGGAAGCCAGGAAAGCCCAGGGAGGGGGAGGAGAGAGACAGTGTCAGGCGTGGGTGGAATTTTAACAAATGCGGATGATACTGAGAATGCAGGTGATGGTGAAAGCGTGCACATCTGTATGGAGGTGAGAAAGCATGGCCCCAAAGGGACACTCAGTAATCTCATCTGGGCAGGACAGAGGGTAGGTAGGGGAGATGAGTGGCTTGCCAGAGAGCTTAGTACCTTTTTGTGGAGGTCCCACTCTATTCAGGGACCATGGAATGTGCGGAATGGTCCCAGTCTTGAAGGCAGAGGATCTCAGTCATGGCCTGGCTCTGACAAATAATAACCATGGGGCATCTTGGCGTGCTAGGCAACTCTCTGTGACAGAATGTGTAGACCTTCATTAGCAGAGAAAATGTCTTTGCCTCAGAGGAGTTCTCTCCTAAGAAGGAACTCGCAGATCGGAGGAAGACCCCACATTCAGCTCTTGCATGAACAGAAGTAGCCTCCATAGCAGATTTGTTTCCTGTTTTAGGACATGCCATTACTCACTTGTTTTGCAACAAGCGGCCAAGTAATTTAACATTTGTCCTTGTTTTTCAATTTGATTGATGAGAATCACAATACTGCTTCCTCACATATTTCCCTTAACCTGATTACACTCTTCTTTACTTTATATTTATAGGCAAATTCTTCCTTAATCAATGAATAAGCATTTCATGAGCAGCCAGTACATTCCAGTAACTGGACTAAGGGATGGGAAAACAAAAAGAGGTAAAAGACAGACCCTGCCCTCAAGGAGATTAATGTCTGATAGGGAAAACACTACCTACAAACAAACTGGATCAAGGATAAGTAGGAAATAATCAATAGAGAGAAAACACTAGAATTAAGAGGAGTTGGAAAGGATTCCCATACAGTGTGAGATTTTACTTGGGGCTAGAAGTCAGGGAGGTCAGTAGTCCTAGACTATGAAGGGCTACTTTGCTTTTCATCTCATGGTCTCTAATGCATAGCATTCTGACTTGTATTATATATATATACTTATTATATATTTCATATATTTTATAATATATTATATTATATTGTGTAATTTATATTACACATATTACATATATATTACATATTTCTCATTGGACTGAATTGTAAAGATGTGACTACATCTATCATGTGCTTTAAACATTTTATGCAAAGATGCTATTTAAATAGCCAGTGTTGAAATGGATGTAAACATTTAGGCCAAAGGTTCAATTTGATATATATTGAAATACTGCCAAGGATTTGAAGAACAGTCTGCAAGGTGCCAAAAAAGCAGGTCAGAAAAATAAAAACAAGAGGTTAGGAAGTACCCTGGGTCACTGAAGCCTCCCTCAACTTAGTTGTCTCATAGGGTTCCTGACTAGGTCCCAGTTCAATCCCACTGGAGGCAAAGTTAAATCCAGTTCTCCAGTCTGGTCTGAGCCATGACTTCTTGATGATTCTGCACCTCCTCAGTCATATTAGTGTACCAGTCTCTCCCCTTCCAGTTCATTATCTATTCAGCTCTTTTTAAAAATTTAAAAATTTCTATTTATTCACTTTATATTTATGATGTGTGTGTATGTGTGTGCTTGTCTCTCTTTTTTTAAGGTTTTTGCAAGGCAATGGGGTTAAAGTGGCTTACCCAAGGCCACACAGCTAGGTAATGACTAAGTGTCTGAGGCTGGACAGGGCCAGTGCTCTATCCACTGCACCACCTAGCCGCCCCTGGCTCCTTTTTTAAAAATTAAGCTCTCAGTGAGTTGAGATTGTTTCATTCTTCATTCTGGTATCACTAGAGCTTAGCTCAGCATTCAATAATAATAATGTTGTCTTCATTCTCAAAGAAGACCATGACATCAGGGAAGTGATACCATGACAAGAACATGGATAAGATTGGACTGAGGGAGTGCACCAGTCTCACTTTCTCCTCCAGAGCCTTCTGGGTGCAGTGGTCAGATACGAATCAGGATGACTGGAGAAGGCCCTGGATGTGAGGCAGTCAAGGTGAAGTGACTTGCCCAAGGTCACACAGCTAGTTAGTGTTGTGTCTGAGGATGGATTCAAACTTCTATCCTCCTGACTCTAAGGCCAGTGCTCTATCCACTGTGCTGCCTAGCACTTAATAAATCATTTATTGCTTTATTGAACTTTATTGAGACTACAATTTGTTGGTAGGATTATTTTATGAATGGCGGCAGGTGTGAATGGTATTAGAGAGGGATAGGATTCTCCAGACATTTCAAGAAGAACTCATCTTCACTTTCCTCTCTCCCTTCTAGTTCCCACCTCTCCTTTACCCCAAAGAAGGTTGTTTGCCATATGCCTGGGCTATGTCTTCATCTTGGTCCCAAGATCCAAGATAGGAATGCAAGGAGAGAATTGGGTTTGTTTGCCTTCACTGGAACTCTCCAGGACATACAGAGTGGTTGGTGAATAGAGGAGGGAAGCATCTCCAGGACTTTGGGAAGCTTTATCAGGATCAGGCCTAAAAGCTCAACAGCACTAGCATCTCAGAGATGATTGGAATTCTATGTTCTGAGAGAGCAGCATGGGTGGTTTTGTATAGAACGCCTTAATGTTATAAAGCTTCCCAAAAGAAGTGAATGGAGAGATGGTGGAGAACTATTTTCTGGTATCCAGGAAGGGGGATGAGGTAGAAATAGTTTCCAGGCATTTCCCCAAGCTCCTTTTGTTTTTAGGATCTTCAAACACAAGGTTTATGAAGTAGCTTGTCAGAGGAGGTGGGACCACTTAAATTTTTTCCCTTTGGCTTTGCTGTAGTTGGCAACTCAAATGATCAGGTTTGAAGAGGGCTATGGGCTTGTGGATTAGGCACACAAGCACAGGTGTAATGTCCATGTTGTCCATTTGTGGAAACTGAAACCAAAAGAAGTAAGATAAAAGCCCTGGTATTCCTAGTCTTATCCTTTCTGATTCAGTTTTCTCAGGCTATAGGAGGAAGATTAACTTTCCATTCTAGTCCATAGATACGTTTCTAGGTTACAAAGACCTCCTTCTAACATCCACAACTACCCCATTCCTCCATCTGCCAGTCATTGAGTTAGTGATCTGGAATATCAAGTTTTTCCAGGGGCATGAAAGAAAATGAAAATTTGGGGTATCAGGGGGTGGCTAGGTGGTGCAGTGGATAGAGCACCGGCCTTGGAGTCAGGAGTACCTGGGTTCAAATCCGGCCTCAGACACTTAATAATTACCTAGTTGTATGGCCTTGGGCAAGCCACTTAACCTCATTGCCTTGAAAAATCTTTAAAAAAATCAGAGAAAAATGCCAGTTATAGGATTAAAGATCCTGGGGACACAGGTATCTTGAAGGTAGAAGAAAAAGTTCTAAACTGTTAAGGAGAAAGCTCCCCTTCTCTGACTGAACGAGTCTTTATGGACATTGATGACATACTGGAACTCATTTTTCAACGATTAGCATCTTTCCAGAATGAGATTTTGTGCCAGATCAGCCAGGATGGAGATGTCTATGTGGGATTTGCTAGGGATCTGTTATAGTGGCCCTCTCCTCTTCTTGTACTCCCCAAGACCTGTCTCTCTCAAAATTGACAGAACTCTCCTTTTCAGCACTAGCTGCACATTTATTCATTAGTTGTGGGTGGAGGGGAAAGGCAAGAGTTAGAATATTCCTTGCTCCCCAGTGCTTCCAGGCTTTCCTTCCATCACCAACACTTGGTAATCTCTTTTCCTTTGAAACGGCACTCATCCCTATTTGCCAAAGTTCATTGCATCCCTAATTACCACCCAATCAGAATCCTGATAGCTATTGGCAGATGACATTTAGGACACTTCTTTTGTCAGTGAGTTCAGTGCCTTGCTCCCAGTCTTTGTCTCCTGTCCAACTCTTGCCCTTATATGAGGGGATGTGTGTGTGTGTGTGTGTGTGTGTGTGTGTGTGTGTGTGCGCGCGCAAGTGTCTGTGCCCACACAATAGTGTGGACCTGAGGAGGTGAAGAATAGCCAAGAAGTAAGAACTTAGACCAGTGGAGGAGTTGGATTTAACTTTGCCTCAAAGTGGGGGTGATCTGGGATCCAGTCAGGAATCCTCTTAGGCAGTTAAATTGAGGGAAGATTCAATGACCCTGGATGCTTTCCTACTGACTCCTTAACTTCTTGCTTTTATTTTTCAGACTTGTTTTTTCAGCACCTTACAAACTATTTTTCAAATACTTGGAGGTATTTCAATATATGTGCATCAAATGAATCCTTTGAACCTTTGGCTTATTTATAATCCAGTATACTGTTGACTATTTAAATACCATCTTTGCATAAAAAGGTTTAAAACACTTGATAGATGTAGCCAGCTCATCTTTCTAATATTCTTAAGATTCAGTCCAATAATAAACATTTGATAAGTATCTGCTATTTGCATATATATATATATATGCACATATAATATACATACATACAAGGCAGGATGCTGCCCATTAGAGACAAGATGAAAAATTGTTTCATGCCATTTTTCCATCTCCAGGATACAAAAACAGATAAGTTAGCACACAATAATAGGTGCTTGTCCTTTGTTCTCAAGGAAGACCATGACATCAGGGCGGTAATGCCATGACAAGAACGTGAATTGGATTTGAATGTGGGGAGGGCCTGTGTTAAGCCATCAGCCTCACTTTTTCCTCCAAGGCCATCTGGTCCAGTGGCCAAATATGGATCAGGATGACTGGAGATGACCCTGGATGCGAGGCAGTCAGGGTTCAGTGACTTGCCCAAGGTCACACAGCTAGTAAGCATCAAGTATCTAGGGCTGGATTTGAACTCCTGTCCTCCTGACTCCAAGGCCAGTGCTCCATCCACTGCATCACCTGGCAGCCCACAGGTGTTAATAAATACTTGTGGACTAATTTGATTGACTAGAATTGTACCTTAAGTTCATGTCCACATTACTGTAAGATTTTGTGCCTACTTGTGAGAGAGTGCTCCTTGGATTTCTGGATATTCTTACTCTACTTTCTCAGTAAATCCCTGTTCTAAAAGCTAGTATAGTCAACTGGTTGGTTTTTCATGGTTGGGGCTCCAAAGCAATGGTGCTAAAGCCACAGCCCCTTAAGTTTATCTGTAAGACCCTGAGTAAAAAATAGTGATCCTGTCCAATCTGCCAGTGGGTGTGAGTTGGGAGAATCAACCCAGAGAAAATTCTTCATTTGTCTTTTCTATGGTTAGCATAGGACCTAGCACCCAATAAATGCTTTTTCTTTCATTCATTCATTCATGAAATTGCAAATAAAGTACAGGAAACTACCCCATTGGGAAGGAGATTACCATGTGGATGGAGAAATAGAGGCAATACAGATGAAAACATACAAGTGTCCAAGAAATAAAAAATATAGAACTGATCAGAGCAATACACACACTGTACTGTTTCTAAACAAATGGGAGTGACCAGTTTCTGGTCATGCTAATTATTCAAACAGAAAAACTGAGCTAGGAAAACTGAATGGTTCTAGTATAATGAGACTAAGCGACGGATAATTTTTATACTAAAAGCTGTTTTTTTGTTATAAAGATGGTGATTCAGAAGTGAAGGAGGGATCTGTTTGTCAATGAAGGGGGTAAAAAACAAAAAATGATTGATTAAAAACCATTGTAGGCATCTATATCAAAAAGCCTACCCAGCTTTGTAGTCTCCTTTGAGATTTTGATGGGTCTGTAATCTCTCTGATGATGTAAATTTTTCCTCGATGACTACCTTCCATTCATACCAACCATCATTTTGTGTACTACTTGTCTCTGTCTTCCCATAAAAATGCCACAAGGTCTTTCTCAAAATATTTTGCTGTCACCTGGACAGTGAGATGGCACACAAGCATTATATTCCTTGTCCTCACTATGTGACCAGTTCACTTTTTTTTTCATTCACATACAGAGTAATAAAATGTTAGCTCTAGACAGCACCTCTGAGACTGTTTAGTTCAATCCCTTCATTTTACAAAAGGAAGTATTTATGTTGTGATAAACTAGGAGGCTTATTTGTGGTCACAAGGTGGGTTAATAATGACCATGATTCAACTATCCATCCAACAAGTATTTGTTATTTGAAAGGCATCCTGGCATATGGATTGAATACTGACTTGGATTCAAATCTTGCCTCTTTCACTATTTAATATGCCACCTGTTCATAATTCTTTTAGGTTAACCTGCATCTTTCCCTCAAGGCTCTGCTATTCAAGTAAAAGTGAAATACTAGTTTAAATACTTAGCAGAAGACAGACAAGCTAATATACCGAAAGGTGAGAGACAACAATTTACTGGCCAAGCTAAGAAACCTGAAAAAGACAGATTTAATAACAGCCCATATCTCTTACCTGCAGCAGGGAGAGGAAACATGATTAAATCAAAGGCATCCCCGAGATGAGATGAGTGTATCCAAGCAACAGTTTCATGCCTCCAAGGAGAAGTGTTATGAGAAAAGGAGATCTGAACTTAACTACTAAGCATATATTCAGCAGCAAAGCTAAAGAAGGTCCCGAGGAATGGTTTATAGCATCTAACAAAAAAATAAAATAAAATGTGTTAAAAGTCACAAAAAGGCATTATGCAACTAAGGTTCCTAGAGGAGCCCTCTTCTCCTTCTCAGATGTCTTCCCAGACATATCTCAGATCACTGTCTCTGCTTGGGATGCCCTTTGCACTATGAAGCATTCTCCAAGAGCTCAAATGAGTGCAAACATGGAGCCCAATTGACCTTTTCTGATGCCTAAACCTTTCTGCTTAATATACCCTTCTCAGTGGTAATTAGTATGATAGGGGTTTATTTATTTGCCTTCCTTTTCTGATCATGTTGTCAGACTCACTGGGACCTGTTCTCTCTCCTGTGATGTTCTAAGACTCTCGTCTGTGGCCTCCTCAGTAATGCCCTATAATGATCGCCATCCAGGAGGCCAATGATCGCAATTGTTGTCCCTCCTACAGAGACTCAGGGCACAATGTTTATGACCTGCTCCAATGCAGAATTCTTCAGGCAATGGCAAAAATCAGAAGATACTTCAGTACAGAGTCAATGACGGGTGAAAATTGTCCCCTCAGAGCATCCCTGCAGTGTGAAAGCTAAACAGGCCAATTTGCTGAATTACTCAGAACAAAATATTTATTGCATCACAAACATATTTCCTACTTGTCAGGAAATGTAATAGAACCAAGGCACCAATTGTTTGCTTTCTGCCGCAAGTGCAGACTAAACTGAATGATTATTCAATAAGTTGTATTGGACAGAAGGGAACGTTTTCAAAATGGTGAGAAGGTGCATAATCAGGAGACATTAATGTCAGTGGGAATTATAGGGATGAGACATTTCCATTTGACTACAGTAAAAAACAAAAGTAAAAACCACTGCTCCAGATTTATGATCTCAATAACAACCCTGTAGTTGTTTCCATTCGTTTTTTAAAGATCGAATACGGAGAAGTTGCTACTTCTAATTTCAACATTTGGGGCTGACACCAGAAGAGGTACTGTTATTCCAGCTAAGACTAAAAAGGAAATAACAACAACAAAGGAAAAAAGATCTAAAGGTTCAGGAAAAATAGTTTCATTGTGGTTTCAAATTTGAACATAATTGGGATCATGGAGTCAGAATCTCAAAGGATCTCAATTGGTATGATAGGTCAAATCTAATCAAATGGAGATTAATAGAGATAAATATGGACAACCTTGTGGTATCTCCATATTGTCAGGAGTAGAGATGAAACTGTTTCTCCCACTTCAATTCCTAAGAAGTTATAAAGAGATAGAGAAGCCATCACAAAGTAGAGGATGAGATCATAAAATAGTGATCTATCTAAAAATAATTATTTATGATCCTGAATGTGGACAGGAGAGGGATTTGAATTGATTTAACTCTATCTTCCTGATCCTGGGTCTGGCTACAGTTCTCAGTTTACGAAAGATCACAAAGCCAAGCTTTGCTCCCTCTGTGGTCTCATCCATTTATCCCTTAATATTGAACTTCCTCTACCCACCCAAACCCTTTCCTTGCCTTTCAGCTTGTTTCTCTTGATTTTACAATGAGATTGTTTCTTTTGTTTCTGTGACCTTAATGATAGTTCAGAATTAGATGAAGACTTTCTGATGAAAGCTGTTTTGGGACTCTTCGGACCTGAAGTGGGATCTGTGGACAAGAATGCTACTAGAGTTAGAGTTAGAACAGTCTCAGAAGATGCCCAATGCCATTCTCTTGTTTACAGATGAGGAGTTATGATTTGCTCAAGAGCAAATGGGGAAGGGTGGCTAGGTGGCGTAGTGGATAAAGCACCAGCCTTGGAGTCAGGAGGACCTGAGTTCAAATCCCACCTCAGACACTTAATAATTACCTAGCTGTGTGGCCTTAGGCAAGCCACTTAACCCCATTGCCTTGCAAACCCCCCCCCCCCCAAAAAAAGAGCAAATGGGAAGTAAATGGCAATATTTGAGTCTGGAGCCTCTGGTGCCAATTTCATGGCCTTTTCAAGAAATCTAGCAGAAATGCCCCTCCCCCAGGATGTTGGTTGGAAGATTTAAAAAGGAACCAAAATGGAGAATCTCAAGTCGGCCATTTTAATTGGAAGCTATCTTGACCTTCCCTGAGCACAGGATTATAAAATACAGAGCTGAGGGGACTTTGACAGTCAACTGGTGCAGTTATGGTATGGAGAGTTGGTTGGGATTAGTTTTGCTTGGTGACGCATTTGTACATGATTCTGCTTTTCTTGAATTTTCTCATGGGGGGGAGGGAGAAAAGGTGGATGTTCATTAGAAAATATTGTTTTTTAAAAAGAACATTGAACTAGAGCTTAGGAGATATGGTTTTGACCACTTCCTATATCCATTTATTGAAATTCTAAACATTTGTTTCACTGAAGTGGTAACTTTGGCCTTTGTCAGAATCTTGATTTTAACATAGTATTTTCAGGTTTAAAAAGGGGATTTACATATATTGCATCATTTGAGTCTCTCAACAATGCTGTGGTATCGTTTTATTGTTCCCACTTCAAATATGAGGAAACTGAGGTACATGGAGGTAGTGTTGGATGTTACTCAAACCCAGGTCTTTGTTGTTATTGTTGACTTGTTTCAGTCATCTCCAACTCACTGTGACCCCACCTGAGGTTTTCTTGACAAAGATACTGTTATTCAGGATCACACAGGTAATGTCTGAAGCCTAATTTGAACTCATGTCCTCCTGACACCAGTGTCAACACTTTATCCACTGCATCCCTTAAGAACCCTTATTGCCCAGGTCTAGCTTGACTGAAAAATTCAATATTTAATGTACTGTCATGTTCCCTCTCCAATAATCAAGATAATTTTTCTTTTTTCTTTTCTTTATCTTGTTCTTTCCCTTTCTCTCTCCGTCTCCCCCAGCACACTATTCAAATTTCTTTTTTCTTTCTTCCCTTCTTTTCTCTTTTCTTTCCTTCTTTCTTTTTCACCTTTCCCCCTTCTTTTTCTTTATTTCCCTTTCTCTCTTCCTCAATTCTTTTCCCCTCCTCTCCTTTCTCCCTCATTGGCTGCCTCTTTCTCCTTCTCCTCTTTCTCATCTTCCTCACTCCCTCCTCCTTCTCTCTTTTCTTCTTTCCTTATATTTACTGTTGGAACTCATTATATTCTATTTTTTGTTATAGTTATTTTCACAAAAGTCTTATCACTTCTCTTAAATTAAAAAATTCCTTGAAAGCACAGACCATGTCTTTTTTTCATCTTTACACTTCCTCCAGTGCCCAGTTATATTGTACATAATATTAGCTGTTTGATAAAATGTTTATAGATGACTGGATGGATGGCAATGGAAACTCCTTATTTCATTAAAAGCCTCCTGTAACTTTTCATTGACTTACAGATAAGAGAAGATTCTCTTCTGTTCATTATGGAGCTCTACCAGCCTGTCCAGGAGTCAAATGGGTACAGTGACTTGAGAACTAGGTTTATCGAGGAAGAAGACCTAGGTTTGGATACCCATTTTTGTAACTCAGTAACAGTGTGCTGTTTGTCTGAATCTTTTGTTTTTTCAGTCCTTTCCAATTTCACTGACTAGGTGACTATTACAAGGTAATAACTCATACTAATCTATGATAAATTAACATTAATGATTCATAATACTAACTTATTTTGGGAAGCAGCTTCAGGGGTACTCTGCATATGTGCCAATCCCCTTTTAAGGGTAACAAAATACATTTCTCACTACAGTCCCATTTTCCAGATGAGAAAAATGAGATTTATAGAGCTGTAGCCTTGTCCAGAGTCATAGAGTTGAGAAATGGTGGAGCAGAGACTTTATGTACCTAGGACTCTCAGTTCTTTTTATTTCACCACACTCTCATGTACTTTCTTCCTCCTCTATTCCTCTCCAGATGTTTATTTAAAGGATTCTTTGATTTTACTCTAAATTCCTATAGAAGTCAGCTTGTGATGCTATTCACTCTTATTGCTTCAACAACACTGCAGATGATTTCCAGCTCTCTCTCTCTCTCTCTCTCTCTCTCTCTCTCTCTCTCTCTCTCTCTCTCTCTCTCTCGCCCTCCCTCTCTCCCTGACAGTTCTTTAGAATTCCAGACTAGAATTTCCAGGGACCTACAGGACCACTCCATAGTGGGGAACACTCAGCCCAAAGGGTGAGAAAGGTGACCCATAAGGGCATAAGGAAACGAATAGGAGAAATGGGGAGAAGCACACCTTGTCAGCACACTTGCCACTGACATTGGACTCTGCTGCTTTCCTCCTCCCTGCCAGCACCAAGAGCAGGCTGTTGGATAATCAGTTAAGTGTCCATCCCATGGCAGGTAGGAGGGTAGGGGAATGGGAAATCAGCCTCGGCCCTTTCTTCCTGTCGACACCCAGTATGGACTGTGCTGTGGAGCCAGTGGTGTGTTCTTACTGGAGGCAGGCAGGGGGTCAGGCAGTCCTTCCCTGCTTAGCTCTCTCCACCCAGCTCCTCTCTTCATTATCTCTTAGCTCGTCTGACCTGGGCTCTACAGTGTCTGCACTCCCCAGAGGGCCCAGGCTACAAGGAAGAAAGGCCATCTGCTTCTTTGAAAGCAGGGACTCTACTCCCTCCCTGGGAGGGGAGTGTATTGCTTCACAGAGGGGAAAGGCCATGATTGTTCACAGGGCAGGGTGGGATCAAGTGAGGAAGAGGGCTTTACCCTGGGCTCAGGAGGCCAGGCTGTCCCAGGATAGAGGAGATGCTTTCCAAGGCTATGAGCTCCAGGCTGTTTACCTGGTCTCCTCTCTCCTACCCCCAGAAATCAGGGAGAACTACCTTAGACACAAGAACTATAGCCAGGAAGGCCCCAAAGTAGCATGACTAATGTGACACTGAACCAATGGTTTGTGGAACCTAGAAGGTCAAAATTAGGGGGTCCAAAGGGTCCTCTGGAACAAAAATCCTTCAGTTTTTAGTGTTATGGACCCCCTAGGCTATCAGGTGAGGCCTACAGATACCTCAAAATGTTTTTAAATCCATAAAATGAAATACACAGGATCATAAAATCCCCATTATATTGAAATAATTATTCATTTGCCTATTTTAAACGTTCATAGACTTCAAATTAAGACCCCTTGGATTTGGTGAATATTGAATCCCCTGAGGATGACAGTGGGAGAAGAAATAGAATGTGGGTTGAGTATTACCTATCCCTGCTACCATCAGCACCAACCGTGACCAGCCAGCCAGAGGAGCCCAAGAGTATCAGGAATGAATGGCATTTTTCTCCACAACAGTGGTCCTGCTTCCAGTCCACCCCTCCCTGTCTTCCCCCCCTCCCCTAACCACCATCCAAGGGAGCAAGTTTTGAGAAGTGACCCAGCACCTAATTCTCCATTGGCTCCCTCTAGTTAAACATTCATAGCTACTAAAGACCCAGAGAGAAAAAAGGGTCTTGCCAGTAAAGTCTTTGGCCCTCCCAAATGGCTCAATGTTGGAAACAAATCATATTTTATCAATGGGAAGAACACTATAGAATGTCTTGTCACCCGGTCCCCAGGACACTGGACCTTTCCATCAATCCTACATCTGAACAATCCTATGTGCATCATCTCCTTCATTAGAATGTGAGATCCGTGTGAGCAGAGGCTTTGTTTACTAACTGTAGCCTTAGCACTTAGCTTGGTATGTGAGCATAGCAGATGTAATGCTTTTTTTCTCCCTCTCCTGTCCTCCCTTCCCTTCCATCCTTCTTCCTTCCTCCCTTCCCCTCCCTCCCTCCCTTCCTTTCTTCTTCCTTCCTCCATCCCTTCCTTCTCTTCCTTTTTCTCTCCTTCTCTCCCTCACTGCTTGCCTTAGTTTTTATGATCATGATAGAAGAAATCTTCAATTAGGTATGTGAAAGTTTGTCAGCAATGAGTTTTTCTTTCCTGTCCAGTGCCCACGTTTTCAAAATAACTTTGATAGTATTAAATTTTGGAGTATTATTTAGCACAGTGGCTTCACAAAGCCAAGAAAAACTGCCAGAGCACAGCTTGGCTGTATGCGTCCAGAACTTGGCCCTTTTAATCACCCTGAAGAAATTCCCTCTGCATCATACAAGTAGCTTTGGGACAGTATTTGACAAAACAGTTTTTATGCGGTCAGTAAGAGGGTACATGCTGTTTGTTCTGTCACAAGTGATGTAAGTTACTCAGACATTAATTTCCAAGGTCAGGCAAGGACTGGATAATCAGAAATGAGGAAGTAGTTTATTTTTCCATGAAAAGATACTGACTTGAGAAACGGGTTTTCAACAAAGCAATATGTTGGTATTTTCTTATACCAGAGTCTTTTCTTGAAAGCCAGATTCCTATAAAGCATCCTTGTTATGAAATAGAAGAAATAGATTATTTTCTCCAGAATACTATAATAAATTATCTTGCAAATAGACTTGCATCCTAGAATGAGAGCACAGGTTAACAATTTATTCCATGATAATGTGTCTTTGGTCAGTTTGCTATTTGTATTCATAGCTATATGACCTCATTTCCACAAAAGAAGCAGTAGAAAATATCTACCCATATGTCCTATAAAAGTTCATTCCCAGTGTCAGTGAAACATTAGTCAATCAAAGAGCATCTGTTGAATATCCTCTGTGTGATCAGGACAGTGATAACAAAAACTAATAGCACTTCACATTTATTCATAAAGTATTTGTTCATTAATGATACACAACATTTTTACCTATTTAAATCAAGGGACAAATTCTTATAGCTCTGTGAAGAAGGCTGGTGTTAATTTGATACAGCTATCCATAAGGACTGTTGTGATGTAGCTGAAGCACCATATCAAAAATCCATTAAAAAAGATGACAGGAGTGGCTAGGTGGTGCACTGGATAGATCACCGGCCCTGGAGTCAGGAGGACCTGAGTTCAAATCCAACCTCAGACACTTAATAATTACCTAGCTGTGTGACCTTGGGCAAGCCCCTTAACCCCATTTGCCTTGAAAAAAATAAAATAAATAAATAAAAAAGATGAGGTTTTGGCCTAGATTTTTGTCCTCTACTAACTCAGCTGCCATCCCTCCAAGTTGTTAGATCCTTGCCTGATCTATGCAAATTATTCACAGATCCTTAATAATAGATTACTTTTCCAAGTTTTTTTATACCATAAGTTATAAACTTAGTTCCAAGGATCACAGAATAGAGTTAGAAGGAAATTTAGAGATTATTTGAACCAAACCTTTGGTTTTATAGGAGAACTTAATTGACTGGCATGGGTCCAAAACATCAAAGTTGGATTTTAGTACCAATATCACTATGTAGCTTTAATAGCTAAGGAATTGACCCAGAGAGATATGTCCCACAGTGTCACAAGTGGGATCTGAAGGTCAGTCCAGCATGATAAATTTTACATCATTCTGCCTCAACTGACCTTACAGAATTTTTTTTTTTTATCAGAATCTTAGTAAGATTATCTGTAGCTCTCTGGTCCAAGTCATGTTTTACCACCTGTGAGATAAGTGGTTGTGCACCTTTGTGTGGAAACCTCCACTCTGGTAATCATGGATCTTCCAAGAATGTCTGTTCCAATACTAGATAGCATTAATTGCTAGGAAGCTTGTCCATAAAATTAGTTTGTCAGTAAAAAGAAAAAAATGTAAAATGATGGCATGAGGAATGACAAGATCAAAGTGAAATGAGCATGTTTTTGACAACAGAGACATTAGATAATGAGATTAAAGATGTGGGGAGAAGAGAGAGAGAGAGAGAGAGAGAGAGAGAGAGAGAGAGAGAGAGAGAGAGAGAGAGAGAGAGAGAGAGAGAGAGGGAGGAAAAGAGAAAGGAGGAACAGAAAGAGGGAGAAAACCTTAATACAGATTCACAATTAAGTCAAGGGTATTTGTTCAGAGCATCCTTCTCCACTTTCTCATGATGTGGTCCACTCATTTATAAGAAACACTCAGAATGCAGTAAAAATCAGATTATCTTTATTTGGAGGTAAAACCCATTACAAAAATGAGCAAATAATCAAGATTTATTAAGGGTAGAGAGTAAGAGATGCCAGTTTTCCTGGCATTCTTGGGGCTGGGGAAGAAGAATTGAAGAGAGGATAAATTCACCAGGTCCTGGTAGCAAACTCTGTCCATAAACATCATTCCTTGAATAGATTAGTATATTAGATAAGAATGTTTTTGATAATATTCCGTTTGAGATAACTTCCTCTGTCCAATTGACTGCTGGTCCTATGGATAGATACTGACAGCAACTTGTGATCCATGTACAGTAAAATCTCCAGGCTTCAAAGTTCCTGGGTTTTCCCAATGTCCATTTAATTTCTGCCTTCTGTGATCTTTCAATCCCTTTTTCCACATGGGGGAAAAATAGATTTTCCATCAGTCTCCTTGACAATCAAGGACTTCACATAAATAGAATTAAGAATGCTCAGAACACTTATCTCATGGCATCTTCTGTAAGTAAAATTTTTTGGTAAACTTTAAAGAGTATATAAATGTGTCACATCATTGTTATACAAAAATGTTGTATTCTGGTAAAGTTATAGGACACAACCTTTCAAAGAAAAATAGCATAAAGGAACTCTTAATAACGGTCCTGGTTCTCTTCCATACAAGGAAGCAAGTTATATATTATATGTGTGTATGTGTGTGTGTGTGTGTGTGTGTGTGTACATATAAACCCAAAAAAGAAACTTCCTACAGGTTTCTGAGATGGAGGGCAAGCCTAGGGAATCGGAGAAACTGTAACCCTTCCCAGTACTATGGTACATTATGTTCTACTTATGTGTCCACAAAACTGTGAAACCTAGTTTAGGGGAAATGACCTTAGGGTGGAGACTATGAGAAGATTACAACTGAATGTTATCTGTGGTTTCCCTCCCTCTGCCCTCTTCCCCAGTGAGCACTAAACAAAAGCCTGTCTTGGACTATTACAATACTTCCTCTATTATTTCAAATTTGTCCTGCCTACAACTTGAATATTGTGTTCACCAAGTGGACTGTGAGCTCCTTGAGGGTATGGACTGTCTTTTGTCTTTCTTTGTATCAGAGAAGCTTAGAACAGTCCATGGTACATAGCAAGCATTACATAAATGTTAAAACTTATTTTTGTTGTTTAGTAGTAGAAATATAACTTTAGTCTTCTATCTTTGAGTTTCAATGAACTCATCCTGAAAATGAGGTATTAGAAAAGAAGATCTCTAAGGTTCCTTCTAGCCACAGATTCTATCATCCTCAGTTGTCACTTGCCTAGACAGAGTAACCCATCAGTAATTTTGAACTAATTAGCAACTAATCATCTTGAGGCATGAACACTTCTAGATCTTGGACTATATTATCAAACAGAAATCAGCAAAACTCTTTGTTACCAGTCAAAAACCAAAAGTAAATCAGTGGAACAGAGTAGATGAGGAACAATCAGAAACACTAGAATTCTACAACTCTGTATTAGATAAATATAAATGTGGGAAATAACTCCTTATTTGACAAAAACTGCTGGGTGGCAGAAATTAGGTTGAGATCATCATATATCATAATAACCTCAAAATACTCTTGTAAATTTATAATAAAATTTCACACCATTAAAAAAACAACAGGCAGAAGGAACTTCATCATGACAGGCAGGGAAAGAATTCTTAACTAAGTAAAGAGGCAATGATACAAGCTAAAACACAGGAGGTGTGATTTCACTGGCAGGTGGAGGTCCTCTCCCCACAAAGGCAGATTTCTATTCTTAGTAGAATCTCCTGAGCTTCTGCAATAGGGAAATTAATTCCCAGGCAGTCAATCTGGTGATAAGGCTGGGTCTCTTAGGTGAGAGATCTCACCCTAACTTTACAAGTATATTTATTTGCTAAACCTTCATCTCTGCAAGTTAGGTCATAACCAATAACCATAACAATTCACCAGTTCAGCTTTAAAAATGTTATGGCTCTCCTAAGTGGCCATGCAAACATGCAACTGGAGAAAAGATATTGAGGCAAGTTTGCCTGGAGACAAATGTTTTGCCTCTGTAGAGACTCAACTGTGTCCCTTCTTAAAGCTTCACTTTATGAGGTGTAAAGGAGTCAAACTAAAGTTTGTTATCTTTTACCAGAGGCAAAGTGAAACTTCTCAAAAATGAAGGGAGAGCGTTTTTTACCTATGGATATTACTTCATTGTTTTCATTACTTGCCACTTCATCCAACAAATTTGCCTAAGCTGGAAAGGAGCACTTGGGCAACTAGGTGTACAGTGAATAGAGCACCAGCCCTGGAGTCAGGAGGATGTGAGTTCCAATCTAGCCTCAGATATTCTGTAATTACCTAGCTGCGTGTCCTCCAGCAAGTCACTTGACCCCACTGCCTTGCAAAAGGGGGGGGCACTTGGGTGGCCACACATCATACAACCTGTGACTAAATTAGCCTTTTGAGGAGTTTCTTACACACTAACTCAATGAAGATTTTTATCAATTAACCCCCCATATATTTTCCAGGAGCTATTGTGTAATCCAATTTTCCCTCACTTGTATGAAGGATATTTTTAAAGAACATGAAAACAATTTTGCATAGAGTCAGATGATGTCAGAGTTGAAAAGGAGTCCAGGGGTCATCTAATCCACACCTGAAAAAGAATCCCCTGATGTTCATCCATTTCACACCCACTAATAACCCTGGTATTCCCTAGGGTTTTTTTCTGAGTTCTCTACTCTTCTTTCACTACATAACATCACTTAACATTCTTATGAGCTCCATGGATTAAATTATAGTGTCTGCAAATGATTCCTAGGTCTAGAAATCCAGTCTCAAACTGTCCCCTTGAATTTCAATCTCCCATCATTAACCACCTTTTGGATGTCTCAAACCAGATGTCCTACATACATCTCAAACACAATTTGTCAAAAGAAAATGACATTATGTTTGCCCCTGCAACTCTTCCCTCTTTTGAACTTCCCTATTATTGTCCCAGGTACTTCCTGGGACATCTCCCTATTCACCCAGGCTCCCAACATAGGGGTCCTTCTCAACTCCTCATTCTCATTCTTATTACCAGATCTTATTTCTACTTCCACATCACTGCTCCAGTTCAGGCTGCCATCTTCTCTTATCTGTCCTAAAGCAAGAGCCAGAATTCTCAACAGTCTCTTCTCCACGATTCATGCTCCACTCAGATGTCAAGTTGGTGATCTTTCAAAAGTCTAAGCCTGACCATGTCAGTCCCTGCTTATGAGCTCCAGTGGTCCTTCCCTAAAGGGTCAAATATCCTGATCAAGTTCTTCACAGCTGGCCTTTCTAGTCTTACAGTTCGTTTCATAGCTCCACTCTAAGATCCAGCTTCACGGGTCTTCTTAGATGTTCCCCACCATATCTATCTCCTGTCTTTTTGACTTTGCATTGATTTTCTTGGCTTCCTTCAAGACTCAAGTGAAATACCAGCTTCTAGAGGAAGTTTTCCCTAATCTCTCTCAACTCTAGTGACTTCCTAAGATGGAAGTGTGTTGGATGACTTCCCATCTATATTCCATATCAATATTGCTTGCCTTCTCAATGCAGGGGAAGGAGGCCAAGAGTTTGGAACTCAAAATTTAGCAAAATAAAATGTTTAATATGAGAAAAAATAAAAAATCTATAAAGCCAAGGGGAGGAAGGGAAACTAGTGTCTTCCTTTTGTTAATTATTTCCTATTTATCTTATCTATAGTTTGCTTTTTAGATATTTGTTTTCATGCTGTTGACATTAGATTGTAAGCTCTTGAGGGCAGGAATTCTTTTGCCTCTTGTCTGGCATGCTGTTGTTTCAGTTGTGTCCCAACTCTTCATTATCCCTTTTGGAGTTTTCTTGGTAAAGATAGTGGAGTGTTTTGCCATTTCCTTCTCCAGTTCACTTATGTATGAGGAAATTGAGGCAAGAAGGGTCAAGTGACTTGTCCAAGGTCATACAGCTTCTAAGTGTCTCAGCCTGATTTGAACTCAGGAAGCTGAGTCTTCTTTTTGCTAAACCCAGAATTCTATTCACCACATTTATTAAGCTTGTGCTTAATATAGGATTGCAATACAGGATTATTGATTGACGGTTTCATTCCTGCTCTTAATTCAGCTTCTGAAATTACCTTCTATCTGCTCTTATACTTAACTAGCTATTTACATAATGTCCCCCTCATTCAAATGTAAGCTCCCTCAAAAAAAGGTCTTTTAAAAGAACTTTAAAAATTATTAGCAAGATTTTCTTTTTAAATTCTGAATTCCAAATTCTTTCCCTCCCTCTCTCCTACCCTGTCCCTCATTCTACTGTCCACTGAGAAAGCAAGGAACATATTATCAACTATACATGTTATTATATCATACAAATATATTTCCACATTAGTCTTTTTTTTAAAAAAAAAAAGGAAAAAATTATACTTCCATTTGCACACAGCATTCGTCAGTTGTCTCCCTGGAGGTGGATAGCCTTTTTGCATGATGAATCCTTTGGAATTGTCTTGGATCACTATTGAGAGAGTAACCAAGTCTTTCACACTTGATCAAGTTTACATTGATGTTACTGTACACTATGATCTCCTAGTTCTCACTCTGCTTCAGCTCATATAGGTCTTGCCATGTTTCTTCGGAAACCACCCCCCTGTCATTTCTTATAGTACAGTAGAACTCTACCACAAATCATACACCAATACAACTTGTTCAGCCATTCCCTGATAAGCATCTCCTCAATGAACAATTTTTTGCCACTCCCAAGAGAGCTACTGTAGTTTTATACATATGACTACTTTTCCTTTAATCTCTTTGGGATGCAGAACTAATGGTGGTATTGATGGACAAAAGACATGCAGTTTGGCTATGATTTCTTCAGAATCCAGTTCACCTCTAGTTTATCACTCCAACAGTTTGTTAGTGTCCCTATTTTTCTATCATCTCCTCCAGCATTTGTCATTTCTGATAGGTGTGAAGTGATACCTTAAAATTGTTTTAATTTACATTTCTCTAATCAATAGTAATCTGAAGCATTTTTTATATCATTGATTTCTTCTTTTGAAAACTGCCCATTTATATCCTTTGACCATTTATTAGAGAATGACTTACAAATTTAACTCAATTCTATACTCAGTATATATTTGAGAAATCAGAAAATATTTGCTGTTAATTTTTTTGATATTACTTCATTGTCTATAGTACCTTTTAGCAAAATATAGTTTTTTTATGGTCTCTCCAATTAGGTCTACTTTTGTTTTTTGCTTTGTCTATCATGATTGTAACTCTTGTCTTTCTTTTTAGTTCAACTGAAGCATATTAAATTCTGGTCTGACACTTTTTTTAAAGTTTATTTTTTCCAATCACATGCAACATTTCAACATTCATCTTCTTGTAAGTTTTTGAGTTCCACACTTTTCTACCATCCTCCCTCCTCTCTGCCCTCCCCATAGCAGTGAGTAATCTGATATAGGCTGTATATGTGAAATCATGTTTAACATATTTCCATATTAGTCATGTTGTGAAAGAAGAATGAGAACTGAAGGGGGAAAAATGAGAAAGAAAAAAAGCTTTAAAAAGTGAACATAATATGTTTTGTTGTATATTCAAACTCCATGGTTTTTCCTCTGGATATGAACAACATTTTCTATCACAAATCCTTTAGGATTATCCTTGATCACAGAACTGTCTAATCTTTTAATTCCTGGGTGGGTCTTTGTTTGAAATGAGTCATTTATAAATAGCATATAATTAGATTCTGGTTTATAATCTATTCTGCTATCTGCTTCCCTTTATAAGTAAACTCATCCCATTCTCATAGTTTTTACAGTGTTTTTCTCTTCATCCCATTATCTTATGTTTCTTCCTATTTATTCTGCCCTCCTTAAAAGTCTATTTTGCTTTGAACCAATGCCTCCTTCAATTTGCCCTCCCTTTTCTCATTCCCACCCCCTTTCTCTAATCCCCTTTCCCTCCTATTTCCCTATTAGTTACATTTTTATATACAACTAAGTATGAGTATATATTTTTCTGTCTTTGAACCAATTCCAATAAATATTTCTCAGCCTCAAATCCACCCCCCCCCCATTGTAACTGTGCACTTTTATGGGAGAAATTTTTTCCCATTCTACCTCTCTCCCTTTCTCCCAGTGCATCCCTCTTTCTAACTCTTTCATTTTTCTGGGGGGGGGGGTGATCATTCCTAAATGATCAACCCATATTCATGTCCTCTCTGTAAATTTCTTTTTTTGTTTTTTTTTAGGTTTTCTCCAAGGCAAATGGAATTAAGTGGCTTGCCCAAGGCCACACAGCTAGGTCATTATTAAGTGTGTGAGGCTGGATTTGAACCCAGGTACTACTGACTCCAGGGCTGGTGCTTTATCCACTGCACCACTTAGCCACCCCACTCTCTGTAAATTTCTTGAAGGCCTTAATAAAGTTAAAATTCTTAGCAGTTACATATATCATCTTCCCATATGGGAATACAAACAGTTTGAGTCCCTTTGATTAGTATTCATGTCTAACTTTTTAACGCTTCTTCTCGAGTCATCATTTGAATATCATTTTTATTCAGTACTGACTTTTTCATTAGGAATGCTTGAAAGCCCTTTTATGTCGTTAAAATCCATTTTCTCCCTGAAAGATAGCTCAGTTTTGCTGGGTAGGTTGTAATTCTAGTTTTTTTTGCCTTTTGGGATATATTCAAAGTCTTTTACTCCTTTAACATGGAAGTCACTAAAAACTGTGTGAACCTGTGGCTCAGGAGAGGATTAGTGGATTCTTTCCATTTCTCTTTTACTCGCTGGATCAAAAATATCAGGGTAGTTTTCCTGGCTAATTTCATAAAATGTGTCTAGGCTCTTTCTTTGATCCTCTCTTTTAGGAAGTTCACTTAATTTTTAAATGATCTTTCCTCAATATATTTTTCAGGTCAGTTTTTCTAATGAGTTTTCCTGTTTTCTTCTATTTTCTTTCTTTTGACTTTGTTTCTTGATGTCACATGGAGTTTTCACTTGCCCTATTTTAATTTTTAAAGAATTTTTTTCTTCAGTGAGTTTTTGTACTTTCTTTTCCATTTGGCCAACTGCTTTTTAAGGAACTCTCTTCAGTGGATTTTTGTGCCTCTTTTGCCATTTGACCAATTCTGTTTTTCAAGATGTTTTCTTAGTATTTTTACTTATTTCGCTTTTCATAATTTTGCATCACTCGTATTTCTTTCTTCAATTTTTTTGTCTCCAATTCTCATTTTTTTCTCTAACTTTTCAAGAATTTCTTGCTGGGTTTAAGTTCAATTAGCATTTTTGTCTGAGGCTTTTTTTTGCAGCTATTTTCATATTGTTTTCTTCTGAGTTTATTTCTTAGACTTCACTGGGACAAAGTAGCTTTTTATTACAAATTCATTTTTTTGAGTATTTTTTGAACTTTATGTCAAAATTGGGTTCTGATCACCTGTGAGTGTGGAGGTACAGATCCCAAACTTCAGGCTTTTTTGGTACTGCTGTTTTAGGGTTAGTTCTGGGAGTTTTTAGTGCTTCCAAGGGATTGTGATCCTGGAAGTGGTATGGTCACTGCTCTCCTGATCTTTACCCAGGAAGGGTCCCTGCTCCCCTGCAGGCATAAACACTAGCATTCCTTGGTTTTAATAGTGTGACCAAGTCATTGCTCCCTTTTGATTGACCATAAGTATCGTTCTCTGTCCTGAAACTGTGACAAAGAACTGCTTATGGGCAATGGAGTTGCCAATCAGTGCCAGTGGTCCCCAGTACCAGCAAATGGTTCCCTGCAATCTCTTTCTGACCAGCTGTCTAACCCCCTTAGCATTTCTGGGCTGAGAGCTTCTAAATATGCTGCTGTCACAATCACTGTTGCTACCATCACTTGTGTGGGTGCCAGACAGGCCTCAACCCCAGTGTCATGAACTTTTCCTACTGATAGCTTAAATTTTTTTAGGCTGGGGAAAAAAATGTCTCAAATTTTAAGGCATTATTTTAAAGTTGTTTGGAGGGGAATGTTGAATTAGTGGCTGAATGACCACTTCAAATCTGCCAACCTTCTTGTACCCACCCTGGTCTTTGTGTTAGCACACAGCTTGTTGTTGACTCTCATACATATGGCATGAAGTCATCTATAGTTTGACAACTTCCAGAGATAGTTCTAGAGGTCCATTTCTCTTTTGGGTAGCTCTTGTTTCCTTCACAATCCATTTATTCTAGTTGTATTTTATCATCTTAGTTTTTCCCCATTTTTTACAATTTGACAGGATTTGGGATCATTTTATTGAAGGTGATTGCCCTATGGGGCCATCTGAAGCTCTTCTGATTATCAAGTTGCCTTTTGTGAAATATCCCCAGGAATAAATGTGCAGAATATGACATTTTTTTGGACATGGTCAATGCATTGCTCAACTAAGTATATATTATAAAGACTCTGGTTGTTGTTTTCCAGTGATGAGGGGGTTGGCAGGAAAGTGAAAATGCTTGAAAAATGAAAAAATTGGCCTAGAAGGATTAATGCTTTCTGGGTCCTTGGCTCTTACCCATTTCTATAATTGTGGAAAGGCCTGCCACCCTTCCAGTCACTTTGCTTGAAACAGTGGCATTCCCTTTGACTCTTTCACTCTCATGTCCAATCATTTCCAAATCCTACCATTTCTACCTTTATATCTCATATATACCCCCCTCCCTTATCACATCTGGACTATTGCAAAGCTACTGGTTAGTTTCCCTGCCTCAGGTATTTTCCAACTCTAAACCAGTGTTCACTCCACTGCAATAATGATTGTCATCCCCATCTATATTGAAGCAACTATAATGGCTTCCTATTGTTTCTAAGATCAAATATGAAACCCTTTTATTTGGTTTTTAAAACCAAGTATCACCTAACTGGTTTTTGCTTTTTCAGTCTTCTTTCATGTTGTATATCTTTCACTACCCAGTGATACTAGGCACTAGATATTCCAGGTCTTCATTCTACGCAATTTCACTCATATCATCCCGGGCCCAGAATTCTCCCTCTTCATGACACCTCCTGGCTTCTCTTAAGTGCCTTTTCTCTGTGGATTTTCCCTCCTCTATGTAGGCTGTTAACAGAGCAGTTTGTATGTGTCTCCCCCATCATACTATATAAGATCAGAAATGAGGGATAGGGTCACCACTGGGATTTTTTTGTATCTCTCGCACTTAGTATGATGCTTGTTGGACACACACAGTGGCTGCTCAACAAGTGAATGCTGACAATTAGAAGAGGAAGCATAGGGCTGGAGAAAGGAGGTACTGGATTAGGAGTCAGGATGTGAGTTCCAACTGGCTTTGACACAATGCAACAGGATATGTCACTAATCTACCCAATTCCCTCACTTGTAAAATCAAGTGACCTCCAGGGTCTCTAAATATATTAAATTTATTTAGAAAATTATGGAGTGTATGTGTGGTTGTGGGAGATTTTGCTTCTTTCAGATTCTTCTCAGGTTAACCTTTAGAATGATGATTTTTGCAAAGTATTTTCTTGGGACTGATATGTGATCAAGGAAGGACAGTACAAGTTGGTTCCTTCTTGGCCTAATTCCTGTGTGACTAGATTCAAAAGCTTCTGTGTTATTATGGGAGACAGACAATGTAACATCATGATATTGGTATGAGACACAAGGATGCACTCATCAGTGACCTCATCATCACAAGACATGGACTCACCTCTGACGGCTCCATTACCAAGGAACGAATACCTGTTAAACCACAGCCTACTCCTCTCCTCCATACCCACACACTTCACTCCGATTATGGACTGCTTTTCTTCTTTTTCATCATTCCATATCCACCTCTAGTTCTGCTTAGGCCTCTATACTCTCATGCCTAAAAAAGTTTTCCTTTTGTGAGTGGCAAGGTCCTATCTGGCATCAGAGAAGCTGGGCAGAATTTACAGGATTCACAGATTTAGAAGAGAAAGGTCCAACCCCTTCATTTTACAGTTTGTTAAACTGAGGCCCAGTGAAGTTATGCGACTTGTGACTTGCCCAGCATCTCACACGTGTTAAGTAGAAAGGCCAGTATGTGATCCAGGATCTTGCTAGGCCTCACATTAGCATCACAAAGAGGCAAATTCAGGTTTGATATAAGGAAAAACGTCTCGGCACTCCCTGTATAGAAGTAAGGATGAGCTGCCTCGGGTGGGAGTAGTTCCCCCTCACTAGGGGTCTTCAGGAAGGTTCTGGGGGGCTGGTGTCCTAGGTATCAGAGGCAGGGATCATGGAGCTGGCCTCTGATTTCACAAGGACAGAGGTTTACCTGCTGCCTCACTGGCAGGGAAGCTGCAGACAAAATCACAAATCCAGGGCAGAGGATGGTGGAGGTGGGTCTAGCCCTGAACGTCTTGGGACCCAGTCCAGGCCCCTCCACCGGGCTGTAGGGGAGCTGCCTCAGGGGAGCTGCCACAGCTCTCCTCTCTGCCTACGAGCCCTTGCACATCTTTTCTGGATTCTGGCATTTCAGATTTTGAATTATCCATCTGGCCTTCCTTTTACTTTGCCATCCAGGTCCAGGCCCAGGTGGCACCCCCAAATCAGTCTTTTGGACTCCCGGCTCCCTCCCAGGTCGGCCCTTAGAATGGCTTTTGCCAGGTATTTGTTGGGGCTGATGAGTGGTGCAGGTCACAAGCACGGGCGGCGCGAGTCGCTTCTTCTCGGCCCGACTCCTGCGGCAGCTGGCACCGTGCCACGCTGCTGCGGGCATCGGGGGCCTCACCCCCGTGGCCTCCCCGCCGCTTCCCCGCCCGACCCTCCGGGGGCTGCTCCCCATCTCGTCCCCACCCCGGGGCCCGCGCTCCTCCGGGCCCCGTGTCCCCGCAGCTTCTGCGCTTCTCGGGGGTGAGCGGGCGCTGCCCCTGCCAGCCGCTGCCAGCCCCGCCCGGGCCCTACGGAGCCCCAGTTTCCGGCTCGGCAGAGGCCGGCCCCGCCCCCGCCCCGGCCCCGCCCCTCCGCGCGTGCGCGCAGAGCCTCGAGGTCGCGCTCGGCCGCGCGCCGCCAGCGGGATGACGCAGGGGCACGTGCGGGGCCGGGCCCGGCGGCGCGCGTCCTTAAGGGCTCGCGGCGCCTCCGCGGTCGGCCTGTCAGTCGGCCGCCGGCCTGCGGCTGCTCGCCTCTCCGGGGACGGCCGGGGCGCGGGCCGGGGCGGCCATGGCGGAGGAAGAGGCCGACTCTGCCGAGACCCCCGAGAGGTGAGCGGCCGGGGCGCGGGGGGCAGGGCCGCCCGAGGGAGGGGGGCGCGGGGACGGGGAGGGCCGGGGGAGCGGGGCGGCGGGCGCCGAGACCCCCGGAGACCCTCGGCCCAGCGCGAGCCCGCGGTGGTTGTGGGGCCGCGGCGCCGGCGGCGGGGCGGGACCGGGGCGGCGGCGGCGGCCGGCGATTGGCTGGCGCCGGCGCGGGGGGGGTGGCGTGAGCCTCCGATCGGCGCGGGGGCCGGGGCGGGGGGCGGGGCCGGGGCCCCGGGAGCCGGCGGGGATTGGCCGGAGCCGGCGCGAGGCCCGGAGGGAGGGGCGCTGAGTGTGACGCGACACTGCGCGGGCCGGGGGCGGGGCCGGGGGCGGGGCCGGCCCTGGAGGCGGCCCGGGATTGGCCCTCGCGGGGTGCGGCGCCGGCCGCCGTGAACTTGGCTGCTTCCCGCAGCGGCTCTGGAGGGGCGTGGCCCCCGCGGGCTCCCCGGGCGCCCCGCCTCCAGAGCCGCCCCGAAACCTGCTGGGCAGCCCCCGAGGCCCGCCCGAGCCGGGCCCGCTTCATCCCCGCATCCAAGGCTCCGGGGCCCGACCCTGCCCAGAAGCGGCCCGGGCCCGGGGCCCAGCTTGGCCGGGCCCAGCCTGGCCGGCCCCAGAGGCGCCTTTAGTCCAGCTTTCTGGCTGCTGTTTTTACCGCGGTGTGAGTGGGCAGGGAAGGGCTGCGCTGTTTGACCGGTCACTTAAATCCAGGCCCCGGATGGTTAAAGGCAGCCTCAGTTTACCGGAGAGTTCATTTGAAAAAGCGTCCCGATGGCTCCACATGGGGAAATTGGCCCTTCCCCCAGGCACCGAGGGTTTGAGGCTTGAAGCCTGTGGGGCCCCCTCAAAGGCTGCGGAAACGCAGGGACAAGCCAAGATGCCAGGGAGCATGTGTGCACCCGGGACCCTCGGGACACCAAGCTCTGGGAGGCACAGACTGGGTGGGCCAGGCAGGCGCAGAGATTCCTCCCAGCCCTGACATGGGCGCCGCCACAGCTTGGGTTGCTTTCACCCAAAAGCTGGCTGTGTCTTGAAGGACGAGATAAACTGGTGAAAACACTTTACAAACCCAGGAAGGGCGGTATCGGAGTCATTTCATGGGATTCATCCAAAGCCTAGGTAATGTAATAAGCACCTACCCTCAGAGGCGGTGCTGGCTTTACGTTCTGGGTGGCTCTGCCACTGAAGTGGATGTTCCTTCCTTGGAGGAGAGACGCCAATCTAGATTTCAGGATGCTGAGGGACCCTGGCTTTCTGAGAATCAGCTCAGCTGAAACAGTGAGAACAGCATCCGGTTAGCTAAAGTGGGTTTCAGCAATAATTCCTGCCAAAGGTCATCTATGGGCTTAGAGTGGTTCTTGAAGGGGAGTGCAGAGAGGGAATGGCCCACATCAGTGAAGTTCTTAGATTCTCAGAATGTGTTAAACCACAACAGGCTCTGGGGAAGACGGGCTAAAACATGGTTCTTGTCCTCATGGAGCTTATGTGACATTGTTTTAACATTTTATCTTCTTATTCACGTCTTATGTGATTGCATCACATTCATTTCCACACATTTTCCTTTCCTACCCAGCAAGCCATTTCTTGGAACAAAAATGTTTAAAAAGAAGGCAGCAAGATGGCACCGTATTGACCCAACTGTACACATACTGTCTCACATCCGCACCATCTAGGTGGAAGTGCATTTGCTCAATTCCTCCTTATAATTGCCTTATGTTTGTTATTTTCACACTTCCATTTTGCATTCTTATCATTGTGTGTATTTTCTTGGTTTTATTGAAGTCATACTGTATTATCTTATGTAAGTTTTCCATGGTTCATTTGTTTCTTGCTTCTTAGGGAAATTACAAGAATCACTTCCACTCTGCTCTTGTACCACTATTTGTTTAGCTATCCCCCATTTGATAGACATCTACTTTCTTTCCAGTTTCTCACTACCAACTATAACTATAGATACTTTGCTATGTAAGGGAAGAGGGAAGAACTTAGTAACCCTTGGAAATAAGAAGGAACAGTTCTTAAAGAAGAGAATTTGGCCCTGAAGAGGAAGGTGCTGCTCTGTTTACCACAATGATCTACTAGGGCTGCCTGGTCCCTGGATCACCAAGAATCAGCATGAAAGCTCAGGGGAGCAGGGAACTTCTTTGTCCCCTTCACAACAGTAATAACAATCAGGACTGTGTTTAGGATGTGACACAGAATTTCCCAAGACTTGTCCAACCAGGTGATTACTGCCTACTTCTGGTGACTCAGTTGAGCATGAATGATGCTGCCTAATTGGGAAGAAATTGAAGGACTTAGTGGACACAGGTGATGTTTTCCTCTCTTGCCAGTCACTCAGCAAGCATTTATTATTAACCTACTATTTTTCTGAGGATTTTGGAGGATAGAAAAGCAAAAATGAAACTTTCTGTCTTCTGGGAGCTTCTATTTTAATCAGTCAAAGGCAAGAGCTACAGAAGAGAAAGGTAGATTTATGGAGGATTATGTTTAAGAAGATGGTATCTGAGAAATGGGATTTGAATTTTTGGACCAGGGCCTGAAATATAAAGATGATGGACTCTTGGGATGGTGTGTATCTAGTAATGGCTGGGGAGAATGTCTATTTGGATTCTTGCAAATAATCCAAATGTCTGTAAGTTGAAAAGGAAGGGGAAAGAAGAAAATGATCTATATTTGACTAAGCAAATAAGTTGCCATAGAGAGTAGCCACAGGGTAGGATGCATCATAGCCAGAGACACCCATTAATTTACTCTTGAGCCGAGTAAACTAAATTCAGGTGAAAGAAGCCAGTAAAATCCATGGCTTCATCTATACACAGATGCGCAGAGTACAGACCAACAGGTAAGGTGAATTCAATATCCTGAGACTTGATAGAAGGCCACAGGATTAGCATCCAACTTTCTAAAGGAAAAGAATAAGTAAATACTGAATGTAAATAGGTATAGCATCTTGAAGAAATCTAAGGAAAAGCTAGGAGCTTTAAGGGAAAAGATTAATGGAGGGAAAATGGTATTCTCATTAAATCTTACAGATCATCTGGAAAGGAGAAGATAAGTATGAGGAGTCTGGGAAATAGTGCATGTTTAGTATCGAGACAGGATGTAGTAGTAAGGAGAGAGACTTCCATTGTCAAGTTGTCTCCTGGAGTTTTTCTCTGCCAAAAACAGAGCTTCAGGTAATGACTTGGCCTTATCTTTCAAAAGATAGAAGATTCAATAAGAAGAAATTCTTTTCTAGTTAGAATTCTCAGCAGCAAGAAAGACCTGGTTGCTGGGGTTTGAAGAGACAACTCCAACTGAAAATTTATAATAGGGAAGATAAGGCCAAAGGTCCTCTAGATTTAAATTTTATTTATGGGGCATTGAGGTAGCAGTCAGGGTTCAGTGACTTGCTCAGAGTCACATAGCTAGTAAGTATCTGAAGCTGGATTTGAAGTCCTTGTGACTTCAGGAACATTGCACCACCTCCCTTCTCTCTCAGTTTAGATTTTTAAAGGAAATGGCAGGCAGATAAGAGGAACAGAGCTGTCTTGTTTCCCCAAGTGTTTTGTCTGACCATTGCCAGTTGTTCTGCTGCTTCTCATGTGTCATGGCCTGAAGGCTCTTCCCCACCAGCTTGGCTCCTTGGCACATTGTCCAGCTTCTCTCTGGTGCCCAGGACCCAGCACAGCCCTTGAGATCGGAGGCAGTGTCCTGGGATTTTCACCTTGACATTTCTGTAAGCTGCACTTCTCCCAACAGAGACCTTGACTTCATTGGCTTTTTTTGGCTGCTCCATCACATTACTGACTCATTCTGAGCTCACAGTCCACTGTTAAAACTCCACTATCAGGATGACCATCTTTCCATGTCTCTAGACTCTGGTCAAGTTAGGGGATATTTTGAACCCAAGCACAAGACTTGATATTCATCCCTGTTGGAGTTCATCTTTTTCCATCCAGCCTATTAAGATCCTTTCTGGGTCCTGATTAGGTTTGTTCTCCCTCCCAACTTTGTGAAATTTGCAGATTTGATGAACCTACTACCCATTCTTTTATATTAAAATGGTTAAAAGGACATGACGTTAGAACTGATCTTTGGACAGTCTTCTCAGTGTGTCAGTGTGCCATTGAGCCATTAGCAGATACCTTTGAAGTCTGTCCATCTAACCGGTTCTGAATCCATTTGATTGTATTAATGTCCATTTTTTCTACAAGGATAATGTGAAATAACTTTTATCATAGCCTATTCTAGGTAAGTTCTAGCCACAGGATTCCTGTCATCTACAAGTTTATGTGACATTGTGGATGAAGGAAGAAAGTGATGGGAATCTGATACAAAAAAAAAAAAAACCCAGTCCTTACTGTCAAAGAGAAATATAAATATCAAGATGATGTGACTGGAAGATCACTGTGTTGGTGAGAATCATAGGGCAAGCAGTGAGTGTACCATTTCCAGCGGTAGTGATTTGATCTTTTTTTTCCCCAGAGGATGAAGTGGCTAGAAAGCCTCAGTCAAGAAGGTAGCCTTTCAAGGAGGGGGGTCAAGATAGAGAATGGAAGCTGTGGTGTGACAGAAAACTGCCTATCAGTCCAGATTCTTTGTGGCAATGAATAGTCCTCATTGAGCTCTCAAGTTGAGAATTGCTGGTCTTTGAAAACTGGAATTGACCCAACAACCAAACTTTGATTCAATCTTGTTTTGGTTCTCTGATTCATTAGAATTGTGGTTAGCAAGAAGCCTTCCTCCTGAATTTTGAATTTCCTGAATTTTCTTTCATAGATGTTCATCAGATGAGACTGGAGCTATAAACTTATTAAGTTTTTATCCTTTTACCAATCATATGGATGAAACTTGATTTTCAAAAATGACCTTAGAAATTCAGGTTAGGCAGTTTAATAAAGAATACATAAAGGAATCTCTTTGCACACTTGGTGACCTTCTTATTTAAATGTCTGGTTCCAGAATGGTTGTCCGTGATGTGAGGGAAACTGGGCAGTAGTAAAGGAGAGAACCTTCGAAAACAGATTTAATGTTACATAGGGTGGCACTCTAGCGTGAGATTGTTTCACTTGCAACCAGTTTCTATATTGATTCTGTACAGTAGTTCTGTGACTTGTGGAAGATTGTGATATAACTCCAAAACCTTGTTGATTAGGCATCTCAAACTCATGTTCAAAGCAGAACTCCTCTTTTCATCTTAGCCTTCTTCTTTCTAATCTTTTCTCTTCCCAACTTTCCCATCATATTCCTGTTGTTGTTTAACCTTGGTTTTCCATGGTGACCAATGACAGTTTGGTTAATACCTGACCTCAGGGGGTGAATTGGCTTTAAGTGAGACAGATTTGCACAAAGTTGCCAGCCTCCGTTTCTCTTCCAGTGGCATCTTGGATGTCTGCCCAAGCCCCTGCTTCAAGGCCATGGAACAGGTTTTTTTTTGTCTGCCCATTCCACAGGGAAAGGTCTTTACATCCTCTTAACTCACCAACAGGTTGAGCCCTGCTGGTTCTCACCCAGGCTTAGCCTGTCTGCTGAGAGGGTTTCCTGGGCTTGCCTGCTGGTGTGGCAGGCCGCCTCTTCTTGGAGTTCAGCAGAGGTACTGGTCCTCTCTGAACACCCCCCTGCACCCCTTGGGGCTAGCTCCTGGTTGCCAGATTCCCATCTTTAGTGTCATCCTCAATTCCTCACTCAAACTCATATCACTTATTCAGTCAGTGGTAATCAGATGTCCTTTTACACTAGCTGCTGCTTCCCACTCACCACGGTTGTCACTGGAACACAGGCCCGATGCAGATCACTTGAACCCATCCTTTCCTCAGTTTCCAAAGTGATTTTCCTAAAGGGAAAGTCTTGACTCCTCCTCACCTCAGCAAATTCTTCTATTGTACATTTAAAACCCTTCACAATTTGCTGCCTTTCCAATCTTACATAGGATTCCTCTCCACCTGCTCTGTGATCCGGGCTCCCTTGCAGTACTTGGACAATTTAAACTCCACTCTCTGGTCCCCCATGCCAGGGATGCTCCCCTTTGGGTTCTTTCAAGGTTCGGCTTAAACCCACCTGTGGAGGCTCTTCATGGTCCCTTTTCTGTTCCTCTTTCCCTCTGAGATTACTTTCCAGTCTCCTCTTTATATATTGTATGTACCTAGTAATGTGCATTTTTTTCCTGACCCATTAGACTGTAAACTTCTTGAGGGCATGGACAGTAGGGTTCCCCCCCCCCCTTGTATCCCCAGCATTTACCACAGTGACTGACAAAGAAAGGCTAAAAAAAGGCTCATAGTGAGTGTAAGCAGCATTATACCAAAGATTGTGGTCATTTAAAATAAAACCAAAATGCTAGAAAGATAAAATAATCAGAAATACGTTTTGTGAGGCAATTGAGATTAAGTGACTTGCCCAGGATCACATAATTAGCGCCTGAGACCAGATTTCAACTCAGGTCTTTCTGACTTCAGGACCTGTGTTTTGTCACTGCACCTTCAATTTAGCTGCCCTTTTAAAAGTAATTTTGGTAGCAATTCTTTGACTCTAAAGCTGCATCTCTTCCTATTACACCATGTCTTTTGGTTAGGCATTATTATTATTCATAATTATTATTTCCATTAGCAGTCTTGCTTTCCCCTTGCTAAGGCACCTGCTTGACCACCAGCTTGACTCTCTCTCTCTCCCTTTTTTTGTTTCCTTTATTGCTACTTTGATGAGAAATAGGCCAGACTATATGGAGGCTGGGTTTAAGAGTAAAAAAAGTCTTGGGTCCACATCCTGACTCAGTGGAACCCTCAGCTTAATTCTATAATAATTAACTCTTACATTGTCATTTCATGATGGAATCATCCATGAAGTATGAGATAGGCATTCTTGATGTTGGTTATATGTAGGTATGGGGACTGGTCCTGAATGGTACCAGTCTCATCCCCACATGGACTGAATTCCTGAAGGTATCTGGATCTATGACTTAACCGACAAATGAAACTTTCAGAGAAAACCACCTTTTCCACCAACACAGATCTAGTAGTTTCTCTGCCTGGAGTCACTTCCTTGCCCTTCCAAGGCCAAGCAGCTATCCCAGAAGCCAGGCCTTCCTGGATTCAAGGCCAGTCCTCTTTCCTTGGAAAGGGTGGATTAAATGCACTTCACCACACTTGACTTATTTCCTTCCAACTTGTAACATGTATACTGTGTTCTCTCTTCACTGGTGCAGGTCAGGATGGCTGACGGCGTGGCTTCCCACGTGGTGTCCTACATCTTTGTCGCTACTGAAAGAAGCTGAGGAAAAGATCTTGAAGTGTGAGTTTTTCTGTCCTCAAACCTGAAGAAAATGCATTGGTGATCTAGCAGAAAGGGCCATGCTGACTGCCAAGATCCCTACATTTGTCTGGGCTTCCATTTTTCTATCAGATAAAAGGAGTTGGATTAGATAGTTAAGAAAGTCCTTTGGGTACCTGCTGTGTAGAGAGGCATTGGAAATGGGTGAGATACAACAGTGAGATAATACTGTCCTTACTTACCCTCAAGGAACTCATAGTCTACTGAGGGGAAAGAGATACCAAGATAGAAAACTATAATTTAGTTTTATTGTACAATGTTACAGTATGAAGGGGAGTATAGTTTATATTTTTAAATTTATTTTTCTAACTATATGCAAAGACATTTTTCAACAGTCATTTTTTTTGTAAGGTTTTGAGTTTCACATTTTTCACTACCTTCCTTTCCTTCCCCCTGACAGAGAACAGTCTAATAGATTATTAAACATATTTCCACATTAATCATGTTGTGAAAGAAGAATCAGAACAAAAAGGAAAAACCATAAGAGGAACAAAAAGGCATAAAACAAATTTTACAAATTAAAAATAGCAAGCTTTGGTTTGCATTCAGATGCCATAATTTCTTCTCTGGATATGGATGGTATCTTCCATCACGAGTCCTTTAATTGTCTTTGACTATTCAAAGGAGGAGTTGTGTCCATCACAGTGTTGCTGTTAATGTGTACAGTTCCCCTGCTTCTGCACACTTCACTCAGTATCAGTTCATACAAGTCTTTCCAGGCTTTCCTGAAGTCCTGCCTCTCATGATTTCTTACAGAGCTATAGCAAGGAGTATGTTTCTTAAAAAAGATGGCAGTGGTCAGGAAAAGCCCTTCAGAGAGCATCATTTGAATTGAGTTTCATGGGATAGTTAGGATTTAGTAGGTAGCACAAGCAAGGGAGGGCAGCAGCCCAAGCAGGGGTCTCAAGGTTTTCCTTGGGGCGGGGAGCTATTTAGTTTGAAGGTAGCCAAGAGTGGAGGCTTCAAACTGCTCCAAGACTTTGGGGGGCAACTCTATTTAGAGGGAAGTAATAGAAGTTTGGGAAGACAGGTTGGAAAGCCTTGAATGCTAAGGCAGAGAAGTGTGAATGTTGCTCAGTAGGATGCCAGAAGGAGTCTGCAGAATGGGGTTAGAAAGGGGAAAAGACCAGACCTATGTATGAGAAAAATCATTCTGGCAACAAAGTGGAGTCTGGGGGGAGGCTGGTACAGTGGCCGTGGGGTCCTGTCGTAATCTCAGGACAGTGGGAGCAGAGATCAGCTGGACTTGGAGAGGGAAGGGTTAGAGAATTCTGTGATTCCAGACTGGGAAGACTTGGAAAACAGGTAACTTCAGAAGGTGCAGTGGGTTTAGGGGTGGCCTGGAAAGTCATCTACTTGGAGGAGATAGTTCAAGTGAGAAGGAATGAGATGGGAGGAGAGAGAGAGGAGAAAAGCTGGCTGGGAGCCCCATGTTAAAGGGTCAGGATGAGGACAAGACACAGGAAGAGGTTGGTGTGGGACCAGTTCGGTCAGCCCCCAAAGAGGATAGGGGCTCGAAAAAAAGCAAGATTTGGTCATCTGGTGACCCTTTGGTTTCCTCAGAGTGCTTGGGGCAGGAGCCTATCTGCAGAAAGAGGGTGAGAGAAAAAGTAAGTGGCTGCCTCAGGTCTTGACAACTTTCCATTTGATAGTGAAGAGAAGGGTGAGAGAGACCAGGGAGAAGGAAGCCTTTTTTGGTATTAATGTGGTTGATTGATTAGATTGGCCAGAGCATATTTCTAGGAAGGAAGCAGTGACAAAGGAAGGATTGATACATGGTGGAGCAAGATTTCAATAGGCAGGAATGGGATGATGAGATTAAAATGAATGAATGTAAAGGGAGTAGTATTGGGGTGTCCTTGGCACTATTCTTCATTTTGTTACTGGAGAGATGGGAGCTACCTCAGAACTTATCCATAGGGTGGGGACAAGAATGTGTGTCTAATGGTAAGAGGAAGAAGGGATTTGTAACAGTCATGGTGTAGAACTGGGGTGTGGACCTGATGGGCTTTGAGTCTGTTGTGATGCAAAGAGCCAGTAAAGGGAAGAAGGAAAATTATCCTGAAATACTAAATGAGATTCTTTCCTGGGTTAGAGGTGCACAGAATGGATCCTACCTCCATAGGGGCAAGCTCCAAGATGACCCTGATATGTTGGCACCTTTGTGAGCACTGAGTTTGGCTGGTCTTTGGTAATCTCTCTCAGAGGAAGACTGGCTCCTTTGGTGACGTGATGGGAAGCACCTTCTGATTATCTTCTGATTATCTCACCCTTCCCTTCCTGCTCTCACTGACTTTAATCTGCTTTCCGGGTTGCAGGGAGTGAAGAGGACAGATCCCTTGATTCAATAAAATGTGTGCTGCCTTCTCACTTTGTAGAGTCTTTGGGTTCTGCTGTTACTGAAAATATTCATTGTTTTGTCACCAATATTCTGGTGATGAAACTCCAAATTTAACTAGGTTTGTCCCTGTGAAAGAGGCAGTCAGGTACTGGGACCATCTTTGAAGCCCTTTAACTCACTGGGACATTTCTAGTCTGCTGGCACAACCTTGGAGAGTTCAGCAAAGACTCAATATCAAGTATGCAAAGAAATTGAAAATGAGGTTTTTTGAGGTATGGCATTTATATGTGAATCTGGTTTTATGTTTGACCAAGGAAGGAGTGAGTGACATTTGGCCACATAAAGGTGAGCCAATCTTACTTTAAGTGATGACTTCATGTACTTTTAAGACAAAATCATCAATATAAAGCTGGAAGGGACCTTCGAGGTGATGAGGTTTGCCCCCCCCCCCTTTTCAGAGAGGAATCTAGGGGAGAGAGATTGAGTGACTGACCCAGGGACACACAGCTAGCAAATGTTCAAGGCAGGATTCGAATGGGGTCCTCCTGCCTCCACATCCAGCCTTCTTTATGCCTGGAATAGAAAATTGCATTTGAATCAACCTTTTTATAACCCTGCTTTCTAGAAAGCAGAAAAGGTTTCAGGTGGTATTGTTACAGGTTGCTACCTGTTGGGCTGAAGGGCTTGCTGGTGAAGCATCTAAGGTAGCCTTTGTTCGGACTGCTTTAGCCCTGGACCTGAAAAGCGGACCTCATGTGCTCTGTTCCCAATGGCCTTCCTTTAATCCAGTGCCAGTTGTTGGGATGTCTGAATAGAAGTTTACTTTGATTTGCAGGATGAAATGGGATGCAGCCCTGTGGTTCAGAAGTGGCAGAGGCCCCGGCACGGCCCAGCATCCCTGTGCCTTTTCTCCCCCCATCCCTAGGGTTACACAACTTAGTTTCTAGTGGGGGGAAGTTCATGGCACTAGTATGCAAGCTGGGTTTATCGTGTTGTAGTTTGATGACTAGTTAGCTTGAATTCCTAGCCGAAGTGAGGAATGTACCCCTAATTTTAAGGTAATAAGTGGTCTCTTCAGAGCTGTAGTTTTCCTCTGCCTTTAGTCTGCTGCCTCCTGAAGGCTGAGGCTGGGGTCCTGTCCACACCCCTCTCTCTCTACCTCCCTCCCAAACACTTGGGACCTTGCTGTCCCAGAGGCCCTTTTAGTTGACAGGATTCTTTATTGGGGGAGTCTCTGATTCTTTTGGTTTAGTTATGCCTCCCACCTTGGGATTTTCTCCAAGTTCATAGAAAGCTTTTCTTCCCTTTGGTTCTGTCACCAATATTATTTTACCCCTCGGGTGCATCTGACCTGTGGGGCACATCTGACTGTTCTCTCTCCCACTCAGAATGCTGGCAGCTCCCCTTAGCAGTTTTCATTCATGAGATATTTATTGCTGCAGAATCTCAGGCTTTGAGAGCAGAAAGGGCCACTAACCCATCCTGCCATTTTATAGATGAGCAAACTGAAGTCCCAAGGGATTGGGGTGGGGGCTTAATGAGGGCTGCTTTCTCCTTGACTGGAACTGTCTTAGACTTTTATTTTTAGAACTCTTGGATTAAATTTTCTACAGAAATCTTCTTTTTTCATTTCCTATCCTACCCCTCTTTCTTATGAGGGTCTTCCCATATTTGAAACAGTCTGGCCACCTGGTAGGTGCTTGTGGATCTTTTCTGGACCAAAGCATAATGAATGTCAAGATATCCAGTGACTCCACCAGATTGTATGGTCAAAGTACAGCCCCCTAGGGATGAACAGGAGCATGGCTTGGCCTGTCTCATGTTGAGACTTTTTTCTGTTGTACATTGCTGGAGCATTTAACTCTTGTAAAGTTCCATATTTACCTTTTTAGAGTGAGTGGAAATCAGTGCTCTGTCAGTGAGCTTCATACATTCATGCATTTATGCATATGTATACATATATATATATGGTTTTAGATGTTAAGATTATATTCTCTTTCCCCAAAATAGTGGTTAAATTAAGCAAAATTTCTCTTTTTTTTCTGTTTTCCTCAGGTGTACCCTGTCCATACAAAAAAGAATCTGTTAAAATATCCAATGGAAATAGAATATGGACACTGAAATTTTCTCAGGATATTGTAGAAAAGACTCCGCTTCTCCTCCTCCATGGCTTTGGAGGTGGTGTTGGACTCTGGGCCCTCAACTTTGGAGACCTTTGTGAAAATAGACCTGTATATGCTTTGGACCTGCTGGGATTTGGGCGGAGTAGTAGACCCCAGTTTGGTAGTGATGCAGTAGAAGCTGAGGACCAGTTTGTGGAAACAATTGAAGAATGGAGATGTACTCTGGGTTTGGACGCATTGATCTTGCTTGGACACAATCTGGGTGGATTCTTGGCTGCTGCTTATTCACTGAAGTATCCATCAAGGTAAAGTGAGGTCAGCAGGAGCAAATGAATTTTTAATTATAGAATCATACAGTTGGAAGAAATCCAGATACCTCATTTGTTTTTCAGACTGGGTTTATCCAAGTAGTGCAGGGCAGCTCCAATGTTAAGAAAATTACCAACATTATTGATCACATTAGTAACAAAAACATCTGATCTTGGCTTTCTTTTATCAGGTATGAGCCAGAGTAGCTACTTGTTGTTTAAAAAAATTTCCAGAGAGACAGAATGTACAAATTTACCTCTCCAGAGTCTTTCAAAAGGTTATTGTTGCCTCTGGTCATCAGCCCAAATTCTATAATATTTGCTCTGTGGAGATAGGAAGCTTGGAAAAAGTGCAAGGAAGTTCTGAATGTGTAAGATAGAAACTAGAGGAATAATTCTGAATTTAGATGTTACCTGGCACTGCCAGGTTTTTTACTGTGAATATACTCATCTTAGGCCTGTCGCATTTGCATTTCTAGTTCTTTGCAATCAGTTGGACAGAAAATAACATCTACTAAAACACACTATTTTCATAATGTAGGAATTTTCATAATGAAGGGAAGCATTGCTTGTACATATAATAAAATCCTTGACTGGGCATTTTACAAAGAAAAACATTTATTTGGCATGTAATTGTCTTGTTCCTCATCTCTGTTATTTTACTAGTCTCTGAGCCATTTTATTATTTGTCATATTTATTTGTCAACACTTTAATGAAGAAACAAGAGTGGTAGAGAAGAGACCTTCACTAATCCCAGGTGTTATTATCATCACTAATGATGTAGTGACAGAAAATTTGGGCTGGATGCACTCTAGGTTTTTGCTAGGCATTGGGGTTAAGTGGCTTGCCCAAGGCCAAATAGCTAAGTAATTATTAAGTGTCTGAGACCAGATTTGAACCCAGGTACTCCTGACTCCAGGGCTGGTGCTTTATCCACTGTACCACCTAGCCGCCCCCCTGGATGCACTCTTAAAGATTATTTGTATCCCAATGTTCCTTTAAGCAACAAAAATGATTACATTGATAAGGGGAACTGTATGTTTGTTGTGTTTTGTGTATAGATATAATTATATAATTTTATACATCTATTTTAATAATATTGAGTGAGCAAGTGTGCACCCCTCCATTATTCCAAGGGCTGTCCCTTGGACCATAAAAAAGACTTACTTTGATGCCAGAGGGCAACATAGGGAGCAATGGATGAAATTATAGGAGCAAGGATAGACTTGATGTAAGGAAAAACTGAACAATCGAGAGTTGCGCAAAGGTGGGATTGAACTAGCTCAAGAGGTGACAGGTGGAGAACACTTTAGCTGGAGATTAAATGAGGCAGTATATGGAGAGCATGCTATAAGCCTTAAGAGCTCTGAATAAATGTGAGTTGCCAATATTATTATTACAGTATTTGTTACTAATAAAAATTAATGTAGGACCCCATCCCCACTAAGTATACAGGAAGAATCAGGCCCTTGCCCTGACAATTCCTCATTTAGGAAGACAAATGAGTGATGACAAAAACACAGAGAGAAAGAGAGTAACTCCAGAGTGATTAAGGGCAGTGATGAGGCCAAAGGTATGGCTCAGTCACAAGGTCTATTAGAATTGCACTTTTTTTTAAGGAAAGGATATTATAAAATAAAATGAAAACCAGAGAAAAGTACTAGAAGGAGGAGCAAAATCTTGTCCAAGTAACCAACTCCCTAAAAGTTTAAATAAACCAAAGCGAATCAGACTCCACAAGACAAGAAATCTAAGAAGAAAATTTAAGAAGACTGGAAAAAATGAAGAAAATGTAAGGTATCTCCTCTCAAAAACAACTGGCCCAGTAAAAGAACAGAGACAAGGAGAGAGACTTTAAAAACCATCTGGCCACCTGAAAAACAAACAAAAAGCTTGGAACAAGAAATTATAAATGAAAACTGCCCAGACATATTACAGTCAGAAGCTCCATTTCTTTGTTGGACAAACACATCCAAATAGCATTTCCTAAAGAACCAAGATGAAAATTTTTCCCCTTTAGATTCTATTCCGTCATATCTACTATCCAAAAGACTGTAACATGTACTAAGTGGAATTCACCTGTGGATCCTGGCAGTTCTATAGAGGACGGCATCATGGCTACTAGGCTGGCTTACATGAAGATGATGAGAACAATCACAATAGCTGGCATTTATAATGGCTCATTTAAGGTTTGCACGGTATTTTACAAGTGTAAACACCCTGAGAGGAGTTAAGTGTATTATCTTCCTTTTTCCAGATGAGAACACTAAGGCTGAGGAGAAACTTAGATAACACCTGTTACCTCTTGAGCTAGCTCATGCCACCTTTGGGTAACTCTCGCTTGTTCAGTTTTTCCTTGCATCAAGTCTATCCTTGCTCCTGTAGTTCCATCCGTTGCTCCCAGGATTGCCCTCTGGCATCAAAGTAAGTCTTTTCCTTGATCTAAGGGATGTCCTTGGAATACCAGCGAGACAGTCACGTCCCTCTCCCATCCTAGGCCTGTCAGTCAGTTTGTCTGTGGCCTGACCTGTGAGACTTAGGCAGCTCAGCAGTGTCGGGCTCAGTGCACACATAGGACAAGCTCACTTCGGTGGCAGCTTGTGACCTGTTCTCCAGTTCCTCCTCTCCTCCTTTCTTTTGAGGTGATGGCAGGAGTGCCTCCATGGAGCTCACCCTGGGTGCCCCTTGGGATTTCCTCATCGGATTGTGTCCACCTTCCTCTTCTCGGTTTCCCCCACTTGTAACTTATCATTTTCCTTTGGAGTTAGCTCATATTCCTTCTTTGGATCTTGCCCTGCCAAGTCTCAGTGAGAGTTAGAAGGTACATTTCCTGACTTTCTGTGATGTGGAGCCCACTACCTTCTGAAGCAATCCTTTCTACTTTTTGGATTGTTCTAATTGTTGAGAAATTTTTCTTTATTTGCCTCTGGGACTTTCCTAATTCCAATTGCATGAACAAGTACCTTTGCTACCTTCCAAGGAGGAAAACCAGTCAGGGGACTTTGAACATAAGTAAGTCATTGGTGTGGAAATCACCAATATTGCACACTCTAGAGATGCAAGTGGACAGCACAATTCCCCACTTCCTGCTTGTCAGAAGTGAGTTCCTTGGGCCTTTGTCTTCTGTACTCACTTCTCAAGAAAGCTGTTCTTCCATTGGGGAGTACTTGTTACCCTAAAGCTTTAGCTTTTCTTGGCAGCCTCTGAACATTGCTTTGCTGACTTCCTCGAGTTCAGAGCTTCTTATCTCCTTCCTTGTTCCTTCACCTCAAATCCTTTTTTTTTTTTGAGCTCTGGGGTTCCCCCCACCCCAGCTTCTCAGGTTCTCTTAGATTTTCTCTCTGATTTTCAACTCAACTGTGCCTTTCTTCATAATCCCCAAACCCTTCAGATCACTTTTATAATTACATGCCTGTCTTCTCCCATCACATCTGGGAAGTTGACAAAGTCCACCTGATTCAAATGCATGTTTTTTAAAGTGTTAATGGTGGAGCTGTGTTTTAATTCACATCCTTGGGCTGCTTTGAGTTTTTTCTTGCCTTTTATAAGATGGGAAATAACTTTATATAAAGGTGTTGAGGCATAGTGTGTTCAGGCTGTAATTATTCTTTTTTCTTTCCTCAAGAATATTTTCATATAGGAAAAACATATTTTTAGTAATTCAAGTGTTAATATACCTTCTCTACTGCCAGTGGTCCCAGTTGACCTTGGAATATCACTCTTACAATAACAAAGCTAGTAGGAAGAGAGTTCCTGCTTTGCTCTCAGTTGACTAAATTGGTTAAACTAGCCAGAGCACTGCAGGACCTAAACATGTTCCTTTTTGAAGGATTCCCTCCCATAAAAAAAAAAAACCATCATAACTTCACTTTTTTGACAATATTTAGTAAAAGGGAACTATTAGCCTGCTTCTTGCTTAATAACTTTAGTCCCATGGTAGTTCCTCTAAACATTATTTCAATATTAGGACATTTTCACCTTAATAGTAGGCAAGGAGCAGATTGAGCTCTATCTCTTTGCTCTGCTCCCTGAAGTTACCCTCCCATTTGATTGCCTGAGTCTTTCTAGCATGGAAGAGTGGAAGTCTTTTTTTTCCCTTTTTTTGGTTTCTTAAGGGTTACTGCTCTCTTCCTCTATGTCAGATAATCTTTAATCTGTCATCTCATCCATTTAGCTTTTTGTCATTAGCACAGCTGCCACTCAGGCCATCCCTCTGTAACTGCTTGCTAAGTGGTAGCTTTCATAACCCAACTTGTGAGCAAGTCATTGCTAGTCATGGACTATGACCCCCTGGCATCCACCACACCACTTTCCATTGCCCTCTTGGACCACTCAAAATTGGAGGTGCTTACTGCAGACTTGGCTTTAGGGGCATGTAAGGAATTCTTCAAATGACAGTATCAGAAACATTGAATTTCATTTTGGGCTCATTACATCAAAACTTAGGTCCTGTGGCTATATCTTTTTGGGCATTCCCATGAGAAAATTAACTGTCCTCCCCCTTTGCCTTAGGAATGACCCAGGACCATTCAGCATGGCATACCCTCCTTGAAGGAAACATGAGATGCCTAAGTTTAGATCAACTACCCCAGGTGTTCCTATGGACTATTTGTGCCCAACACAAATAGTGGGAGAGCATTCTGAGCAGGTATCAGTCTGCTCACCACAGGGGGACACACTAGCTCATCTCTTAACATAGTGATATCATTTTGGTTTTCTTCAATAATGAAGGACAGGAACCACCTAGGAAGGTATCTTATCTCCTTCCTGACCTCATCTGATCCTGTGTCCTGACTGTTCTTTACCATTAGTATGCCAGACCTCTGGAGAGAGATCATGCTCCCCCTGGGGCCTCATCCGGGCTCTCGATATCTGCAGGAGAGTTGTCCCTCCACTGGCCTCAGACCAGTTGTCTTGACCTTACAAATGCCTCTGCCCCTGGCATTCCCACTTGTTGTCCAAATAGACCTGGCATTCATTCTCTGTGGCAGACTCTTCTGATAGAGTCTCTGACCAGTAACCATGGCAGACTTGAATGCCACTGGGAGATCACCCTTCTTCACCAGACATGTGCCTTAGCTCAATTTCTCTAACCTCTTAGACATTGCAAGGGTTTGCCTTTATTATTTCTTCTGATCACACATCTGAAGAAGAATGACCCTTTCCCTTGGGTTCTGAAGTTGACCTCACTTTCCCATTTTGTGTCATGAACTTGTCCCTTTCACAAAGAAGGAAAGGTATGAAGAAAGCTTGGGAGGCCAGCTTTAAGGATCATGGATTTTGAGCTATTCCTCAGGTCCTACCTACCGTGACAAAACTGAGGCCCACCAGCTGCTCATTTAGAGACTGGATTTGAACCCAGGTGAAGACATCCCATTGTACCTCTAGAAGTACCTTAGAGCTTTTAAGTTGGAAGAGTTCATGGTTCTGATTTTCACTGGTATATAATCCATGTAATCCAATCTCATTTGACAGTCCTCCAAACACATAATAAAACTATAACCCCATTTCCCTTGCATGATTCATGTCAGTTCCAACTCTGGGATACCACCAGGATTATCAGAGAGCCCCGCAATACGTGGAATGCACATTAGGAACATTTTCTTAGGGTACTTTTATGAATGATTTTTTTTTTTTTTTACCATTTACCAAATGTATTCTATCAGAGCATCCTTTGGGTTTGCCCTTGGCCATGACATTTAGTAAGGTTTTTAAGTGTCTTCTTCTTTTACTTCTTAGATTACCCTTGATTTGCAATAGATCTTGACTCTATGGTCTTTTTCATTCAGTCTCCCTGATTAGACTGTGAGATCCTTGGGAGTAGGGAGCATGTTTTTGCCTGGCCTGTCACATATTGAACACATAAATAGTAATTGATCCTTGGTGACCAGTTGTCTGTTATCTCCTTTGATATGCCATGACTGGTGAGGTTGTGGTCTTACAGCTTTACTGCCTCCTTTTAACAGATGAGAACAGCAAAGCCCAAAAAATTTAAGTGACTTCAGTGATCCTAAAGCAAATCAATGCAGGATCTGCTTCCAACCAACCTATTATATCTGAAAAACATTGTATTTTCCCAATAGGGTAAAGCACCTTATCCTGGTGGAGCCCTGGGGTTTTCCGGAGAGACCTGATAATGCTGATCAAGATAGGCCCATTCCAGTGTGGATCAAAGCCTTGGGAGCTGTGTTGACTCCTTTCAACCCATTAGCTGGCCTCAGAATTGCAGGACCCTTTGGTAAGTACTTCTGTCCTAGGAAAATAAAGACATGCATTCATCAGCATTGTGCTTTTAAATTTCAATGAAAACCAATAAGAACACTTTTTTAAAAAAATTGCTTTTCTTGGAATCCATCAGTAATATCTTTAAACAACTTTCCTTTTATGTTTGAGAAAAAAAATAGTCCCCCTGATAATGCTCATTAACTAATAATAATTATAGTCCATTTAATTATTGAAGAGAGGTTATAGATGAAGCAGAAATCTCTCACATACTACCTTAGATGGAAATTCCAAAACGTCTTCTTCATTTAGCCAATGTATAATGTATGTGCTACCTAACAATAGACCTATCATCCATTTTAATAATAAATGTACTTTTGAGTTAGTGATTTTTTTCCCCTACATTTCCTGATTAACATGGTATATTTAGAAAAATCTATCTTATGTGTGTTTATATCTAAGGCCCCTGCCAATTGATCATGGGACTTTTCCCTGTGCTTTCCCAGGGAAGTGAAGACCACAACTTGCCCCTCTTCCTTCCTTGGTTTTCAGTGGTGCTCAGACTCATATTAAGCATTATCAGATAGCACTGGCATATGTAGAGTTGATGTTCAGAAGAGGCTTTGGGTGACTTTGGGAGAGTAGCAGCTGGATTGAACACTTAAAGTTAGCATCTGTATCTCTGTCCTAAGCAGTCTTTAGACAAATTAGTGCTAAAACATTGTTAGATTTATGCTTGAAGCTTTCAAGGATCAACTCAGTGCATTCTCTGTTATTACTTAGGGTTAAGCCTTGTGCAGCGTTTAAGGCCGGATTTTAAGAGAAAGTATGCTTCGATGTTTGAAGATGATACAGTGACAGAATATATCTACCACTGTAATGTTCAGACACCCAGGTAAGGTTTGTGTTTCTTAAATGTATTATGATTACGTACATTTTTAAGAAAATAGAATAGAAAAATAAGTTGCACCAAAAAGTATTGGGAAGTTTTCAAGAGGATCTAATAAGCTTTAACTTTCAAAATGCCACTAGGACCTACTGCTAAGAGTAGTTTTCACAGTGCCGTGTGACAACAGTTATCCTCAAAGAGCTTGCGATCTAACTGAGGAAGAAAACAAGATCGAAAATTATTATCAATATTTCTTAAGTTCAAAAAATTAACATAATTGATATATTCCTTCCCTTCAAGGAGTTTATAATCTAACAGTTTAAAGAGTAATGTCATATGGTAAATGTCCCAAGGAAGTGGTACAGAGGGTCCATGGGTTAGGACTACAGAGGAATGAAATTTCACAAATTGAAATGGCTTGAAAGAAGCTTCAAAGAAAAGGTTGGTTTTTAAACTCTCCGTTCCTGGAAAGATAAGGGACATTTAGATGGGCATTATAAGAACTATAGGAAGAGGACACTGCTCTGAACCTGGACAGGAAGAGAGATGTGGATGCAGTATATTGGTTTGTATAGGTAAATAATGAACAATAAGGTGGAAAGGTGGGCAGGGGGCGGGTAGAAGTCACTGTTTGTATTAATAAAGGGTTTATGAAACAGTCATGGAGGCCGGAAAGGAGCCTTCTGTTTGGGTCAGATTGGTGTCATGTATGAAACAGGTTTTGGAAGCCGAGAGATCTCATTGGGTTGGGAATATGAAGATAAATAGTGTGGAGTCATGCAAATTGCCAAGAGGTACATTTCATGTGTTAGGAATCTCCCTTGTCTCTGGTTCATCCTGGGTGACTAGTGCCCAGAGGCCTTTTCTCCATGATCTTGGAGGAAAAGACAGGAAAACCTTTGCTCAAAGGAACTGTCACTGAGATTTTTTGTACATCATTGCAGTTTGACTTTTTAAGTCAGGGAATTTTAAACAACCCTGACTGGCAGGGAAAAACTCCCACTTAGTAACATACAAAAGCAAGGGAGTGTTGGGAAAAGGAGAGCATACGCACTGCCATATGTGGATATTTTTCCTAAGAACAGCAGAATTGTTCAAATTCACAAAGGAATGAAATAGCTCTTGCAGTTAGAAAAGACCTAAGTAATATCCTTCCATATTATGGGAAAAGGTGGCAGCCCCAAATCAAACCTTAGGGGATGAGTCAATCAACGAGCACAAACTGGCCAGCTCAGACCTGATTCTGATGCAGCTGGGAAAGACTCTGCAGCCCATTGCTTCTCAGGGAGCCAGCCAGCTTCTCTTCAGACTAGTCAGTCACCTGAGGGGCTTCTTGGAGATGGAGATCCTGGAAGGTTAATGAAGCAATCCAAGTGGACAGCCCTGATCTTTTCAGCAGGACATTTTGAAGGAGGAGACTGAGGTCTTGAGAGTAGCAAAGATGCCTTTCAGGTGTGCTGGAGAACTGGCCAGTTTGTCATGAATCAGGTTTATATCATTTCATGACTTTTTTAAAGGATTAAATTGTGGCATGGGATGACGTACAATGAGATGGACTTTTCTCCCCGTAACATCCCTGGGTTCTACCAATAATATTTTCCTCTCTTCACCTTGCAGTCTCAAGGTTTGGTAGAACTCCTGTAGATTCCTCTTTTCCCATTTTTTCCTAATGAGCAGTGGCATCCCTCCTATTTTTTATGTACCCATTCCTGTCACCACTAATGCCTGGCCAATCTTGGCTCATGTCCCCTTCTCCTCTGGACTTAGGGTCCTCAGAAGATAGGAGAACAAAGTCCCACCAAACTGCTACCACTGCTAGACAGTGGAAAGTTATAGAAGTGTATGTATGTGTCTGTGTGTTGGGGAGTCTTGCTTTTAGTCATCAATAGGGTTCGGAGCCTGGCTCTGTCTGTTGTTTACTATTTGTGCAATTTCAGACTAAGTCACTTAATCTCCCAGTGACTCAGTTTCCTTATTTGGATGATTCCTGATACCCTTTTTTTAACTCAAAATCTTGTGATGCTATGAGCTTTCCTATTCACAAAAGGTTAGTGACTTTATTTCAGATTTTCTACCAGATTAGTATTCATTGTGATGTTTTTAGTTGTCCTTATAAAAAGTTCCATATTTTAAGCTAGTCCAGAATTAATTCATCAAAAATGGTTCTTCCATCTTTATGAAAGTTTCTACTAAATATATCTTTACTAAAGCTTTGATAGGCTATTTTAATTAGGAAAGGGTGGAAGAAATGATTCTGACTTTTAATTAATAAAATTATAAACAAATGTCTATCCAGTAATGTGTCTTTTACCTTTCATAAATTCCTACTCTTTGGGGATCTTATATTCACATTTATTTAGCACCTAATGCTAAAACTTTTTTGGTTTAATTGAGCATATCTTAATATGACTTTCTCCTTTACTTTTTAAGTGGTGAAACTGCTTTTAGAAATATGACTATTCCTTATGGATGGGCAAAAAGGCCAATGCTCCTACGAATTGGTAAGATGGACCCAGACATTCCAATTTCCGTAATTTATGGAGCCCGATCTTGCATAGACGGCAATTCTGGCAATACTATCCAGTCCTTACGACCACATTCGTATGTGAAGACCATAGTGAGTATTTGATTTCTTTTGTATATGGTGTGTTATTGTTTATGGGTCATTTAGCAAGCATTTAAAAATCCCTACAGTGTGACAGAAGTGAAGTTCTATGCTGGGAAGCCAGATGCAGCTTTTATGGGGAGCATTATTGGGAAGCTCTGCCCTGGATTAGTTGGAGACTTTGGTCTAGAGAACAGTAGACTCATTTCATTCACTATTGTAAAGAAAAGACATGGATACCCTAGTTTTAAAATACTGTTTTCTGGAGCAGCTAGGTTGTGTGGTGAATAGAGCACTGGCCCTGAAGTCAGGAGGACCTCAGTTCAAATCCATCCCAAGACCCTTAGTACTTATTTAGTTGTGTGATCTTGGGTAAGTCACTTAACTCCATTGTCTTGCAAAATAAAAACAATACCAAAAAAAACCCTTAACGTATCATTTTTCTTTTAGGGAGCTACATAAAAGAATTCTTCTGCCAAGATCTTTTTTCTAATCTCTTATTTTGTGGAGTTCAAAAGAACACCTAAAGAAAGCGGGGTGGGGGGAGTTCTTCAAGACTCAACCACTTAATCCTTTTGACTGAAACCCCCTTTTGAACTGCATAAAAACAGGTCTTTACACACATTTTATTCCTTCAGTGAATTTGTAGTCTCACTGACGGGGGTTGTCTTTCTGTTGTTGGAAATGGGACCATTGTGCCCAGTCTTGGCCCAGTATACTTCTTAATCGGCATCCTCCCAGCCCTTCCCCTTCTGCATCATTGGGTGCAGCACTGGTGCAGCATCCAGGCAGGTTTGGCAGCATGGCCGGGGGGGTAGGCAGCGGCACGGTGGCGGGCTGGATTTGTCTTGGGAGAGGATGTTTCCCACCTGGGGGCTCCCTGCCCTGCACCTGGGAAGTTGTAGGCCTGGTAAAAGACAAATAACTAAGTGGGATGGATAACCTTAGAGGTTATTGCCACCTGAAATGGCCTGAAAACAGGTTGAGGACTGTTAAGGGCTTCTGTTGGCCAGTCAGCACATTGCCCCAAGTCTGGGTTTAGGCGACCTTATTCCACCAAACGCTCACTGACTTAACACTGTTCTCACCCAGGCTATCCTTGGTGCGGGACATTATGTATACGCTGACCAACCAGAAGAATTCAATCAAAAAGTGAAGGAGATTTGTGATTCAGTGGACTGAGCCCATTCAGATCTCAACGGACAGGCCTGGTGATGGATGCAACTCCTCAGTGATAATTTAGAAAATGTGACAAAGAATCAGGAAACCAACATAAGAAACTAATGGGTTTTGTTGGCTCTTATTTTGCACATTTGACATTTCTTCCATAAAGTCACTTGCACACTCAAACCACATAGTGCCTTTTTGGATGGGAACCCCTTTTTAAATAGAAATTCATTTTAAATACAGAAATCTCAGAAACTAATACCTTTAAATAAAGGGTTTCTTGCCTCCCTGACATAGTGGAAATACTGTAATTTTTTTAACTGGAAGATTTTTTCAGATGCAAAACTTGGCTATATTGTATACTTTTTATATTGAAATTCACTTTTCCACTATAAAGACTTTGCTGTATCATTGTGTTATGTAATATAAGGGTGCACTTTATTTTATTTATAGCTTCATATGATTAACATGTGTTTGCCTTTGAATTAGGCATGTTCCTTCTCAACATGTGTTGAGAAATAGCAAATTTTTGTATCAAAAATTTCCCCATGGTTCTTGATGTTCTGATAGACTGGGAAGCTTCTTAGGGGAGAAGGAGAAGGAAGGGTCCAAATGGATGAGCCTTGGCCTGGGAAAAAACCAGGGCTTGAGGCCCTGGACCAACAGGCCAAAAGGTCAGGGACTTTGTAGTTAGTCGTTCTTTAAAATCTGCCAAGCCCATTTTGAGTACAGTGGTTTGTTAATAAGAGTTATTATTTTAAGACATTCATAGTAGCCCATGGAAGGGTAGTGTAGGAGAGTGGAAAGAGCCCAGGTCCCCATTCCCAACATTTTCTAGCTGTAATTGAATGCTCCCTCAGAGCAAATTCTCTGAGGCTCAGTTTTCTCATCCATAAATTTGAGATTATGATAGCACCTGCCTCCTAGTACCATTTTGAGGAGCCAGTGAGATCATCTGAGAATGTGTGTAGTGTGTGTGGGAAACCGGAGAAAGTGCAATATGAAGTTTGGTGACTGTTTCCCTATTATCGGTTCTGATCCTTTAGTACTTGAAGGGTTAAATGATTTACCTTTGTATCCTGTCTTTGTTATAATGAGATCCTTATAAGATAGTACATTAATTAATGGGCCCAAAGTGCCCATTCTGTTCCAACAACGGTTCTTAGAACAGAACATTTTCTTCACGTGGAATATCAAGTTCTCCATCTTAGAACTACAGCCTTCTTGTAATCTTGTAATAAATGATACACATTATCATCAGCAGTTCACAGGACAGACCTGAAAAGTAATCCGCTGATAACTACAGTGAAAACTCAGGGTGTGTCTCATTTCTTTTTAAATTAGTAATTATAGCATTGGAATACTTGAAAAAAATGTATAACTTTACATAGTGTGTGGATGTGTATGCACATGTCTTTGTCTATATGGACACACCTATAAATAACTGCCTTTAGGTGATGATTCTTTCTTACTGTGATTTTTAAAAAATTCTCAGTGAAACTGCAAACTAGGACTGTAATAATAACTGGTTGCCAAAACATCTCCTACATTAGTTGAAACATTTGGGCTTCATTTGTTTATGATATTAAATCTTTAGGAGAGACAAATTTAAATAAAGACTTGAAAAATACAACAAGTGATGTCTTAATATGTTTGATCGCAGTCTTTAATTATAATTAAATGTTGGGTTGTGCTTCTTAGCAAACAGACTATTCTGTTTTTCAGCATTAATAGGTCAATATATTCTTAGTTCATTTGAAATATAATGAATGACTTGGTGATCCATGGTTCCTTCCACATGTCAGATAAGAAGTTGGGTGCAAGAAGGTTAGGGGATGAGACTTTTTGTTTTCAAGAAAAATTTAATATGATTACTATTTTGAAGCATCATCTTGGATCTTTGGATTACCATTTACAGTCTTGAACGTTTGGGGGAGTTTTTCTTTTTCTTTTTCTTTTTTTTTTTTAAAGATTTTTGGTTTATTTTTAGGACCTGAAAAACCATGTTTAAAAAAATCAGACTTTACTAAACTTTGCTGTGTGTGACATAAATTAGTTAAAACTATAATTATAAAAGTTTTTGGCACTTTGGAGTTAAGCTGCATATCGCCTTTGAGATCAGGAGCAGTTTGACATTTGGGGACTTTTATTCCTGGATTACTTGTTAAATGGAAATCATCATGTGATAATTTGACTAAATTTGTTTTAACCTTTTAATGTTAGTTTAAACCTATTTGCTGATGTATGCATAACCAGTTACACAGATGCTTTTTCTGAAGAAGTCATCCTTGATACCTTTAATTTCTTCTGTGTGCTGATCATTTAATGATTTTGAAAGATTGTGGAAAATATGAAGAGTGTAGGACTGGACAAATAAAAATGTGCCAGTTTTCTAATATATTTTGTCTCATTGAATTAAGTAAAATTTATCTTATTAAATATGATGTGACTGTATCCTTTTTTTGGGGTCTTAAATATAATGAACAAATGTTTATTGAAAATATTTGATATAGTGCCATGCATCGAGAACTTGCCCAGAATATATAATTGTTCATAGCTAATAGGGAGTTGTTACTCAAGACAAATGGGGAAATTGTGAAAGGGCACCTCGCTCTTCTGGATAATTGGAAGTTACCAGCCCAGCTGGCCTATATCTCAGGAAACTAAAAGAATTAGCTAATGAATACCAGTCAATGATCTTTGTATCATTGTGACCCGGAGGGGATGAGTTTCAGGACAGCAGAGAGGGAAATGTCCAAATTTCTCTTCCTGTCTAGCAGTCAGGGTAAAGTAACTTGCCCAGGGTCACACAGCTAGTGCCTTTCTGGTGTCTGAGGCCTGTTTTGATCTTGGGCCTCCTTACTCTAGAGCTGATGTTCTGTCAGGCCTGTCAGTCCTGTTCCACCTAGCTGCCTGGCAGAATTCTCAGATATGGGGGGGTTTGGGGTTTTTTTTAGGTTTTTTGCAAGGCAAACGGGGTTAAGTGGCTTGCCCAAGGCCACATAGCTAGGTAATTATTAAGTGTCTGAGACCAGATTTGAACCCAGGTACTCCTGACTCCATGGCTGGTGTTTTATCCACTGTGCCACCTAGCCGCCCCTTTTGCCTACTACATCACCTAGCCGCCCCAGATATGGTTTTGAAGGGGCAGAGATTAGACATGTGGTCATAAAGGGCCACACATCTTTCTCAGGAAGAGTCATGCCAAACTAACATTTCTCTCGGTGGAGCTCACCTAGATAATAGCAGCAGATTTCTTGTGGAAAAAATATTTAGACATGAATTAGGAACTGGTTGGGTGGCCAGACTCCAGAGCTCATGAATGGTTGCTTCCACATCATTTTTAAAGGAGGCCCCTTATGGAGTGCCCCAAGAAGCTAGCTTTTCCCTATGCTACTTTATACTTACAAATATGACTGAGATAAAGACACAGAATGGGTGTTTATCAAACCTGCAGATTTTAATAGTTTGGATTTAATAGAAATAAATGTAAAATCTTAGATTTGGGTTCAAAAGAATCAACTTTAGATGTCTTTAGATTGGAGACACAGAGCACACTGTTAAAAAGCTGCTAAATCCTTTTGATTAGAACCAGTCTGACTTCCTCAGTACATTTTAAATGGTCAAAGGAAAGTAGGGTTTTTTGTTGTTTGTGAGTCAGTGATGTTTTTTTTTCATTTTTAATTTTTGTGGGGCAGTGGGATTAAGTGACTTGCCCAAGGTCACACAGCTAGTAAGTATCAAGTGTCTGAGGCCACATTTGAACTCAAGTCCTTACTCCAGGGCCTATGCTGTATCTACTGTGCCATCTAACTGCCCCTTTATTGTTTTTTTTTGCAAGGCAATGGAGATAAGTGACTTGTCCAAGGTCATACAGCTAGGTAATTATTGTTCGAGGCTGGATTTGAACTCAGGGCCTCCTGACTCCAGGAGGTGCTCTATCCATTGTACCACCTAGCTACCTCTGTATCTGCAAACTTAATTTAGAAAATCTTTGAAAGCGGAAGGGCATTCTAGGAGGCACATGATCATCTGGTTCACTTTTAAATAGAATTTCCTCTGAGCCATGAGTCCCAGGTCCAGAGTGATTTGCTGCTGTGTCCTGCCGGGCCATACAGCATGCCTGAGGACTGAGAGTTCTAATTCTCATTATACAAGTTGCAGTGACCCTAAATAAATAGCTTAGTAATTCTGTTCCTATGGATTCTCATTTTGTAAGATTTAGGATATTTAGGAAGGGGTGGCTTGCATAAAGCACCGTCCCTGGAGTCAGGAGTACCTGGGTTCAAATCCGGTCTCAGACACTTAATAATTACCTAGCCATGTGGCCTTGGGCAAGCCACTTAACCCCGTTTGCCTTGGAAAAAACCTAAAAAAAAAAGACTTCTAGGCTATTTAGGAGCATGCTTAAGAAAATGACTGGAGCTAGCTGAGGTGGGCATGGGCCTGCTTCATGGGACGTGACTGAGACTGTGGATCAGACATGCCACTGGACTTTTTATAGTTAGAAATCACAGCCATAGAACACTTGAGTCGTTTCCAAGCTGGCAGCGATGAAGGACTGTGGAGGGCATTGCCCTTCAGCTGCCTCAGCTGTATGGAGACAGACCAAGGTTACTTGAGGACTGGCAGCTCTGAGGAAACCGTCAGCTTCCACACTTGTACCTGAAAGCCTTTGTTCCCCCCCATTCCTGCACCTTATTATACTGAGGTGACTTCTGGTGAAGATGTTGGGTACTGGAGAAGGACTAACCCAAGGGAACAAGCACTATTCCTGTTCTACATGACTTGCCCAGAGTGTCACCTGCAGAACTGGAACCCAAGTCTTCTGACTCCTGAGACTTCTTTCTGTTCACTTCAAAGGTACACTGAGGGTGCAGCTGGGATGGTTCCCCCCACCCTGACCCGAGGTGGGTTTGGGGAGGTTCTCAGAGTCCTTTGGCCAACACTCCTCCTTTCTGCATGGCTCATGGAAAGCTTACCATCTCCTCAGGTCACCTGGTGCCCTGCTGACTGCCTCTACCCATTTCCTCCACCTCAAGGCAATCCCTTCCTCCAAGCAGCCAGACCTGGACTGTGGCTGAAGACTGCAATCAGTCATTGCTTAGCCCTTTGGCCAGGTCATGATGCTCTGATGACAACCTGCCAGATGTCCTTGGGATCTCTAACTGACCTGCTTTCCCAAACCTAGGGCAGGGCCGGTGCAGACCATATGCCAGTGGGTGATGATGGATGCTGACAAACCAAGTGTCATGGGCTGGTGACACAGCAGAGATGATAGTGACTACAGGGAAAAGTTAAGTACATCATATTGTAAGCTGGGGAATTTATTTTAAACCCTTTCAGATATAAAGAGGGCATATGATTGTCTCCTAATTTGGGGATCTTAAAAATGCCAAGTGTTAAGGATCAATATTTGGAGAAATCTATTAATTAAAGACAAAAGCTAAAGAAAAATAATCCTCTGGTCACACATTGGAAAACCCTTTGACAGTTTATTCAATGACAATCTGAGAATCAGCCCGGTGTGGTGGAGACTTCTAGGTTCCAGTCAACAGTTGTCTCTGTGTGCCAAGTACTACTGATGCAGGGCAATCAAAGAGTCTGCTCTCAGGGAGCTGTATTCAGAAGGTTCCTTGAAGAAGCTGGGAATTGAGCCGAGTAGAAGATGGAGAGATGGTAGAGACAAGGAGGGCGTTCTGTGCCCAGGAGAGAGCCGGTGACAAGTCTTAGGTGTGGGAGACGTCTTGTATAAAGGAAAGCAATGCCAGAGTCACTGGACCGTACATGGAGAGGAGGAGAGTGTAAGGAAGAAGGCTGGAGGGGAGCCAGGGCTTTTAAAAACCAAAGCGATTTGATACCTGGTCTAGAGGCAATAGGAAGTCACGAGCCAATTGAGGAGAGAAGTACCGTGGCAAGACCTGCTCTTTAGAAGATCCCATTCCAACATGAGGTACCTTTTTTGGCCGCTGTGCTAGAGATCAAGGCCTGTCTGAGAGGGTTTATTAGGAAGATAAAATCATGAAGACTTGGCCAAGAATAGGTGTGTGTGATGGGTGAGTGTGAGGAGCTGAGGACCCAAGAAGGATGGTGGCATCCTGGACAGGGAAATTAGGAAGAGGGGAGGATGGGGGGAAAGGGGATGGGTCTAGCTGAGGTCATGTCAAGGGAAATCCAGTTCAAATTCTCTAATAAGACAACTGGAGATGTGAGACTGGAGGACAGATTAAGGACGTTTGAGGATTTTTAGAATAGAGGTCATTGAATCTGAAGCTGCTGCTGCTGATGTTTATGTTTGTTTTCAAAGAAGACCATGAAATCAGGGAGGTGATGTCATGACAAGCACATAAATTGGATTTGAGTTGGGGGTGGGGGTGTTAAGTCACCAGCCTCACTTGCTCCTCCAGAGTCATCTGGGTCCAGAGGCCAGATATGAACCGGGATTGGAAATAACCCTGGGTATGAGGCAGTCAGGGTTAAGTGACTTGCCGACGGTCACATAGGAAGTATCAAGGGATTTGAACTCGGATCCTCCTGACTCCATGGCCAGTGTTCTATCCACTGCACCACCTAACTGCCCTGGGAGCTGATAAAATCACCAAGTGACCCGCTAAAGAGAAAAAAGGCTTCTCCCAGAAGTCAGAGAAACACCCATGGATTGTGGGCCCAGATGAAGCAAGGATTGAGGAGGAGGAGGAGAAAGGTCAGAAGAGCAATGACTAGAAAACCTGGAGAGGAGAGGGTGAGAGACAGACAGCCTCGAAGCTCACAGAGGTCAAAGATGGGAGTGGGGAAGAGGCCACTGGATCTGGCAGTTCAGGGATGCTGGGCAGCTTTGGAAGGGATAATGAAGTAAGAAGCCTTAGAAATGAGGGGGTCAACGGACCCATTGTATGGATTTTCTAGACATTTATCCTTAAAAGGGAGAACAGAGAAAAGACCAGAGCTAGCAGGGATAGTCAGATTAAGTGGGGTTTATGCCTACAGGTTTATCCTTATTTTTAGGTTGGGGGCGACAGGCAGCAGGAAAACATCCTGTGGACAGGAAGGAATTGAAGATGTGAAAGTTGGAGTTGCTGGAGGCGGGGGTACTCTGAGGAGGCCAGAAATGGGATCTTGTAGAGAGGTAGAGGAGGTTATCTTGCTGAAAGGGTCGGGGAGAGAGAACACTCTGGAAAAGATGCTCTGGGGAGTGGGATAGCGGAGGCTGCCAAGAGACCCCTTTAGGAAGAGTCGGAGCAAGGAGGGTCCAGGCAGCAGAGCTGGACCTAGGGCCCCTACAGGTGCCCAGAGGGAGGCCGCAGATGGGCAGGCTGGAGCGAGATCTCCTTGGGGAGGCCACGAGGAGGTCGACTGGGTCCAGATCCCTAAAGTCCAAGGAGCCAGGGGCCCAGGTTGCATGCTTAGCTGTGTGTCCATGGAGAAGTCACCTAACCTCTGCATCTTAGTCCCGGCTATGGGCTCCCCCCCCACCCCCCGGGACTTCCCTTAACAATACTCTGAGCTAAAGCTCTGAGACCTGTTAACTGTTGTTAACCATAATTTCCTTAGGCTAAAAATGAAATAACAGAAGTTAATTTTATAAATGAAGTTTTATTCTCTTGCTGCAACTATGGTGGATGGTGTCATTACAGATACTAACAGATACCAAAGGACAAAGAATCATAAAACTGAGTCAGGTAATGGATGACATAGTTCTGCATTATGATCCTCTCATAGTTGCTTCAAATTCCTGTTGATAAGAATCCCACTTGGGCTGGAGAGGGAATGTTTACAAACGGCCATAGGTTTGCTCTCTCCTTATCCAGATCTCTTATCTTGTGGTTTGTTGACCCAGGTGAAGGACTTGTTGGTGTCACCCCAGAGCTGGCCAGGTAGTGTTTATACAGGCCAAGGCAATTTTCAGATGGAGGAGACAGCCCCTGCCAGGGCAGGGTGAGAGTGACATTTGTACGCACTGAGACAACATTCAGATTTTATAACTGGACGCAGAGAAACCCATTTTTGATCAGAAATAGAGTTAAAGGGGTAGCTAGGTGGCGCAGTGGATAGAGCATTGGCCCTGGAGTCAGGAGTCCCTGAGTTCAAATCCGGCCTCAGACACTTAATAATGACCTAGCTGTGTGGCCTTGGGCAAGCCACTTAACCCCATTGCCTTGCAAAAAACTAAAAAACAAAAAAATAGAATTAGAGTATCCCACTCAGACACTGTCAAATCAACAGGCAGCAGGCATACCCATGTGGCTTATTTACCCTTACTTTGCACACAATTCTAATGAGATGACTTGCTTTACTAGCCTTAAAACACAATAAACCTCAAAGTTAGTATTGCTTCTAGAAAACCGGTTAGTTGCTTTTCCAAACTACTACAGATTAAAAAGCAACCAGTATGGGGAGGGGGGGAGCGAGAGGAGACAGAGAAAGAAAAGCATCAATACGGTGGCAGCCAGAGTCAACTTCAGTGAAGAAGAGAAACAAGGGAACTGATAAAGCCCTAACGCCCCCAAACTAGAGATTTTGTAAGCCATGAGTATAGACAGCCAGCCCTGACTGGAAGGATTACTATAACGACAATTATTATAATTAGTCCTTGAGTCGTAGGAGATAGGTTCAGAAGAGAAGGGTGTAGGGTAGTTTAGAATAATTTCAATTTAAAAACACAAAACAAAACACCTGATAATCCAAAAAGATTATAAGATTTCAAGGGACATTAACAATAAGCTGGTCTGCCCTGGAGAATCTGGAGAGACTGAGGGCCATCTTGGTTAAGTGACTTGTCTAAGATCTCTGGGCCGAGTCTCAGCTAGTAAATGGAACTGAGGTTTGAGTCCAGGACCTCAGCCTGCAAATCCACAGAAGTTCCTCTTTTATTTATTACAAACTTGGTAATATGAACACGGAAAGCACAAGCTGCATACAAAGCCTTAATCTCCACCACAACTGTCTGTCTGCCTGTCCCATCTACCTACCTGTTGGACTGTCTACCCCATCATATCCTTTATTGACATTTTCTCCAACCTTTAGGCCAGACAATCAACAAAACAAGGAACCTGATTGTAATATTGCTGATTTCTGAGGTGTAAATGTTCTCCCTGAAAACTGAACACTGGGCTCTAACTAAGGTGGAAGGGGAGGAGAGAAGGAAAAGAGGAGGGTATGGGGGGAATGGTCTACAGTACATTAGCTTTGGAGTCAGAGGGTCTGATTTGGATCCTGAACTACTTACTGCCTATGTAATCTTAGGCAGGCAGCCTCTTCTCTGGGGGCCTCCGGGGTCTTCATTTGTGAGTGAGGTGAAGAGCGGATTGGACTGGATGAGTTCTGAAGTTCCCTACAGCTCCAGAAGTGGCCAGAATCTGGGTTCACGTGCCACCGCTACACACTCATTTTTGTAATCCTGGACAAGTCCCATAACATTTTGGTGGTGGAGGGCGGGGCGGGGAGAAAGGGAGAGAGAACTTGAACAGGTGTTCTTAGGTTTTCAAGATACAGGTACTATTTCTTCTCAGTTTCACACATGTGTAAGGTCTGTGCTATTTACCAAGGAGGAAATTGGCTCCAGATTAGGTAATTTGCCCAGGTTTTATTTGTGTAGCTGTTTTTTTTCCTCATTTCTCACCCACTCACCCACCCACCCACCCACATAATGTATTTCAACTCTTGAGAAACAGGGACTTGTCCATTTTCAGCCTTTGAACCTCCGCCACTGTACAGGACTTTGGCCATTGCCAACCCTTAGGAAATGATTATTGAGTAATGAATGCTCCCATTTTTCTTTCCCAAGCAGTAAATAAATGGGAGGTCACGAACAGGAAAGATCATAGATCCTGAAGGAATGTCATGGATCATTAGGTCCAGTTTTACAGATGAGGAAACCGAAAGGTACCAGGATTTGTCCAGGGTCCCCAGTCCGTGTTGGAGACAGCCCCTCCTCCCTCCACAGTGCCAGGTGGAAGTCGCCCTGGATAAGGCAGGAGAGACTGCCGTGGTGGCCCCTGCCTGGAGGTCGGAAGGACCAGCTGGCCCGGTGCCAACACCAACACTGTCAGAGAACTTGGTTGTGGAGAACATCCAACCTTCTTGTTTCTGTTCTAGACTTGGGGCAGTTGCTTTGTGTATGAAGTTTGGGGAAAAGATTAAATGGGGAAGGAGGACACTTGCCCCCAGTGCTTCTGGAGGTGGCTAGGGATGCCCTGTGACACTGCCACAGATTATGGTGAATAGGTGGGACTGGACCTAGATGTCCATTCCCGAGTCTCCTGTCCCCTAAAAATACTTATTAATGTTCTTTCATGTCACTGCCTGAGATTATGCCAATTGGAGACTTGATTTGGGCTAGTCCTCTTTTAAAATACAAAATACCTACCATAGTGAGAGAATCAGGTCAATCAGCTTGCTTTTGTTGTGACTGAGGTTTTACCCCATTTTAGTAATGAGATTTTTCTAGCAGTGAAGAGGGGGGAAAAGGTGGTTTGGGTGTAAGCATACTGAGTTAAGATGTCTGGGTTAAGGTGCCACAGTAACTGGCTCTGGGTGAGTGGGCTGGAGGGTTGAAGAAGAGGGATTTGTTGGGGTGGGGTTCACTTCACCTGACCCACATTCAACCACAAAAAAAAAATCAGCTAATTCTGGGTCTCCCACCTCATGAGGCACATCTTTGGTAGCTTCAGACAGTCAGTGGAAGGATCAGTTGGGAATTAGAGGGCATGTTACCTGGGCAACCTCTCGGATTGTTACCTCCTTTATAAAATGAGGGGTTTAGCCTAAATGTGCTTGGTCAAGTTTCTTCTAGCTCTTCATTCTTTGAACTTTCACAGGAGGTCACCTGCCCCCTTAAAGGGCCAAGGGGGAGGAGGCAGCTGCAGTAGCCTGACATCATCCGACAATCACCTCTGCCCTGGTACCCTGGAATCATCCAGCTAGCCCAGGAGAGGCCACTGTGGAAGGGTCAGTGCCAGTGAGTGGAGTGACTTCTGACCAGGACCAGACCTGAGAAAGATGAAGAAGGTCCATGGTCCCGGTTTCCCCAGGTGTCTCCATAAACTGGCAGCCACATGACACGGCTCCTGCATGAGCCACTCGGGTGGAACTGACCTTTGTCTTAGATTAGCCAGCCTGCTTGGGGTGTAGTCTCACCAGACCAAAGAGCATAATGAAACTGAAACAGGAGATTCCTTACGTGGAACTGGCCACAGAGCCAGGGCCTTGGACCTGGGAACAGGCCCTTGCCAGACCAGGGAGGTCCCTTCTGGCTAGGGAGCCCTCAGGCTTCCAAGGCAGCTTAGGCAATCTCCAGGTGGCCCAGACAAGGGCGTCAGAACCAGGCCCAGTTGTTTAGTTCTCTCCTCTGGCCCCCAACCATGAGCTACAAGCATGTTTTACCAGTGTACCACTCTTGGTGGGAATTGCCCTTCCAGTGGATTCCCACCAGAATGAAATGAGACATCCCCACAACCGCAATGAGAAGGGACCCCCGGCTAGGTCAACTGCTTTGCTGGACCCGAGTTCTGCCTCAGATGAGGAGACAGAAGCAGGGCTCTCCCTGAGCTCACCCTGGATTTCCTGGACTGCCTGGGCCCCCAGCCTGCCCATCATCTGAGTGTAGCCCTTCAGGAAGAGATCCATGGGGTAAACTCCTTTTAAAAATCCTACTCATCCTTGAAGACCCAAGCCTGGTACCACCTTCATAAAGCTTCCCCCAATTCACACTTAGCAAACTTTATTAAGTAGGCACTTAATATATGCTTATGGAACTGAACTTCAGGATTTCCATCTCTTTTTAGAGTTTCTGGAAAAATCCAAGAGCTGTAGACCATGACCCTACTAAGGACAGACGGTAGGGATTGTTTTCTCTAGCAAGTCAGATTGCTAGCTGGAGCTTTAGAAGGGTGCCGTAACAGAAGAAGAAAACTGGAGGAACCATCTAAGTAGAGTCACAGAGCCAGAAGGATGAAAGGTCATATAGGAAGGGGCCTTGGGCTCATATTTATGGAAAATTTCAAGGTTTGCAAAATTATGTCCAGTCTTTATTTCATCTGATACTCCCAACAATGCTGTCAAGTGTGTGTTCTTCCTATTTTACAGATGAGGGACAGCTAGGTGGTACAGTGGATCGAGCACCAGCCCTGGAGTCAGGAGGACCTGGGTTCAAATACGGCCTCAGACACTTGATAATTACCTAGCTGTGTGGCCTTGGGTAAGCCACTTAACCCCATTGCCTTGCAAAAAACAAAAAACACCCCCCTATTTTACAGATGCAAAAACTGATCATAGGATCCTAGCTTGGACTCAGAAGGGAATTTAGAGACCATCTAGTTCAACCTTCTCATTTTTACAGATGAGAAAACTAAGGCCAGAGAGACACCAGGCCCAGGGTCACATATCTGATGAGTGTTTGAGTTGGGATCGAAGCCCACACCTTCCTAAACCTCCATATGCTGCCTGCATCTAGCCTTTTCATTTTATGGGGAAGGAAACCAAAGCTTATCAAGGATCCATATTCTCAGTAAAATGCTAAACAAGATGACTGGAAAGAAATTATGCAAAAGTCAGAATGGTCCTTGTACTCCTATTTATTGGTTTAAATTAACCTGAATGGACTACAACCTGAAGAATGATTTGCTACTTTTGATAAAAAAAAATTGTGTCAACCATGAAGAAAAAAATAGAAAAAAATCACCTTAAGGTGAAAGCTATCCCAAAGAGGGATGGGTACCCTAGAAAGTTGTGGTTTCTCCCTCTTTAAGGGTATTCAAGCAGAGACTCCATGAGGACGTGCCAGAAGAAATCCCTGTTGGGGTGGTTCATTTGCTTAGGCCTCTTTATGGGATGGGGTGGTCAGTTATGGTAGACTCAGCTCTCCTTAGCAGAGTGATGATCAAAGACAACTCTAAAAGATTTGTGATAGAAAAAAGCATCCACACCCGGAGAAGGAACTATGACCTCTGGATGCAGACCACAACAGACTATTTTTCCTGCAAACATTTTAATGATTATTGTTGAGCATAACAGTGAAATCATTTTTTACTTCAAACTGCAACGAGTTGCTTATGCTATACAAAGAAAATACAAACAAGAGCAAAACTTGGTTTAAGTGAACCTTGCACCCAGAACCAGTTTGTTTTTCATTTTTAATGGATTATTTTCGTTGTTACTTTGTTGAACTGCACAAACACACTTAAGAATTTAATCCATATAGCAGAACATTAGGGAAAAAATACACACCTATGTCAAAGAAATAGAAATATTGTGGGTGAATTTATGCCCAGACAAAAGAGAGCACTAGAATATTCTGAAAGTGAAGGAAAAGATTTAGATGCCCATTAGCTCTCTAAGACTGAAGGAAGCAAACTTGTGATTGTCAAAACATAATAAATTTCTCAAAACTATATGCTTGGTCAGACACTTAATAATCACCTAGCTGTGTGGCCTTGGGCAAGCCACTTAACCCCGTTTGCCTTGCAAACCCCCTCCCCCCTCAAAAAACAACAACAAAAAAAAGCTCAAAAAAAAGTATATGCTTGGTAAAAAGGACTGATTTCTTTTTTTTTAATAGAAACACTTCCATTTATTAGCTATGTAACTTTGAACATACTGAAAATTTCTGAGTAGAACAGTGATTTGCCCAAGGTCACACAGTTATAAATGGTAGAGTTGAAAATTGAGGTCTCTGATTTCTAAATAGAAAAGACTGGTTTCTTTAGAGAGTACTCAGAGTACACTTTACAGTCACCTTGGCCAGTAGAAGTCAATGACTTATCTCCCCCGGGTTAATGACAATCTCAGGAAGACAATGATCAGGGTGCCAGAAGACTGATCCTGCCAGAAGACTGACGACAGGTCATCAGATGGGATTGGACAAGGTTGAGAGTCCTGGAGGAGCAATTTGGGCAACTTCATATTGAGCAACCTTCATTGTCAGGTCACAAAGGGACTTAATAATTTTCCCTATTCTTTGTTTTTCCATAAATATTTCCCCTTTCTCTCAGTTTGGGTGGTCCTTACCTTAATGGCCTCCACCTAGAGGTTAGAGGTATGATCTTAGAGAATAAAACTTAAAATGTCTAATCTACATTTTCTGTCAATTTTGTTACAGTTTTAGAATTCACATGGACAAATAGCTTAAAAGCCGGCAGTTGTGATGGTAACTGAAGTGTATGGGTGTGAAATGATAAATTTTACGCAAATTCACTGTTAGAAATTTTTCAGTGAACACCGGAGATTTGAGGAACTGCTCTTTGGAACAAACAGGACTGCCTTTTTCCAGGCCCATCACACCAGTGTTCTGCACAAAGCAAAGTAGGTTCCATTTATGTTTTATGATCTATGTTTCTTTCCCCTTTTGTTCTGCTGCTTCCTTCACAACATGACTAATATGGAAATTTGTTTAACTTGGTTTTACTTGTGCAAACTACATCAGATTTCTCATCAAGGGGTAAGGGGAGGGAGGAAAATATGGAGCTCAAAAATCTTAGCTGAAAATGAATATGGCCTACGAAATGAATTTATATTGAAAAAATAAAGGGATCAGGGTCTAGATGATCAATTAAATACCTCATTAACATTTTGATTACTGTAACTGTGGTGAAGTCTCCCTCAGACTTCAGGGAAATGGTTTGACCACTGCCAAGAGAAATGGCCTGGAGGCAATTTGGGTAAGAGTAAGACCTTTGCTTAGGGCAAAAATGTCCACTCATCCAAAGGGAAAGGACAACCTGTGCCAATGTAGCAAACATATTTTTTTTATCCATAATCCAAAGGGTTCTTGCAGCAAGAGGCCAGACATTATTGAATGTATTCCAGCAGTCACCCTTTATCTTGCCCTGCCATAGTCCATCTGGACAGGTGGGTTCTTTCCTTTCCTTGGATGTGTTGATGATTAAAAATGTAATAGAAGACTAGGGTTGTTTGGGGTGCTATAGGACAGCAGGAGGCCAGTCGGAGGCTTCTGAGCCCGTTCTGAGACCAAATCTGGCCACTGTCTTGCTTGGATTTGTCTTTCTCAACACATGTAAGTGTTTGTACATAGAAAAGATGGGGAAGTATTGGATTCTTTGGTAATATCCTGTTTGTTTTAAACCTAGGAGCAATATAATTGCCCATCAGGTCTGGTCTGGTCTCCTCTGCCATTTTAGTAGGAAACTGGCAGAAATGAAAAAATTAATACTACTGTCACAATTGTTCCAGGCCCCCAGGTAGGAAACCCCCTACTACTTAGACAGAAGTTGGCTCTTTGGTTTAATTTACATTTCTCTTTCTTTCTTTCTGAATCCTGGTCTCTGTGGTTGTGGAACAATTCAAGTTACTGGAAACATTTGGGGAAAGTAGCATCAGAGACTACTGGAATGCCTTCTGTTAAAGGGCAGCAGGAGGCGACTGCCCTTGAGGAGGCAGGTACAGGTGATTGCATTGGGGGGGGGGTCTTCTGCCTGGTCCTTTCCCACCTCTCTTCTTGTCCACAGCTCCCACCTGGCCATTTAGTATAATCCACTGTGTTATTGGTCAGGTGTTCCAGTCATTATGGACTTGCTGTCTCCTGAGGAGGCCCAAACCCTCAAACCCTGGGGAACTCTGGAGGCACAGGACCTGGAAGGCACTGGCTAAGGAATCTAAGTAGAGAGGGGGGAGAGATGGGAACAAAAGGACGAGCCCCTCCCCGCATCTGGCTTTGGCTATTACCTTCAGAATAATGTAAACTCCTTAGCTTGGCAATCCAGGATCCCTACCCTTTCTGCCTCAACCCCCCCCCCCATGTACCCCTTGCACTTTCCTTTCCTCATCCCTTTGTTTATGCTACAGACTGCCTGGAATGCCCCCATTCAGGTAGATAGTCACTGTGGTGGAAAGAATGGGCTTCTAATCCTAAATCAGCAAGCATTTATTAAGGACCTGCTGTGTACCAGCCTTGGGGTTGGGCTATGCTTGAAGCCTATGGGGTTTTCGGGGACGACAAGCACCTCTTGGGGAGAGCTTCATGAGCCCTTTTCAGGGCGCCTCATCCCCCTTTGGGGTCCACCCAGCACTCGGCTCTCACCCGTGGCTCCAGGAAGATCTAGTATTCCCGGTCACCACACCCGGTAAACAGTCTTGGCAGTTGGGCTAAACCAGGCTGAGGGTGCCTGAGGGCCTCAGACCCCCCAAGCCGGTGAAGACTTCCTGTGATGGAATGGGAGGATGAAGGCAGCTGAAGCAAGAATTGTGGGGGCTAAACGCGAGGGTGTGGAGACGAGAGTAAGGCTGGAAAGGGAGGAAGGGGCCAGAGAGGACCTTCTATGTGACAAGGTGACTACCAAGGACAGCCGCCGGCCTGCAGGAATCGTGGAACAAACTCGCTCTGATGCCCCTCTTTGCTCCAACCTCCTTTCAAGACTGAAGGAAGTTTCAAACAAAATACTGAAATATACTGTGGTTTTTTTATCCAAACATTTCTAATAATCTAGACTTTTCCTCAACCACAAATAATCCAGGGATTAGATAGAGATACAAAGAAATGTAAATTAAGTCAGAGAGCTAATTCTCTGACTAAATGTTAGGAGCTTTCCTAATTGAGAATTCAGAGTGCTTATGAACTTTTCATCTAAAATCAGCTTCCTAAAGTAGTAAAGGAGGGAACCATGTGGCCCTGAGAAGCCACCCTATTGCTCTTGAGCATAAAGTGAACTAATTATTGTAACAATTTACACTAAAATGGCGTTCTTCTATATACATCGTGTTTAGTAAATATTTCTTAATGAATGAATGAAAGCTCTTGGCAGCAAAGCTCACAAAAGAGAAGGTATTCTGGACTGAGGATGTCTCCAAAGGACCAATACTGCAGCTCAAAAACTATCTCCCTCAAGAACATCAATTATTTATTGATTTATTCAATAACTGATTATTGATTTTTCAGATTCTGCACCTTCCCAAGGTTTATAGTGATTGAATAAGGGCCTAAGCACCTGGGAAAGAAAATGACCAGGGGCAGCTAGGTGGTGCAGTGGATAGAGCACCGGCCCTGGAGTCAGGAGGACCTGAGTTCAAATCCAGCCTCAGACGCTTCATAATTACCTAGCTGTGTGGCCTTGGGCAAGCCACCTAACCCCATTTACCTTGTAAAAACCTAAAAAAAAGAAAAGAAAAAGAAAAGAAAAGAAAGTACCCATTTCTAAAGACTGGCGTACCAGGGGACCTGCTCCAGACCCTTGATGACTGGGTTTTCACAGAGAATGCAGCAAGCCCGGAGCCCAGCAGACAGGAGCCAAGTTCACACCTCTCCCTTTCATCACTGCCTTGCTTCTTTCCCTAGGAGATATGGACAGGTAGCAGGGAGGGCCTGGACCCAATGCTGGGTCATGGAGCCAAGATTTGGGTTCTTGGAGATAAATTTCCTGAGTCACTTCATTCTCTTTGATCTCCAGGACAACCCAATTGGCGCAATCCAGCAGACACTAAGCACAAACTGTATCAGACATAGTAATCCCCTAATTAGAAAGATTCAGATTGATCACCAGTCAAACTCTACCTTACAAGAAACTCTACCTTACATGCTATCATCTGTTAGCATATAAAAACTCTCTTACCTAATCCTTATGAAGAAATACTTTATCTCCCAAGGGAGAGATCATTAGCTCTAAGAGTGTTTTCTCTACAGGTAGGACAATTTACCTCTGTTTTGGTATAATTCAATCAACAAGCATGTACATTTTTGTTTTGTTTAAGTGTCTTTAGCTGTATCTGACTCTCTGACCCCGTTTGGGGTTTTCTTGGTAGAGATACCGGAGTGGTTTCCCATTTCCTTCTCCAGCTCATTGTGTAGGTGAGGAAACTGAGGCAGACAGGGTGAAGTGAGCTGCCCAGGGCCATACAGCCGGTGAGAGTCTGAGGCTGGATCTGGACTCAGGCCTTCTGACTCCTGACCTGGTACTCTATCACTGTGCCATCTAGTTATCCAATTAAGCACCTACTAAGCTATGAACTATTCCAGTACTGGGGAGACAAAAATGAAATTATCCTTAGCCTCAAAAATCGCCATTTCTTTGGGGGGAGAGAATATGTAGATATGGAGAAAAATGAATGAACAGAATAACTGAAGGGAGGCACTAGCACCTCCTAGAGGCATCAAGAAAGGTTCCTTTCAAGCTATGTTCTTCAGGCTCTTAGAAGGTGGTGCCAGCTAACAGCAACTATTACTTATATTGCATCCTCAGGTTTCCAGAGCACAATATACACTCTGCATTATTTCATTGGACCCTCAAAAATGCTCCAGATGTTGTTACCCCCATTTTATGGATGAGAGTGACTTGCCCTGGGACACACAGTTATTTTTAGAGATGGGATTTCAATCCAGCTTTGACTCCAAAAACATTCTATGATTTTGGAAGAATCCAAACTCCTGAGGCAAAAAAAAGGTGATGGAAAGAAGAATGGTGAATCTAAGGGTAACTGACAATCAGGGAATGACCTAAAAACCCTCAAAGCCATCCTATATTGCCTATAAATAAACTTGTTGATTTAATATTGACTAAAATATTTTGTTTTTTACATCATGCTTTTATGAAAGTCTCCTTCCCTTCTCTACTGAAATAATATTGACTGAAATCTTTTGTTTTTTACACCATTTTTTAATGAAAGTATCTCCCTTCTACTCTACACGTTGACATCCATTGAAGCAAAGAATTAAAAAAAATAGGAAGCGGGGGGAAAAAAGCGATCTAACAGACCTAACAAATGCTTCAATCAAGCATCCCATAGTTTCCCACTTCTGCAAATGAGGAAAGGAGATAAACTTTATCGTCTCTAGGGCCAAGATTAGTCATTATAATTGCATAATGGATCGGTGTTGGTCTTCTCCTTTGGTCATTGTGTACCCTGTTCTCTTGGTTGGGTCTGCTTCCCTCTGTTTCAGTCCAGGTTGTTCATCTTAATTCTTCATATGCATCATTTCTTGGGATGAATTCACATTCGATTCCATTCCAGTACCAGTGTGTCTATCCATTCCTCAATTACCTTATAATTTTACCTTGAAAAGGAGAGAATTTGTCAAGTTCTACTCATTTTAATCCCTACATTTGGTAGCAAATGTGTCTCCAAATAAATGATTTTTGAAGTCAGTCAGCACCATATGAGGAAAGAAAACCAGAGTCTACATACTAAACATCCACATGGAAATAAGTTTTTTTGAAGATATCCTTCTTCAACAAATTTTGTTGAGACATTATTTTTACATCACCAACATTTCCCAATATGTTTCTTCTGTCAGAAAGCCAAACCATATACAATAATTAATGAAAAGAGGAGAAAACAGTTTAGCAAATGAAAAAAGATTGACATATGCAGTGTCCATACCATACCCATAGTCCCCCAACTCTGCAGAGAAGCTGGGAGAGACCTTAGAAGGGCAGGTTAGAAGATATAAGCCTTCATTAACTGGCCAGAGCCTTGGTATTGGAGAGGTTCATAGGATGATGAGGGGGATCATCCCAATTCTGACATGTGTTTGTTTCACTGATTTTCTCATTTTTAGGCCTCTCTAGGACAGTGCCCGGGGGGGGGGGGCGAACAGTCTTATCTATTGTTTGCAGTCCCACATCTACACTTAGGGAATCTGAGTTTTTGGAATTGATTGAGGGGTTGGTTAGTCTCAATACTCCAGATAGAAGTGGATATGGCAGAGAGAGCTCCCTAGTGTTCTCATCAGCTCCCGAGGCCTGGGCACTCTTGTCTCTCTTAATGCTGCCTAAGACTGGCTGCTCAGAAGACCCAGGCTAATCTCATAACTCAGCTGCGTTCCAGCTGAATAACCTTGGCAATGAAGGAACTGGACCCAATGAGCTTAAAGGCCCCTTTCAGCCTGCAAGCCCATGACCATATCTTGACTTGGCTCAGGAGAAGCCCCCATCCATTAGGAGCTGGGTCTCAGAAATCAATCAATGAATCAGGTAGCCAGATCACAAGCATTTATTAAGTGCTTACTGTGAGCAAATATTGTGTTCAAATTAAAAACAAAAAGAAAGGAGTCCTCACTTCAGGGATCCCTTTCAAACTGGGTTCACACCCTAGGACTTCATGTTGGCAGGAGGGTTAAATCAGGTGGAGGGGAACTGAAGGACCTCAGACTCATTGGGGAGGTAGAGGGATGTCTACCTCAAGCCTGAAAAGACTCCCATGCAGAATGGGCAGATGAAGACAGTTTGTTCTAATAATCATGAGGTTATTAACCCACAAGTCAAGATATTACCCCATGAAATCATTGGTACTCCTTGAAAATGAAGGGCAACCAACAGTGATACGCCAAGCACTTTACAACTATTGTCTCATTTCTCCTCAAAATGACTCAGTGAAGTGGGTGTTTTTATTATCCTCATTTTACAGTTGAGGAAACTGAGGCAAACTGAAGTGAAATGATTTCCTTCCCCAGGGTCACATAGCTAATTGGTTGGAGGTCACATTTGAACTCCGGTCTTGCTGACTCCAAGTCTGTCACTCCGTCCACCAAGCCACCTGTCTTGTGTACTTGATTTGTTGAACATTGTTTCCTGACAGCGTTGCGAAGCGTGAGAAGCCAGGGTATTTAGAGTCTATACAGAGCTCTCTCAGGTACAAGAGGCCCACGAAAGAAGCCCTAGAGCAGCCACGGGAAAGGCTCCCCCCATCTCTGCTGGGATGGGGAGGGCGAAACCCTCAGCTTCCTCACCACAAACCAGAGGCCAGTGAACACTTAGCCATCTACAAAGCACTTTAATTATAGCCAGCATTTACTGTGCTATTTGTGAAGCAAAGAAGGATCCTCCCAACCAGGGGATGGAGGTCCTGATATGATCTTCATGTTACAGATGAGGAAACTGAGGCAAGCGGCGCTCATGGTCACACAGCTAACAAGAGTCTGAAGCAGGATTTGAACTCATATCTTCCTGATGCCAACACTCAATCTACCCGATTGCCCCATCCTAAGGTGCCTTCTCTATGTAATACTTCTGGTCATTTTCTCCTTGAGCACCAAGATCCAGAAACTGCCGAAAATGTAGAAAGTTAAGTGTCATTTCAGCTGGAAAATACTTTCCTTGAACCCTCCCTCAAGGATCTCAGCTGAGGAACTGGGAAGAGCCTTAGGGTCTATCACTCCTTGTTTTCCACAAGGAGGAAGTGGAGGGACAGAGAGCTAAAAGCCACACAACCAAGAAGCCAGATCCTCTCACTCCAGATCTTTCCAAAGCTGCTTGGAATTCAGGCTCTTCCCTGTGGGTCTCTAAGACAGTTGAGTTTGCTCAGTTGCCCAAAGTGGATCTGAATCTGGTTTTCAAGGCTGGAGGTCGGTTGCTAAGTTTTAACAACTTCTTCATCCATTAGTTTCTTGAACTCAATCTGATCTTTATTTGTCAGTCCCCTTGTCTTCTCCAAAGACTGTCCAGTCACTTTTTTTCAGTTCGTGATTCCATTTTGGGTTTTCTTGGCAGAGATACAGGAGTGGGTTTTGTCATTCCCTTCTCTAATTCATTTTACAGATGAGGAAACTGAGGCAGGCAGGGTGAAGTGACTAGCCCAGGGTCACTCAGCTAGGAAGTATCTTAGGCTGAATTTGAAATTGGGAGGATAAATCTTACTGATTCCAAGCCTGGTGCTCTATCCACTGCACTCCCCAGTGCCCCCTCCAGAGAATAGTATTGAATATTAGAAGCCCATGACATGACATGATTACATTCAGTGCCCCTGACACCCTCCAGTGGCTTCAGGGAGGCCGTATGGTGTAAAGCCATAGGATGCCGCTCCGGGTGGGGCAAGTGAATACCTGCCACTATTTACCACTCTTTTTTTTTTAGGATCTGGAACCAGAGCCATATCCCAAAGCAAAGGCTGTGAGGAGAGACTTAGTAACTGGCAGAGGCCAAGTAAAAATTGTTAACTCACCAAATGTCTATTTTCCTTAGACTTCAGTTTTGCAAAGGTATCAAAACGTGGTAAAGTGTGTGTGTGTGTTTGGGGGAGTGGCTTTAATTCCCCTGATTGCCACAATTGCCTGATCCTTTAAGGACAGCCTTATCTTACATTCCTGTAGTCTCCTCACCCTCGAGACTGTTCCTAATGCAAAGTGGAAACTTCCACTTTCCAGTATTTCAAGCTAGAAATCAAAGGAGTCTAGTCCAATCTCCTTACCTCTCACCTGAACAAGTGCAACACTCTTCAAAAATTTCCTTTTGCTATCCTTTGTTTCTGCACCATCTTATGTCCCTTGTCCTCCATTATTGTGTAATAAAGAACAAAAAAGAAAAACAAAGCAGTTTTGCAAAACTAACAAGCCCATCAGCCAAATCTGATGGTGTGCCCTGGGAGCAGCACTCCTAGTCCTTCTTCTCTGAAAGGAAAGGAGACAGGTGCATTTTTGACCTTTTCTTGGGGCCAAATTTATACATTAAAGTAGCCAGTGTTCAGTTGAGATTTTTGAATTCTTTGCTTTTAATATTTACATTCTTCAGTCATGATATATATTGCTTTTCTGATTCTGATTACGTAAATCTGCATCTTCTCAAATAAGTCTCCAGGCTTCTCCAGATTCTTCATATTGCTTGTTTCTTCCAGTGAAGTATATTCTATTACATTGCTAAATTTGTGGCACTATTCTTCAGTGATGGTTATCTACTTTGCTTCTGATTCTCTGCAACCACAAAAAGTTCTGCTGTGAATATTTCAGTATATAGTTGACCTTTCTCTCTTTCATCTCTTTGGAGGACTATCTGTGTTCTGAATCAAAGGATGGGTCCATTTTGGTCACTTTGGGGGAATAATTCCAAATTGCTTTCCAGAATGTTTAACTCAACCCAGAGCTCCATCAACACGATAGAATTGCACCTATGTTTCAGCAACTCCTGTAACACTGACTATTTTTGCCATCTTTACCATTGGCAATAGTTTGGTTTTGTTTTCAAATCTGGGCCCTTTGTTCAAACTATCCACTCTACAATCTATCCTCCACACATTCATGAAACTGGTATTCTTAAGGTAAACACCCACTCCCTTGTTAAGAAATTCCAGGGGCTCCCAATTTCCTCTGGCATTGAAACCACTTCACAATCTGGCTCCAAACTTCTCAGACTTATTTCACTTGACTCCCCCTCCCATACTATGAATTTCAGCCAAACTGCTCTGTTCCCCTCAGATGGCGCCCCTCTGCACAGGCTGTCCTCTCTGCCTCCGTGCTCTCTGTCCTCTTCCCTGCTCCCTTCAAGGCTCAGCTCAGGTTCCATGCCCATTGAGAGCTTCTGTGATTCCCCAGATGGTGCTCCCTCTGTGTTGTTTGTATGTATGTACGTGCGTTTATTGGGTTTATATATTTATATTTATATGCATACCCATATATATTTATATGCATGTCTATATTCACACATATATATGTCTTCAACACCACTTAGTACACAATAGGTGCTTAATAAATGTTTGTTGAGTGAATGCTTGAATAATCATTTTGCTTCATCTTGGAGGCCTCCAGTGATGGGACCTCAGCACCCAACAAGCAGTCCACTCTACCTTTGGACTTTTGTTGTTGTTGCTTTTGCAAGGCAAACGGGGTTAAGTGACTTGCCCAGGGCCACACAGCTAGGTAATTATTAAGTGTCTGAGACCAGATTTGAACCGAGGTACTCCTGACTCCAAGGCTGGTGCTTTATCCACTGCACCACATAGCCGCCCCTGACCTTTGGACATCTCTTAATTGTCTTTCCCCATGTAGAACTGCAATCTGCTCTGGCAATGCGTGGAAACATAAGATTTGCAGCTGGAAAAGACCTTTGATATAATCTAGTAAATGTGGGAATAATCAGTGGTTGGATTTGCCTTTATGGAGTTGCTGCCAGAAGGGACCTCAGAGGCCATCTTGCTCAGGCCTCTGAGGAGAAAAAGGAGAGAAGTTAGAAGTGGTTTGTCCAAAGTTCCACCGTTATTAAGTGGCCCAGCTAGTGGAGTAGTGGACTGGGAATCAGAAAGATCTGGATTTGAATCCTACCTTAGAGGCTTCCTTGTAAAGACTCTTGGCCAGCCTCTCAGATTCCTAATGTGTAAAGTGGGGATGCTAACAACAGGACCAAGTTGTCAGAATCATTTGGGATTATTGGCAAACCTTAAAGCAATATATAAATGTGAGTTATTACTATCATTAGGTAATAATATTATCAATATAGATAAATGCAAGTGACTATAATTATCAATAACAATGTTAGAAATTATATTGTTTTAATTATAAATATTGCTACATAAATGCAAGCTTTTATCAGTTATTTTGTTAATAAATATCTTTATAAATATAAACATTGGATTTTAAATTTAAATATCAAATACATTAAACTTATATATCGAATATATATTAAATGATATAAATGATTAAACATTAGTAAATATCATATCAATAATATTATTGTTAATACCGGTGACTTGCATTTATAGCACTTTAATAACAATAGTAATGAATCCAGGACTATAAGTGGGGCTAGAGCTGACTCAGCCGCTCTTTCTGGTTATCTGAAGCTGCCTGGCATACAATGCCCTTCACTGGAGATTAGGCAGCTTTGTCCCCACAATGGGAGGCTTTCAGATTCAGATTCAGGTTCATCAGGGGAGCTGTACAGGCTTTCTGCTTGTAGCAGTGAGGATGTCAGGAAGCAGGAGCTGCAACACATCTTAATTGGGGTGGGGGTAGGGGGGTGGGTGCAGAGGGTGCCAGCCACCTCTTTAAACCATCTTGGTATTTCTTTATTGTTTTCCTCTATGAAAGCTGACAACTGCAAATGACATGGAGGACTACACTCTTCTTTCCTTCCTTTTTCTTTCTCTTCCTTTCTCTTTCTGTATTTCATCTTTTCCTTCTTTCCTCTCTTCCTTCCCTCCTTCTCTCTTTCCCTCCCTCCCTCCCATCCTCCCTCCTTCCCTTCCTCCTTCCCTCCTCCAGAGGAGCTGCTATTCATAGGTGTCAAACGCACCCCACTCATTTCGGCAGCTCCCCCCTTTGTTGGCCAAAAAAGAGATAAAAGAGCTAACTGCCTTTTGATGGATGAATTGCCATTCATTGGCAGATAGATTTGCTTATTGAACTTTTAGGATCACTGCTCGGGGGCAGGAAGGGGACTGGGATGCCTTCAAATTAGATAAGGAAACAGGCCAGGAGGAAGACGATGACTTGAGTCATGCGTGATGTGCCGAGCATTGGCTCCTCCGGTCTCCTGATCCTCTGGCCTTCGCCTCACACCATCCCGACTGAGCCAGTCCTTTGCACAAGGTCCCTGAGGGCATCTTGCTTTCTTGGGCCAGCTCCATTTCTTCACCACTCCCCACTGAACCCCAGGGAAAGACTAGGAAGGAACAAGCCAGGAGGACATTTCCCCTCCATCAGAAACTTTATTATCAGATTCAGAGCTGGGCCCAGTGGGCTGAGGGACCTTCAATCCGAGGTGGATAATTAGTGACCGAAAATCCAGGACCAGCCTTTCTTGGAAGCTTCTCAGAGTCATTAAAACCCCAGGGAAAGCACTTTATTGTGAGTGCTTGCAGGAGGAAAGCGGGTGCTCTGTTCATTAGAAGGGTGAAGGATTTGAGTGAGGGTCATTTGGAAATAGGTCTTCACTCCCCAAGGAGTGACTTCAGTAGAGTGGAATCAACTCAGGTCAGAGGACCCAGATTCAGATCTCACATCTGACTTACTGCCCTCTCAGTCTGTTTCCTCGTCTATAAAAATGAGAGGGTTGGACAAGATGGTTTGTTGGGGTCGGTGGGAGGGCTGCAGGTTACACCTCCAAACTCCAAGCTGCCCCCTCTCTCTGGGTCTTGTAAGGGAGGGGGTTGAACTTGGTGCTCTCTGAGGTTCCCTCAGTTTTCAATCTGGCGAGTTCTCTTCTCCGACATGAACCATTGAGCGTTGGCACTCCCTGCCCTCCATCCTAGGAGTGCCCAGATGTGTCAGAGTGGTGCTTAATAAATGCTTTTTCAGTTCTTTTGGTCATCGATCCATTCATTCATTCATTTCACCCAAATAATATTTACCAGCTCTCACTTCTCTGCTTTCCTGTCACCTTCCTTGCTTTAGGATAACAAAGTGGTTGGAGCAGTGTTCCTTGAGTCAGGAAGCCTGGAAATCAAGTTCTGCTTCAGACATTTATGGAGTCTGTCATCGGAGAGAAGTTCTTTAAGTTCTGCTTGCCTCAGTTTTCTCATCTGTCAGGTGGGGACAAAAATGGTGCCCACCTTTCAGGGCTGTTGGGAGGATCAGATGAGATAGTTCTTGACAAACAGTAGGCAATTAATAGATGCTTGTTCCCTTCCCTTGGTTCCTTCCATTCACACAGTTCAAACAGTGCCTCCTCCTTCCTAGATAACCCCAGTTGGAAAGCATTCCATGTCCTTAGACCTCCCTTTGTACTCCTCTAGCATCGGAAGGGACCTTAGAGATCATCTGATTCCACTTTTTCATTGTACAGCTGAAGAAACGGAGCCCAAGAGAGTGAAAAGTGACAGAAGGCAGGATTTAAATTCAGGTCTTCCATCTCAAAATCCAGCCCTCTGTCCACTGGGTCATCCAGCTGCCTCATAGCCAGGGCCCATTCCTTCTCCATTCCCATTTTCCTTCTGTCTTCAATTCTCTGCATCTTTATGGAGCCCACATTTAAAACATAGTACCCTGGACTGACTCTCAGGATGCTGGGAGGAGGATCTTGTGGTTCCTTTGGGTTCTTTGCTTGTGGATACACTTCCCTGTACTTGGTAGTTCTCACAATTGCAGTTGTCTCAGTCCTTTGCTAAAATAAATAAATAAATAAATAAATAAATAAAAATAAGGTTTTTCAGTCCAAAGAAGGCAAAAAGATCCAAGATCTGTGACTTGGTGGGTCAAGACTAAGACATCTTCTATCTTGGTCTTATCTAGTTCTGTCTCATGGTGAAAGCCTAGCAAGGAGGTAGGACGGTGGGTTTTTGTAAGACAAAACATCCTGGTAGTCTAAGTTCTGAATGGGGATGAGAAGCCGGAGGACCTGAACGGACAGGCCAACCTCTGGAAAAATCTTTCCACATCCTCTGTGATAGAATGCAACTCTAACAGGCAAAGCGTGTTGGCTAATCCCCATTTGCTGAGGGAGCTTCCCCCGAGGAGCTCCCTATACCCATAAAATCTCAGGGCCAGGATTAAAAATAATAAAATAAAATTAAAAAGGTGGCCTGGTCTTTTGCCCTCCACTTTACTTAATGAGGAGATGGGCATTCCTGCCTGTAAGGAGTCAGATGTTCCCGGTGGAGGCCACAAGACACACAATTAGTTGAGCCCCCTTCCAGTGGCAGTGTCTTTGCAGAGGCTAATTCTGGGAGTCATCACTCAAATACCCTTCTGAGCTCCGGAAATAGGGCTGCTCAAGGTTACAAAAAGAGGACTGGAGGAAGGGTAGGACAGAAGAAAGAGCACTGACCCTCCCGTCAGGATGGGGGTTCAAATCTTCTCTTTGACACTACTTTGACACAATCAATTAACCTCCTTACAGCCTCATTTTCCCCATCTATAAATGGGGAAATTCAGATCTGGGAATCTTATAATCACTATCAATTAATAAGAAGAATAGTTATTGTGGAACCTTCAAGAAGCTTTGCACAGTGATTTACCCAGGCTATTTCATTTAATCCACAAAACTCAGGGAAGTGGGAGCTATGAGCATCTCCATTTGCAAAACTGATTGAGCCTCCCTCCCCCATCATGTGAGAGTTTATAGTTGACACCAAAGGGGACAAAGCAGAAAGCTGAGAATCTAATTGGCTGTTACTTTACAGAGAAACTCTTCAAATTGGAAGAAATTTTGAAAATTGTCTAGGCCAACACTTCAATTTTCTGGACAAGGAAGCAGTAGTGGGGCGGTCATTATAACTGGGGGGGGGTGGGTAGAGCTCCTGACTTTCAGGCCAATGCACTTCCCAGTGAACCACATGGTTCTCTCTCTCTTTCTCTCTCTCTCTCTCTCTCTCTCTCTCTCTCTCTCTCTCTCTCTCTCTCTCTCTCTCTCTCACACACACACACACACACACACACACACATTTTGAAAGATGTTACAATACTAACATTTATTCTATAGTAGTATCCTCCCTAAGTTCCATTCATTTAAGAAATTATATGATTCATTTGCATTGGACCTTAAAATAAGGACTTTTCATTCAATTCTACAGATGCACAAACATTTATTAAGCACCTGCTTCGTGTGGCGCTGTGACAAAACAAAAAATATCCCCTTCTCTCAAGATGCTTACATTCTTCATCATCTTCTTTTCTCCTCCTTTTTGGTAAGTAGTATTTTATTTTTTTTTCCAATTACATGTAAAGATCCTTTCCAACATTTCAATTTTTTTCTCCCTCCACTCCTCCCTCCCCTAGATGACAAGCAATCTGATATAGGTTCTACATTTGCAATCATGTAAACATATTTCCACATTAGTTATGTTGTGAAAGAAAAACACATGGTTTTCTTACCAAGGTATTAACCTTCCTCCCACTCTGTTGTTTGTCCTTCCTTCTCGAAGAAGACCATGACATCAGGGAGTGTGGCCATGATGAGCAAGTGACTTGAATTTGAGTGAGGGGGGCGGTGCTGAGTCCCCAGCCTCACTTTCTCCTCTGGAGCCATCGGGGTCCAGTGGTCCGTTAGGAATCAGAAAACTGAAGATGGTCCTGGATGGGTGGCAATCAGGGTGAAGTGACAGTCCTGGAGTTCAAATTTAACCTCAGACACTTGATACTCACTAGCTGTGTGACTTTGGGTAAGTCGCTTCACCCTGATTGTCCCATATCCAGGGTCCTCTCTAGTCATTCAGATCCATGTCTGGCCACTGGACCCCAATGACTCTGGAGGAGAAAGTGAGGCCGGTGACTTAGCACAGCCCCCTCTTCTTACTCTAAGGTAGGAGACAGTAGTTAAAATCAGAGATTCTTCCTCCAGAAAACCCCCCCAAAACTCCACACCACACACCTTACTACTCTCCCCCCGCCAGGTGAATGGGGTGAGATTGCAAAGGCATCCTGGATCACTGCAGAGAGAAAGCGCCCCAGTGGATGTCAGCGCCTGGGATAGAGTGCAGGCCGCCTCTGCCTGGGCAATGCCCATCCTTTGTTCTTCCTGCCTGGGACCTCCCCCAAGACGACCCATTTCTTGATCAGCTCGTTGCCTGGATTCCATCCTTTGCCCTCCCTCCTGCCCCCACCCCCAGCGCACCCAGATTATTTGATATCACCTTGGCACCCTCTCTGGGGCTGTCACAGCATTCGTTCACAGCTCCATCTGAGAGCCCCTGTCAATTCCCTTAAAATATTCACTTCCATTTTGTGTGGAAGTGAATTCGTCAGATTAAATATATGTTGTGCTGAGAAGCCTCCGGTTTTATCACAACCGGGTCCCTGCCAAAAAAAAGCAACTAGTTCTGCATGTTAATCAGGAGAGCTGAAGGGATTTACCAGAAAGGCCCTTTCCCCCCCTTCTTTTAACTTTATTATGCCCTGGTGGGGGAAGGGAGAAGGGTGGGGAACTGTTCCAAAAGTGTGAGAGCAATGGGCTGCTGCAACCCCCTGGCTGGGGCTCCTGGGCTGCGCCAAGTAGATCCGAGGGTCCCTTCGGGGAGCTGCGTGACCTCGGACTTAAGGGGGAGCTGTGTCCTCGTGCTACTGGCAGAATATGGTCCAAGAGAGGATTGAGCAAGGAGGGTGGGTGGGGAAAGGAAGAGCCATCCAGATGAGGAGTGCACGTTCAGTGGGTCACTGGGAACCGGGAGAAGGAAGGCTGCCCAGCTGGGTCACAGTGGAAGGGGCCCTCTGGCCAGCCCAGCCGGGGGCAAGTCCCAGAGCTTCTGTGGCCTCAGTTTCCTTATCTGTAACTTGAGGGGGTTTCAGTTCTAGATGGAGGATCTTGAGTTGTGTGAATGTGTATAGTGTGTATTTGATATATTATGTGCATATATTACAGATAATCTATAATTATATAGTATAAATATTGTGTATGATGTATTTAATATATAAAAGATACATATTTTTGCATGTGTATATATTCTATGTATATATATAAGATATGAATGTGCATGCACATACACACACATGTGTGCACACACAAACACACACACACACACACACACACACACACACACACACACCTGCCTGGGGGCAAGGGGAAGCATCAGGCCTTTCCAGGAGGCAGCCAGGGTGAGCGTGTGGGAATCCAGCTGCTTTCCTCCAGACTCCCTCCTTCTCAGAATCCCTTATCCTGTGTCCAGCACCTTCTCACACAGCCCTGTAGAATCCAGCCAGTGGAAAGGTACCAGAGCTCTGGCCTACAGTATGGACCAGTGGGCACCCCTGTGGCCTTTCCTAGGTCAAGGGCTCTGCTGGGCCCAGGCTGAAGAGAGGCTGGGGTTGCTCCCTGCCCCCCCCCCCCATGTTATAGATGAAGAAGCTGGCACCCCAAGAGCTCCAGGGACTTATCTCCAGGTCACCCAGCTAAGAAACACCTGGAATGTGATCGGACTCAAGGCATCCTGCCCCCAGCCTCCAGCCAACTGCCCTCTTTGCATTATCTCCAGCGTTTAGGTGGTTTTGATGGGATTATGGGATCAGACACCTAGAGCTGCCAGGGACCCTGGAGGCCACCAGCTCCTCCTTTTCCCAGTTTTACAGGTGAGAAAACGGAGGCCCAGGAAGGCTGTCTTGCCCAAGGTCACAAGGGCGGTAAGTATCAGAGGGAAGATTTGAATCCAGGTCCTCTTGTTCTTTCTAGTTCAAGTGCTCCAGGACCTACTTGCTTCTGGTTCCTTGAGAGTTCATTTTACTCAGCACTCAGGTCCTTGACGCTCCTCCCCGCTCCCCATCATGGTAGCCCAGCCCATCACCCAGGGCTCTCCCTCCTTTTCCTCCCTTTCCCCTTCTGCCCTGTCCTCTCCTCACTTTTGAGTCACAGGCCCATTGCAAGTCCCCTAAGGCTTGCACAACCCCTTCCCATGATCTCTAGGGCTGGAGAAGCCCAGAAAGGAAGTATGGAATTAGCATGTTTGCTGAGGCTGAAGCAAGAGTCTCTGGCTGTGGCGGTGGGAGTGGGGGTTGTATTGGCAAAAATCAGCCAGCTGGGGACCTCCCCAAGCTCCCCTCTTCCTCAGTTGGCCCCCCTCCTTAATATGCCTTTCTTGGGCAGGCCATGGCAGCCAGGGGCAGCAGGGGGAGCCCTGGGTCTCTGAGCTTCACCAGCTCCACTGCCTACAACTCCTCCCCATTGGCACGGTGGACTTGTCTCACCCATCTCCCTTCTCATCCCCCCTCACACAGCCTGGGGGTTCTTACTGGAAAGTGGGGGCAGGGATGAGAAAATCTCCTCCCTTCTTTCCTCTCTCCCTCCCTTCCTTCCTCCCTTCCTCCCTTCCTCCCTCCCTCCCTCCCTTCCTTCCTTCCTTCCTTCCTTCCTTCCTTCCTTCCTTCCTTCCTTCCTTCCTTCCTCCCCCCTCCTCTCCCTCCCTCCTTCCCTCCTTCCTTCCTTCCCTCCCTTCCTTCCTCCCTCCCTCCCTTCTTTCCTTCCTTCCTTCCTTCCTTCCTTCCTTCCTTCCCTTCCTTCCCTCCCTCCCTCCCTTCCTTCCTTCCTTCCTTCCTTCCTTCCTTCCTTCCTTCCTTCCTTCCTTCCTTCCTTCCTTCCTTCCTTCCTTCCCCCTCTCTCCCTCCCTCCTTCCCTCCTTCCTTCCTTCCTTCCTTCTTCCTTCCTTCCCTCCTTCCTTCATTCCTCCCTCCCTCCATCCCTCCTTCCCTCCTTCCTTCCTTCCTTCCCTCCCTTCCTCCCTCCCTCCATCCCTCCTTCCCTCCTTCCTTCCTTCCTTCCTTCCCCCCCTCTCTCCCTCCCTCCTCCCCTCCTCCTTCCTTCCTTCCTTCCTTCCTTCCTTCCTTCCTTCCTTCCTTCCCCCTCTCTCCCTCCCTCCTTCCCTCCTTCCTTCCTTCCTTCCTTCCTTCTTCCTTCCTTCCCTCCTTCCTTCATTCCTCCCTCCCTCCATCCCTCCTTCCCTCCTTCCTTCCTTCCTTCCCTCCCTTCCTCCCTCCCTCCATCCCTCCTTCCCTCCTTCCTTCCTTCCTTCCCTCCCTCCCTCCCTTCCTCCCTCCCTCCATCCCTCCTTCCCTCCTTCCTTCCTTCCTTCCTTCCCTCCCTCCCTCCCTAAAATTATTTTTTTAACTAGGAGGGCAAAGAAAATCTGACAAAAATATTAATGCTAATCTACATTCTCAGTACCATACGAAGCACTGTGGACAACCCTTGCCCTTGAAGAGACCACCAAGTTGGGGAAGGCAATACCTACAAACATAAACTATAATTATTTCCCCACCTGTGGCTTCCTTAGGAACAAAACTTCATTATATACAAGTCAGTATATAATTAAGTGATCCATTATCTGGGACAATCTGTAGGACTTCAGAAAAGGGAAAGATCAATTAGATTGTGAGAATTTCAAGGGACAGGAACTTATCAAGGATGAAATTTTGAAGACATGAAAGGGAAATATTCAAGGAAAGAAAGGGAAGATTTATATCAAAAATCAGAAGTCTAGGACTGGAAAAGATGTCAGAGACTACCTAAGCAATTTCCCTTATTTTATGAATGAGGAAACTGAGACCTAGGGAGATTAAGGATTTAATCAAATTCACACAAATAGCAAGCATTAGAGATGGGATTGGAGCTTAGTTCCTCTGACCGCATAGCCAGTGCTCTGTAGAGAGGACCTGATGAGAATGTGCAGGGAGCTCACCAATAGATTTCCAGTTGGCAAGAATAGAAAGCAAAAAAGGGGTTGCTAAATGAAGACAAATACAAAAATGTGGCATGGGGTCCTGAAAGAATAGGCACGGGGATAGTAAGGCTTGAAATGAGCTAAAAATGAAAAGGATCAAAGGACAGCTTACTTTGCAGGAGGAAGAAAGCTACATGATAAAAGAAATAAAATAAGATTTGAGCAACTCTACCCTTCCTAGATTTTCTTTGCCATGGAAAATGGTGCTTAGCCTAGAGAGTTGCTGCCCAAGATAAATAGGGAGATAGTAAGAGAGCACCTCTTGGCCCTTAAAGGGTTCATGAAACCATGAAACCCAGATGTACTGCATCCTGGGAAAACTCAAAGAGAGGATAGATTATGATTGTTGGACCAGTCAAGAGATTGTGGAGAATGAGAAAGTTTTTGCAATCAATTGCTGGGGCCAAAGGATTTTGGAGAAGAATCAGATGGGTCAGTCAATATTGAAAGAAATAAGCCCTTTTATTAAACATAGTTATGGACTGACTTGTGGAGTGGTGCCCTCCCTCTCCTTGACTGGAAATTTTTGAGCAACACCTGGATGTATCTTTGTTGGGGGTGGTATTGTGGAATTTCTCTGAAGTCCTCTCTGACTCAGAGATTCCATGACTTTGTAATCAGAGAAGGGATCATGGAGGAGATGAACCTTGGCACGGGACACAGAAGGATGGAGAGTGAAGGGACAGGTGGAGAGGCAGTGGTTGGTGAACACCATAAGAAGGCGTCCCGAGGGTACCCTTCCAGGCTAGCGAATTCACATCCCAGGACATTTCTCTGCTGAGGTCTGACTCCTCACCCTGAGCTACAGAAAGATTCTACTCATTTCCCAGATCTCCCCAGCCAGTGTCTGCTATCTTCATCTCTGGGATGAGATCCCTCGAGGCTGAAAATGACTTGGGAGCCAAAAGTGAAGCAAGGACATCAGGACTGAGAAGGCTGCTCTGCTAGCCAGGTCTAGACGGAAAGGGAAAAAAAAGCCAAAAAAACTGCAAGTCATCTTGGCAGGAAACTCCCAGGGTTGGGGGAGGGAGAAGAAAGTGGAGGCTAATGAAAGAGCTGCAGTATCTTAGGAGCTAAGTCATGAGGCAGGTCGGGCAGGGAGTGGAAGGGAGGCAGAGAAGGAGAAAAGAGGAAGAAAGATATTGAGAGTTGTTGCTTTGTTTTGGTTTTTAACCAAGGTTTGATAGCAGGATTCTGAGAATTCACATCTACAAGGAAGCTTTCTCTCCAAAATTCCTCCCTATCCTCCTTTCTTTTACCTTTTCCTTCATTTCCTTAGTCCACCAAGGCTTCACTCTAGGCTTGTCTCTGTCCCACACTTCAGTGCTGAAAAAAATAGGTAGAATAAACGACCTCTGCGATCCTTTCTAGCTCTGACTCCACTATCTTGCCCATTCCCTGGGCACTGGAAGTAAGTCCACCAGCCAGACTCCCCACTTCAACAAAAATAACAACAAAGCAAGTATTTTCACTATGAACTTAGGACCTACAAAGGATTTTGCACCCATAATCTCCTTTGAGTCCACCACTCCCCTGTGAGGCATTACTACATATGTTACTTTCCCTATTTTATAGATAAGGCAACCGAGTCCCAGAGATGTTGGGTGCCCTACCTACAGTCACCTAGCTAGGGTAATTGTAAAATTTCAACCCAGATCTTCTGGACTCTCGGTCCTGTACCATGCTGGAGAGAGAGAATATCTGAATCTCCTGTCCCTGATAGAGAGGAAGTTAGAGAGCTGAATTGGGCGGGAGGGTACTGAGGTACTTAGCTTCTTTTCTTAAGTCTTGTGCCCATCCTCTCTCTCACCCTGGTGCTTTTTCACAGTGCCTTATGTTGTGATATCCTGTAGTCCTGGGAGCATATAGGAGAGCAAACAGACCTGAGCTAGCTGGTTAATCTGGTGGCTCAGGTCTGGGACCAGAAAGAAATGAGACTCTCCTGGTCACTATAACAGTGAAGAAAAAGAGGTTTCCTTATTATTTGTAGTTTATTCAAAGCAAAGACTCTGTTTACCTAGTTGACATCATTAGGCATGGTTTTCCTATGCTACTGAGTTCTGAAATCTGAGGAAGACTCTCCAGGTTTTTGTGTCCTGTATATTTTTATTTATTTATTTTTTATTTTATTTATTCATTCATTCATTCATTCATTTATTTTTTATAATTATTTATTTATTTATATTTTTAATCATCACTAGCATTTATTAAAGGTCTATTATGTATCAGACACTGTCTTAAGTGCTCAAGGAACAAAGTTAGAAAAGAAAAACCTTCAAGAAGCTCACATTCTAATGGGGGAAGGGGAGAGAACAGTCAAAGAACTACGGACAAACAAGTGGAAGGCACTAACATGATGGGGGACTGGGACAGGCTTCTCGAAGAAGATGGGTTCTGAGGAGAACCTTCTAGGGAGCCCAGAACATAGATCAGGAAACTATAAGCATTAGTTTCCTCAGTCAATTAAACCCTGAAGACAGTTCCAATGACTTTTAAGGAAAAATTAGTTTAATCTACCTGGGACGGGACTTTGGATATTGCCCTCACAATTCTTAGATGCAATGTTTAGAGAGCTAGAGGAAAACTTGTAGGCTGTCAGAGGGACCCTGAGTGGAGGATTTATAGGAGGAAACGGCTGAGGGCTGCCCAAGAAGGGCTGGCAGAGATGGTTTACCAGCCACATCATTGGAGGGAATAACCAAATCAAGGAGGCTTTGATTCTTGCAATAGCTTCCTTTCTTTAAAAATAATGATAATAAATGACTCATACTAGTGCTTTACGTTTTGCATTTTTGTATAGCTACATATAAATCTCTTTTGACCCTCTCAAGAATACTATGATGTTGGAGCAAGTTATCGTCATTTTATAGATGAGAAAACTTAGTGAAGATAATACAAAACAATGATGACCTTGATAATTGACCACGGATTTTGGAATAAAAACCCAGTAAATAAGGAGTCATCTGTGGGTTTAATGGATATTTCCTTTCTTTTCCCTTTCTTATTCTTGTTTTCCTTCCTGCCTCCCACTCACTTTCCCAATATCTTCCCCTCCCCTCCTTTTTCCAGTTCTTTCCCTTTCCCTTCCTTTTCCCTTCCCCCTTTTTTCTAGTTTCCTTTTTTTCCCCTTTTCACATTTTCCATGGAAGAAACTTTAAACTGATCAACGTCTCTGGGTCTCAATTTCCACCAATAGGAGAGGGAATAAATGTAGAAAACATGCATGTTCTGAAACATGTTTTCAAGGCCACCGGGACCCCCTGAGACCATTTTGAGGGCACCCATTTCAGGTCTTGTGTGGCCAAAGTAATCCACACCTCTGGTGAGTTCACCCAACTCTCTGCCGAGTGTCACCCAGCATGATGCCTCTGCTGGGTTTGTCTCTTGAGTCTAGGCTGGCTAACTTGCTTACTACTTTCACCTGTTGAATTTCTACTTTTTACCCTCCTGAGAACCAGCTACTGAGCTTTGCTACTGACTGCTGGTATGGGTGATTAGTAAACCTTTCTCAGTCAAGGATGAGGCAATGATCTTTGGAGCCTCCGGGTGGTGCAGTGAGTAGAGCACCAGGCCTGGAGGCAGGAAGGCTCAGTATAGTGCATTCCCAAGGACTGAGATTCTATTCTAATTTATCTTGTCCAGCAGGATGCCCTCTCAATCATCCCAGCTCTCTTTAGTCTTCATCTCTCCTTGTCTTCTGGCTGCTTCCCTATTACCTAGAAACATGCCCATGTCACCCCTGATCTACCCATCCTTACTACCTATATCTTTTCTCCCTATGTGTCTAATCTCTTCAGGAGGTTGCTTATATTGTGCCTCTACTTCCTTTCTTCTCATTCCTTTCCTAACTTCCTACTATTTTAACATTCCTACTTCATTTTCTGACCTTATCATTCAACTGAAGCTACTCTTTCCAAACAATCTTTTAATTGCTAATTGAATTTCAACCCACATTTTTCTTGACCCATCTACAGACTTTGACACTATTGAGCAACCTTAAAATTTTTTTTAAATATTCTTTTTATATCTAGGTATCCATGACACTAGTCTTTCCTAGCTCTCCTCCTACTTCTTTGACCACTCCGCTATCTCCTTTACTCATTCTTCATCCAGATCATTCCATGGGTGTCCCCCAGGGCTCCATTCTGGGCCCTCTTCTCTTCTCCCTCCTTCTTACTTTATTTGAAGATCTTCTTCATGAATCCTATGGATTCAACGATCATCTCTGCTGATGCTTCTCAGATATACACATCCGGCCCTGAACTTTTTCCATTCATTTGTCAAAATGATCTTCCCTAAAGTGGTCTGTTCTTGTAAACCCCCACCCCACTCAACTCTGGTGTCATATAATCACCTCTAGACTCCAATAGAAAGTCCTCTCACATTTAAAGCCCTTTATAACCTGTCCTCCCCTACTTTCCAGTCTTCTTATGCCTTCCCTATCACCCCACACACTCTACTATCCAGGGACACTGACCTTTTTGCCATTCCTCACACAAGATACTTTTTTTTTTAGGTTTTTGCAAGGCAAATGGGGTTAAGTGGCTTGCCCAAGGCCACACAGCTAGGTCATTATTAAGTGTCTGAGGCTGGATCTGAACTCAGGGACTCCTGACTCCAGGGCCAGTGCTCTATCCACTGCACCACCTAGCCACCCCTACAAGATACTTTTGACTGAGAATTTTCACTGACTGTCCTCATGCCTGAAACTTTCTCCCTCCTCATCTCTGCCTCTTGGCTTAAGTCTCAACTAAAACCCCAACTTCTACAGGTCCTGATCTCCCTTCATTCTAGTGCCTTTCCTCTGCAGCTTATCTCCAATTTATTCTGCATTTATTTAGTTGTTTGTCTGTAGTTGTTCACACATCTGCCTTTTTGATTGTGAACTCCTTGAGAACCAGAACTATCTCAACTTTCTTTTATTATAGCTCCTGATACAAAGAAGATGCTTAACAAATATCCATGGACAACAAGCTTGAGTCAGCTGACAAAAGCCAGAAGGAGCCTCTAGGTTCAAATTCAATCTAATCTTTAAACTGCCTTTTTCCTGATACAAAATCAAGGACCTTGGTTAATAATAATAGTTTTTTTTAATATTTGTGGTATGTATTACAAATATATTTTTTATTTTTAAAACAATCTTGGAGGGGTGGCTAGGTAGTGCAGTGGATAGAGCACCGGCCCTGGAGTCAGGAGTCCCTGAGTTTAGATCCAGCCTCAGACACTTAATAATGACCTAGCTGTGTGGCTTTGGGCAAACCACTTAACCTCATTGCCTTGCAAAAAAAAAATCAAAAAAATAAAACTAAAAAAAATCAATCTTGAGAAGCAGTTGCTATTTCATAGATGAAGAAACGAAGACACAAAAAGATTATTTGACTTAAACAATTTAGGAAGTATCTTAGGCCAGTTTGTTTTTAATGAAAGATTTTATTTATTTTGAGTTTTACAATTTTCCCCCCATTCTTTCTTCCCTCCCCCACCCCCACAGAAGGCATTCTGTTAGTGTTTACATTGGTTCCATGTTATACATTGATCTCAGTTGAATGTGATGAGAGAAAAATCATATCCTTAAGGAAGAAAAATAAAGTATGAGATAGTAAAATTACATTATAACGCTTTTTTTCTAATTTGATGGTAATAGTTTTTGGTCTTTGTTCAAAGTTCATAATTCTTTTTCTGGATAAAGATGGCATTCTCCATTGCAGATAGCTCAAAACTGTCCCTGGTTGTTTCACTGAAGGGATGAGCAATTCCATCATCACCCCCATGTTGCTGTTAGGGTGCATAATGTTTTTCTGGTTCTGCTCATCTCACTCAGCATCAGCTCATGCAAATCCCTCCAGGCTTCCCTGAATTCCCATCTTAGGCTAGTTTTGAACTAAGATCTTCCTGAATTCACATTTACCACTCCAACCACTGCACCACCAAGCTATCTAGGTTCAAAATAACTGTCTAACATGAAATTAGAGGATTACTTTTTTTTTTTTGCAAGGCAAATGGGGTTAAGTGGCTTGCCCAAAGCCACACAGCTAGGTAATTATTAAGTATCTGAGGTTGGATTTGAACTCAGGTCCTCCTGATTCCAGCCCAGTGCTCTATACACTGTGCCACCTAGCCGCTCCATAGGGGATTACTTTTAATATCTATTAAAATTTTTCCAAGTCTGTGACCTCATTTGGTACATTGCCTTGGGCAAACTGAAGTCTCGGAAAGACCTCAGCTTAAAAAGGCCAAGGTCTCCCACTGCATTTGGACCATCATTAGTTACCTTGATCTATGTCTTGCCACTAGACTCTGGAGGAGTGAGGCTGATGACTTGGCACAGCTCAACCTCATTTAAATCCAATTCACTTGTACATCAAGACGTCTCCAACTGCTTTGAGAATGAAGGACAAACAACAAGAAGCTGTTTTGGGAACTTTGTCCCTCCTAAACCACACAAAAGCTGGTGTAGGCCTTCAGTAACAAGGAATGAAGGACAAACACCACCACCACCACCACCACCACCATCATCATCATCATCACCATCATCATCATCATCATCATCATCATCATCATCATCATCATCATTTTTGTCCTCAAGTAGGCAGGGAAATGAAACCAGAGGCAAGAACAGAGGGTTAGGTAAAGCAAGCAAGCAACATCATCAGCCTCTGTTCCTCCACCATATTCCTACATTTATTATGCATGCAGTAAAGACTGAACTTTTATGAAGCCTTCTGGTTAATATAGTGTTTGGTTTTCCTTCATGAAACATGAAAACTGGACCAGGTAACCCCTAGGATCCCCTCAACTCTCAATCCCATCATCTGATAGGACTGTTATAAGAGGACATTCTCTTCCTCTCATCCAGCAGTCCTTACCTCCCCAACCTCTAAGAATTTGACAAAGAATGCATAGTCTCAGAATTTTGGTCTGTACAATTTGGAGAGATCCAAGAGGAAAGGGAACAAAGCATCAATAGCCATTTCTTTTTTTCCTCTTACCTCTCACATAACCAGAAGGAGATTCCTTCCTTTCTCCTTCAGGTGGAGAATTACTACTGTGTCCCTACCTCTAGTGATGCCTGAAATGTGTGGTAGTCTAAGGCTGTCTTTCCTGAAAGAGTGAGGTCTGGATACAGTTTTTCATTTCCTAGGTTCATAAATGTACATTTATACATGAGAGCACAAACACACACATTTATCTAGCTCAATTTCATTTGGATCTTGTTGCTTGGCAGCCCCAAAGACTGTCTAATTAGAGGCAAATAAATTCACCAATGCCATTTTTGGTCTTATGCATTTAGATCAACTCTCAGCTTTCCCTGGAATCTGGGCTTCTCAGGGAAAGCTCACTCAATTACCCTGAGCTGTCATTTCCTGTCCAATACTGTAATTCACAGGAGGCTCCTTTTGCCAAAAGGCAGAGAAGGAAAGCCATTCATGGAAGGAAGAGTTAATTATGGGGTCGAATCTTTAAAAAAAAACAGTCTTTTCTTTATGGCTTTTCAGATATTCAAGGGGTAACCGAATTTTAGCATCCTAGGATCTGATATCTACAAGTTAGAAGAGGAAAAGCAAGGCCCTCACTTGCCCATCCATGGTCAAGTCAAGGTTCTGACGGATTCTCAGCATTCTCATTTTTCACTTCACACCTTGTCTTTTCCTTCTCTGATTACTTAGAAGTCGAGTGAGGCAGCATAGAGCTGTCAGGTCACTGGGGAGGAGGGTCACCAAACAGAATTTCAGCTTCTGCCCTGGAGTCAGTCATCTCAGGTCCCAGGACAGATTAGGAGGTCTCTTGACCACAATTTCTGCCATTTACTAGTTATGTGACCTTGGATAAGTCAGTTTGGTTCTCTGGATCTGTTTTCTCAACTGAAAATAAAGATGATAATTACTTAATTTTTAAAAATCTCTTCTAGCTCTATTTATCTAAGCCAATGGATAGCTAGGTGTTCCATTGGATAGAATTAAAATAGACCTGCATTCAAATCCAGTCTTAGACAATTACTAGCTGTGACCCTGGCCAAGTCACTTAACTGTTTGTCTCAATTTCTTCATCTGTAATGTAAACTGTAGAAGGAAATACCAAATCACTCCAGTATAGAGACATTGAAAAGTGACAAAGAGAGGTAGATTAGAAAAGCTGGTTTCTGGAACCTATTCAGAATACGTTGGCTCAGTGACTTGAACCTGGGCAAATTATCTTTCCTTTCAATGTTTTATCTCCATAGATATAACTATATCTCTCTCATATATATATATATATTTATATTTAAATAATTGTTTTCCATAATATGTACATATTGTATTTTCATATGCCTCTCCTATTTGTAATCTATATTTATATAATGTATTCAATTTATTCTTTATATCTATATCTATGTAGACACACATTGATATATATCTATATAGGGAAGAGGAAGAGGAGCTCTAATCATTTTTCCACATTGGATCCCTCCACAATTTTAAACCAATCACTCTATTGCCCTTTGTCTTAACTGTCACCAGAAAAGATGTTTGAGCATCTGAGGGAATTAGTCATCTGGTGATGTTCAGATCCTAACAAGAATGCCACCAAGAAAATCACTTGAAATGTTGTGTGGGGGAAATTCTACCCAGCGGTGGTGCAATGCACCATCTGATATTCAGGAAACCAGGAAAAACCACTTGCAATCCAGGATATTACAACAGGCTTTCATAATTCCCTGATGTTGGAGTTCAGCAGTGAAAGCAACTGGCCCTTTCGATACATGAATGTCTAACTTTAATTATGGTAACCGGTCCCCTCAGCAGCCCACTAGGTTAGAAGCTGCCTTGGCTAGACTGGACCACAATTATATGCCATTGTGGGAAAAAATGATTCCCTGGGGTTTAAATCCCAGTTTAGTAGTTATGGAAGACCTTGAGTATGTTTATTTAGTTCCATAAGCCTCAATGATCTTATATGTAAAATGGCCATAATACAGTGCTACAAACTAGATTTGAGCTCTTCTATTAAGGACAGAACCAGAAGAGAAAACTGAAGCAGGAACCCACCAAGGTATAGAAGAGAGAAGAAGTCTTGACTGCAATGGTTAGCAAAGAGGAGAGGAGGGGGAAGGCAGAAGTCCTCTCTTTGGGACATCTAGATCTTATAGTCTTTATTTTCTTCCTTTGCCCTGAAGTTCAGGATCTACCTGAGGGCATCCTCCTCAGTACCTCCCCTCCTCTGGTTGACCCTTCCCATCTTTGCCTATTTTCTCCATCCTCTTACTACAGTTGCCTTCCCCTTTGGGGGTGGTATCATCATGTAAACTAAGCATCTGGACCCTGGCTCTGAAGTCAGATGGATGACCTGTACCCAAGTCGCAGTGCACCTACTTACTCAACCTGGGTGCCTGGGATAAGTCATTTTACCTCTCTCGACCTCAGTATTCTCATCTGTAAAAAAATGAGCACCAATGAATAAGATGGTTCCTTTTAGCTTTGAATCCTAGCCAGTGGATAAACATTTATTAAGCGCCCCCTAGGTACCAAGCCCTATACAAAACTCTGAAGATACAAAAAGAGGCAAAAGGCAGCCCCTGCCTTCCCAGAGGGCAGACTGTCCCCTCAAGGGCCTCCTTGAAAGTGAGCTCATCAGATGAAAAATGAATAAAATAATGGGGTTCATTTGTTATCCTTCTCATGTTTATATTTATCCATGGACATCATACATCTACAGCACTTAAAATTCTGAAACCATTCCCCACAAAATGCTTACAAGGGAAGTAGTTCAAAGTGGAGAAAGCCCATTTTGTTGATGAGGAAACTTGACGCTCGGCTCACACAGCTCCTAAACATCTCCGCAAAGGCCCCATCTCTGGTCACTGTATTGTCCTTCACGTGTTTATATTTATCCAGAGCCTTAGATAAGGCTTGAACCCCAAAGGTCAGACAATCAATAAACATTTAGTTTCTGGATTGAAGGATCTTAGGAGAGTAGTCAAGGGCTTTAAATTCTTTATAACATGTTATGTCATTTAATCCTAAAATCAATCCTGGAAGGCAGATGCCTTTATTACCCCCTCAGGCTTAGCTGAGGAAATAGTGACTTATCCAGGATCATAACACCAAGTAGAAGACAGGATTTGATCATTGGTTCTCCTCTCTCTGTGTCCAATACTCAGTTCATTGAGTCTCATTTTAATGTAGAAAATTTCTGTTTATGGGAAGGTTCATTTATTTATGAGCAGCCAAGGTGGCGGGGGGGGAGGGAAGGGTCCTTTAAATGCCCTCACCCCCTTACTTCCTTTAAAAGAGCTTTTCTTAGCTTTAGAGCCGACCTAAGAAGATGGGGCTATGCTGAGTTCCAAATCAGCATTGCAGAAGGGTAGGACCTTGAAATAGAAGTCAGGAGCAGGTGGGACCAGACCACCTCTAAGGTGTCCCTGATATTCAAGGGGGCACCATGTCCTAAGGGTTGGTCTTTGAGCAGCACAGATCGCCTCTCCTCCTTTTGCCTTGATTACCATGAGAGAGAAGGAAAGCCTACAGTCAAGAGCGAATCCCTCTCAGGCATATGGTTTGTAGAAGGGAAAGCAGAAATGGAGAGTGGGGTAATGTTTTTACTAAAAAATAATAATTCACATTTCTGTGACCCATTAAAGAGCCTCTCTACCCTACAGTTTCTGACTTCTGATGCCCTTCACTACAGTGATTTCAAGTATAGACCAAAGGAGGCAAATGGAGTTTGAGGACCCGGTTGGGAATCCTGGGCGATGGGAAATCAGACCAGTATTCTAGGGTTGGACATGGGCAGAGGTTTTCCTGACTCTAGCCAGAAGCCAAACTCTCCCCTGCCACTGAATCACCCAGTACTATCTCCCCACTTTGGGAGCTCCTCCTGCCAAGGACACCACAGGCCGCGAGTTGTCCCTGAGTTAACCCAAGCAACATGCCCTGCCAACCAAGACTGGTCTGATTGGATTGCCCAGGATTCACATCTGGACCCTCTAGCTCTGGAGCAGAGCCCTATTTGTCTCTTTTGTTTCCCACTCAGATCCATTGAAGTGAAGGACAATACAGGGACCAGAAATGGAATCTTTGCTGAGATGCGATCCAAGCCTTGATTTTCCTCATCAACAAAATGGGGCAACTCCACTTTGAACGTCTTCCCTCCTAAGCATTTTGTGAGCAATGTTTTTGGGAACAAAAAGATAAGGGACATGGTACCAAACTGATCTGCTAAATAAATAAAATCTCAATTGTCAGGGTTCCTTCCCTGCTCAAGAAGCCTCAGAGAGTGGCCCTTGTTTCTAGGATAAAATGCAAATGTCACTGAATAGTCAGTCCTTCACATTCTGGGCCCAAGTGATGTTTCCAGGCTCATTTCCCATGAACCCCCATCATACAACAACTTCCATGTTCCCAGACGACTTTCCACTTCTCTCAATGTTTTTGCACAGGCTCCTCTCTGAGTCTGGAAAGAATGAAGGAAGAAATGAAAATCACTTACTAGGTGACAACCCCTAAGCTAAGTACTTTGGATATAAAGACAAAGGCTTGGGTTAACTCAGGGACAGCTCAGGGGCTGTGGTAGGCATGGGGGGACTCCCAAAGTGAGGATACAGAATTGAGTGACTCAGTGGCAGAGGAGATTTTGGATAGAGTCAGGAAGACCTGGGTTCAAATTCAGCCTCTGACTTGAATATGGATCTGTTCGTCCCATGCCCCACACTAGAACACTGATCTGATTTATGATTGCCCTGGATTCCCATCTGGGCCCTCAAATTCTATTTGTCTCCTTTAGATCCTTGTGATCATTGTAGTGAAGGATTTTAGAAGTCAGAAACTGTAGGGGAGAGATGCTCTCTAACAGGTCACAGAAATGGGAGTTACTATTTTTTAGCAAAATCATCGCCCCAATTCCATTTCTGCTAATGGAGGAAACAATCCAGGTAAGGACTAAGAAAGCATAGTCATGGAAAATTGGGCAATCCCATCAACTGCCACTCCCTTCCCCAAGACAATGGGAGCATTGATTGGATATCGGTTCTTGTTCTCAGGAGATAGAACGGGGTGTGTGAGCAGACTTGGGGGGGCAGAGGCAGAAGATGATCTGGTACCAATGAGGGCAGCCCCAGTCTGGGAATCCACCTCTAGCTTCTATCACAGCCCAGGTGCCACAATCTCTGCGGTTGGTTGTGCCCTCAACTATCAGACTAGAAGGTCCTTGAGGGCAGGGATTATGTTCTTGCCTTTCTTTGAATTCCTAGAGCTTAGCACGCAGTAGGGCCTTCATAAGTGGGGAAATGAGACAGGTGAGAGTCCTGAAAGTCTTGTTGGAAGGAGGTGATGCCTTGTGGAGACACAGAGGAGGGCACAGAAGGGGAGGAGGGAGGGCCTCAAGGAAGATTCGGACTCCTTCTTTGCCCAAAGCAAGTCCTGAGTCCTCGCTCCTTAGGTTGGTTCTCCTTTCTCTTTCTCCCCGCCCTACTCCACTGCCATTTTGTTTGCCCCCAGTACAGACGGACAGACTCAAATGTCGCTCCTGGGACTCAGAGGGGTCTCTGGGGAGTCCCCAAAAGAGGTCCAATGGGCTGCTGCATCTCCCAAGAGGGACAGAGATGGCGAGGTGTGGGGAATGCTAGAGTCAAAGGGCTGGCATTGGTCTCCAAGATGCCAGCAGGCCCTCTCCTCTGGCCCGCCCAGCGTCACTCCGGGGGGAGGCCGGCTGCCAGCCGCAGTGGGCTGATGCCACCTCACAGGCCCAGCTCCCACTGACGGGTGCGGTCTCCTGCCTTTCCCAGCAGCTGGCTGAGGGCGCGGGCAGGATGGAAGCTAATTGGCTGAGCCTTACTGCAGATAAAGGGAAGGGCCAGCCGGGAGGGAGGGTGCAGGCCCAGGCTGGGCTGACGGCTCTGCAAAGTGCTGAAGACACAGTTCTGCCTCCTGTCCTTGGGCTTCCTTCCAGCGTCCCCTCAACCCCAGGCACCAGACAGGAAGAGTGGACTGTCCTGCGCTCTGGGGGGTGGCGCCTCTCCCTGCGTCTGGCCCGTGCAGGGGTGATCGTGGACTCGTTCTTTCTGGTGTCGCCGTCCTGTCTGGAGCTGGGGGGCTGGAGGGCTGGGGAGCTGGGGCTGAAGCCCAGCTGTTCCTCACTAGCTGCGGCTATCTTAGACAAGTTACTGAGCCTCTGTGGGCCTCAGTTTCCCCATCTGTAAGATGTGGCAGTGAGACCGGATAACCTTCCAGCTCTAAATTTGTGATTTGAGGGTAGGGATCCTGGCTATTACTTCAGCCAAAGCCCTTCAGAAACACTCACACACAAAACCCCCTCCACACCTACACACACCCACATACTCACACACACACCACACACATAAACACACAGATACACACACACATGCACACACCACACACATACACCACACACCACACACACACACACACACACACACACACACACACACACACACACCACACACACACACACATACTCACACACACACCACATACACACAAACACCACATGCATGCACACACCACACACATATACCACACACATAAACACACAGACACACACACACATGCACACGCCACACACCACACACACACACACACACATTCACACTGCCCAGAGAAGTGGTCCCCTTGAGCACGTAAGGCAGGATGGGTGATGGAAGGGGCAGCTGTGTGCATCTAGGAAGGGAAAAGGGAGCAGTTTGATGGGCTAACCCAGGGCTGAGTGTCATCAGGTGTAGTTGTGAGTTTTTGTTGGTTTTGCATAACTATTTTTCCTGATTACAATAAATGCAAGGGGGAAGGAAGGAAAGGAGGGAGAAAAATGTGAAACTCAAAACCTTACAAATATGTTGAAAATGACCTTTGTAGTTGGAAAAATAAATAAATTTATTAAAAAAACAATAAATGCAGTATGTGTGGATGGGTGTGGGGGGTGTTGGGGGCAGGTATGTGTATGTATAACATATCAGGAAACAGCCCTGTCATCAAAACCCCCTCCCCCATCAATTAAAAAAGGAAACAAATCCTGTTTCCTAAAGGCTGAGGTCTGACAGTTCTTGGCCGAGCTGACTTATTCCTGTGGTTGCTGGACAGGATCTCTGTACATAGAGCTGGGAGGATGAAGGTCTTCCTTGATGGAGACTGGTTGGGAGTGGGGAAAGGATTTTGTCAGAATTTATCATCAATGGGCTACAAAGAAGAACCAGTTATGCACATATGATAAGGAGGGGGGCAAGAGGGAAAAAAGGATCTGAGAATCACAGAGGGAAGGGAGCTCAGAAATGATGGAGTGATGAACAAGAAACCCCTTTAGGATAGGCCTCAAAAACGATCTCTGGTTTTTCCTTAAAGATCTCCACGGACAGGGATCTTACTACCTCCAGAGGCAGCTCATTCCACTTTTGGACACCTCTACGTATGAGGAAGCATTTTCTTCCACGGTCCTGAAGTCTACCTCTCGCCATCTCTACTGATTGTTCCTTGTTCTGTTTTTCTGGGGCCAAAAGAACACAGTAGAGAGTTAATAAATGATTGTTGACTTGCTTTGAAGAGTGTGGTATCTGAAGGCATGTATGTTAAGGTCCCTCTCCATCTCCAGACACAAAAACTGGCCCATCTGCAAACTGACAGGTGGGAACTGAGCAAGGATAGAGAGAGGTTGATTTATTTCCTTCAAACCAATAAAGCAAGTGAAAAAGCAACACTTTGATTGCATTCAAAAACACCTGAAAACAACCAAATTGATTTTTTTCAAACCTCCCAGCATTTTAAAGAAATTGTTTCCTAATGTGTTGTTTTTAAAATGGCACCAACCAGCAGACTGGTTCCTCTGCAAGGAGCAAGCAATCATAACGATTCTTCTTCCTAGAACACTCCCCACAACAGATCTGCTATGGTTGGTAGGCAAGCTGGGGAACGGACGTGGAGAATTAGATTCACCAGTAAAATGGGGGTAGCAACCCTCTCCACTTACTGCTCTTCACCTCCACTAAAACCAGTTACACCCACACCCCAGGGGACCTAACCACATTTTGCACTCGCCCTTTATATTTCTAAATATCCTTTCGACGTCATAACGATTAGAAAGTCAATATGATGGGGGAAATGGCAGCATTCACAAGCCATAAACACTTGACCAAGGAGTGATGGGTTCAGAGCCAGACTCTGGTTGCTGTGTGACCTTAGGCTGGTCATGCATCTTCTCTGAGCATTGATTTCCTCATCTATAAAATACACATAATAATAATAATACTTTCTCTCTCCCTCATAGGGCTGTTGTGAGGAAATTTTAAAGGGTTATAGAAATGAATTATTGTTATAGTCTTGAGAATTGCAAGGGCTCTTAGAGTCCCTCTCTTCCTTTCCCTTTACAGTCCCAGAGAGGTTGTGACTTGCCCAAAGGAATGCAAATTGCAGACTTAGGAGCAGAATCTCTCCTCTCAGATTAGAAATCTAATGCTCTCATTTGAGATCCTTGAAGGCAGGATTTTTTTTTTTTACCTTTCTTTGTATCTCCAAGACTTAGCACACAGTAGGCAGTTAATTAAGGTTTGTTGGTTGGCTTACTAGTTTTTTCCAAAGTACTATACTCTTTCTTCTGGAGTATATGATATGCAAAGATTAATAGAACTACATGGATGCCATCTTATCTAACCTCACTGGCACAGACAACCAGAATGGCACAGTCAGGATTAGAACTTCTGAATGAGCAGGGTTTTGTCCAAGGGCTCTGGATACTCTACTGTAGCCATCATATAGGGGAAGACGTCTCATTACCAAGTTTATTCCCAAAGACTGACACATAGAAAGTCAAATGTAGATTGTCCATGTAATTTCATCATGGTTGAACCAAAAAGGACTCCTTTCTCAGTATTTTATATTTTCATTGATTTTCTGCCAACTCCTCCATGGGATCCCCACAGGCTGACCACCAGACAGCAGCTTAAAATCTTGTAGGGAGAAAGGGAGCATGTGTCAAACTGGTCAGTTCCTAGTTTGCTGTTGCTCAGGCCTTGTCAGAACAATGGATTTGCAAAACTGGATTTCCAGTTCTGTTTGTATCACTATGATCTGTCTCTTTCATTCCACTGCTCTGGATTCTGGGGGGGGTCCATTGTGCTTCATCTGGGGGGGCCAGGAGTGCACGTAGTAACCAAAAGAAGTCACTCCATTAGTGGGGCTTGGGCTCTTCTTTGTGTTGTAATTATTATCACCTTGGAAGAAGGGAAGGAAAGCTAAGGATGGTTCATGGGGGGATTATGATATTTGATCCCTAGGCATGGCTGAAACCCAGTGTTGTGTTCTGCAGTGCTCTCCAGAGGGAATATGGAGCTTTGACAAAGGTACAGGATGTCTCTGCTCTAAGTCAATGTTCTTTGCTTCTTTCTGTCAAACAATTAGACCAATTACTGCACTATATTTACCAACCTCTGTTTCTGCTTCTTTAAATATGTGTACTGGGGGGGGGGGGGCTGGAGTCCCTTGGGTGGTGACACACAGCATGAGCTTCCAAAGTGCTGGAGAATTATGTTCCGTTCAGGTTGCTGCATTTCTGGAAGGACAATGGCATATTGGAGGGCACCCAGGGGAGGACCACTGGGAGGGTTAAAGAACTCAAAATCATGCCAAGGAACTAAGGATGTTTGATTGAGATGTAATATGTAATGCTGATCAAATCTGAGATCCATAGGTTATTTGGGCTCATTGTGGAGAGTTGATATGGTTTGAGCCCCCATCTAGTGCCTGCTTACCCTTTTAGCAGACCAGGCAAGAACCATAAATAAAATAGCAAAGCATCTAATTAGAGCAGAACAACAAGATAAAGAAACAGGGAAAAGTTAAACAATAAACAAGTTTTGAGATATTCCCAATCCCTCCAACCTCAAACAGAAATGAATACAGCATCCCATGGTTTCAGATGCTTGTAGGCAATTGTACAAAGTTTCTCCCCTGAAAACTCCAAGGAAGGGAGCTGTTTAGCACCCTCTGCCTTGCTTCTGACTTGGAAGACTTCTACTAGGGTCTTCATTCCTGGCTCCTGGTAGCCTGCTGTAGCTCACTGCTTAACCAGTTCCAATTCCCAGTTTTTGGGGGTGGCCCAGGGATTCCCTATCTCTTTTTGCCTCTTTGCTTCCCTCTACTATCCCTAAGATTTGGAAACTCACTGTTCGGCAGATGCTGCTGCTCTCTGGCTCAGTTGCTGGCATATAGGGAAGCTCCATCCGGAGCTGTTTCAGGGAAATGTCATCACTCTTTCCGAGAGACACCAAACACCAATATGCCTGAGGGCTAGTCAACACATTTTCCGCTCTGTTGTTAATCAGTTTCAAATCATTCCCCCACTGCACCCCCTCTCCACTGGTACCCAGTAGAGCCACATAGGCAGCTCCAAACTTGAAGGCTCACTTCTTCATGTAGGGTGTCCATCTTTAAGGCAATTAGATCCCATTTACCTCATTTACGTTCATTCTTGTGGTAAACATATAGAATCCTTCATATTTGCTTTTTCGAGCTCCCATAAGGCTTCTGGAAATTAGCAGCAGGTCATGAAAAATGTCTTGAGGGCCGTAAGACTCTAGGAACATTGGAGAGGAGAGGAAAGTGGTGGCAAAAATGGTGGCTTCTGCCGCCATTTATGCCTCTACAGAAAAGATCTACAGTCCCTTTACTTAGAGAAAACCTGTTTGATGGCTTCAAAGCAGCCAGCAGTGTGGGAATGGAATCAGACCTGATCTTGAAGGAAGACCAAGTGCTAGGAATTGAAGAGGTTTGGGTTATTGTGAGGATAAAATTCCCAGTGAATGGAACTTGGCCACTAACTTGCTTATGATCTTTAGCAAGTAAATTCACTTCTCTCAGATTTACTTTCCTTCTCTGTTAAATGAGATGGTTGTCATGGTTGGGAATGTAAACATAGGTCCATGTTCCCTAATTCAACAAGCATTTATTGAATGCCTACTGTATCCCAAGAAGACAAACATGAATCAGCACCTGCCTGCAATCAGCTAACATGTTCCTGGGAAAATTATATATATGTCAATCATGATAAACATGAAACATTCATCAAAGTAATTTCAAGGGGAGGGAGAAAGCCCTAACAAATGGGGAAAAGGGATTAGGAAAACCTCAGGTAGCACTCACTAGTCCAGTCCAATCAGCATTTATTAAGTGACTACTATGTGCCAGTCGCTCTGCTAAACTGAGGATACTGGTGATTAAAAAAAAAGAAAGACAGGGTCTGCCTTCAAGAAGCTTACAATCTAATCTGCATTATTTCTGTTTGCATGGAGAGAGAAAGAGAGGAAGAATAGAGGTCACCTGAAGTGGGAAAGAGAAGTTTGGGGATGGCAGAGGAGGCAAACATGGGGTCCCCTCTGTACTTGTTCTCTAAAGGTTGGCAGCTGCCCCTACCCTATTCTGTCCCCACCCCACCCCCCATCAGCAAACAGAAATGCTGACCATTTTTGTTCTTCTCCTTCTCTGGCTCTCTCTCTCCAGAAGGAATGCACACGTGCTCTGGCCATAAATATATTATTTCGTGTTCCTGCCAGCCCAGACTAATAGGGCCTAATGCTTCCTGAGGAGCGGCCCAAAGCTGCATTAGCAGGAGATGTCTGATTGATTTCGAACAAAGAGCCCGACCACCAAACTGCTCTCCCTGGCTTCTCTTCCTGTCACTCTGCCTGAAGGGTTATCTCTGAAATGCAATTAAGGTGCTTACAAGTACATTTTCAGGAAGATGCAGAATTGATGAGGGGGAGTTGGGCCCAATGGGAGCCTCCAAACTGGTCAAACTCCAGACCATGGGAGCCATGATCTATGTTGGCAGGGGGAAGTAGAGGTCTCTTGGCTAAGACCCTGCCCTGTGCTGGTGGGAGGTGCCATCTTCTGGGCAGGGTAGTGCCATCTTCTGAAAAAGCAGCAACTTGTCCCCATCTTCACTGTAGGCAATGATGCCCCTGGGTTCTAATAATTGACTCTGACCATCCTCATGGGAGGAAAGCAGCTTAGGGGGGTGGGGTTAGTTAAGATCCCATGGGTCAGGGAGCTTGGGGGGGTGTTTTGGGGGTTCAAGAATTAACCATTCCTCATTCTTGAAACAAAGCTCCATTCCTCAGAAACCCAGGGAAGAACCCCTAAGTCCTTCCAACCTCTCATTAGAAGACTGACTGTTGAGTTCATTCCTATCAACTTTCCATTTTGAGGGCTGGGTGCTTCCCTTTGTTTCCATAGCTCCAGGGGTACAGAGTCAGCTAGTCAGCCAATATTAAAGCAAAGTTGGGTTTAGTATCTTTTCTTTTCAAGTGGGCATGGTAAGGTCAAAACAAATGAGCCCAAGATGAGGAAATTCTGGAGAAGGACAGTGGGTCTAAGGAAGAAACTACACTAGCAGATCCTTAGCAGGTTTCCCTGAGGAGGTCCATACAGCATAGAAAAAAGAGTCTTGGACTTGGAGTCCTGGTTTAAATCCTAGTTCAGCTAGTTACAATCCATGTGACCTTGGCCAAGTTACAACTTTTGACTTTGCCTTCCTTGCCTGGAAAATTAAGAACCTGGATCTCTATGAGCCCCTCCAGCTCTAAATATGAAGGTCAATATTCCTAGGAAATAAGGATTTTAGCCCGAACAAAGGAAGAGGCAGAGGAACAGGTAGTTGAAGAGCTCTGGAATAAACTAGAACGTCTTAGCCCTAGGGAGTACAGCCAAAAGCAATGGGCAAAAGGTGCAAAAAGGCAGATTTAGGATGCAATTCCTAAAGATTAGAGACATCCAAATCAGCCCATGAGCTGATTAAGTGCACTGTGCTCTGCATTGGGGTACCAAGCCAAAAATTAAACACACCCCACCATCAGGAAACCTTCTTTCTATCTTCTAAATATAGGATAAGGGCTTGAACTTGGGATTTCATTGTTACTGGGCACCATAGAATGAGGAGATTCCCTGAAGCAAGGAGAAGTGCTGGCTGACCATCCTCGTTCTCTTTCTCAACAATTTAGAGCCTTAGAAAATTAACCTGGAAAAGGATGAGGTTAAGGGACTTACCCAGGATCATGCAAACCAGTATGAATCAGAGTCAGCCCTTGAACCCAGGTCTTTCTGGATTCCTGACTTTCCACCAAGTCACACTGTCTCTCAAATACCTATATACACAAAATAAATACACGAGAATCTTGTGGGGATGGGGAGGCACTAGCAGCTGGCAGAATCAGAAGGCTTTATGTAGCAGGTGTCATTTGAGATAAGCTTTGACAGAAGTTAGTGCTTCTAAGAGGTAGAGATGAGGAGGGTGCGTATTCCAGGAAGGGAGATGGAATGCAATGCTACCTGTGATGAACAGCCAGTAAGCGAGTCTGGCTAAGCCTGCAGTGTGCGTGAAGGGCAGGAGTGTGTCCTAAGCTGACACTAGACTGTGAAGGATTCTCAATGTCATAAAAGATGGAAGAAGAAATTGGGAAAACAGTCAAACCTGGAATGGGCTGCCTCTGGAGGAAAAGGGTTTTTCATCATGAAGGTCTTCCGAGGAAGGTCAATGCCCCCTGGATGGGGATGGCAAAGGGGGATTCTAGATGTCCTCCCAGGTTTTTGTGAGAATCAAATGAGATTATGTTGAGACTTTGTAGACCTGAAAGTGGGTGTGTATTTGTGCATGTATGTGTGTATATGTGTATGTGTGTCTGTGTGTGTGTGTGTGTCTGTGCGTGAACAGTCACACAAGTTATTTTTAGTGTTCTTTACAAACTCTAGGGTGTTTTCCAGCTCTGAGATTATAACATTCTAGAATTCAACATCTAAGAGGAAGGGACAGCTCCCTGTAAGAGTTTGATATTTCTAGAATTTCCCCTGTTTGGGGGATTAGAGCTGTTTATCAAGTGGGAAGTGGACTATATGCAAAATGATTAGTGACAATGAAACTACATTCATTTATTAAGGATTAACAGTTTTCCAATAACTCTACCAAGTACAGAAAGGAAAAAAGCAAAATTAGTGCCCCCTTTCGAGGGGCTTATATTCTAAAGAGTAGGGGGAGGGGAAGGGAGATGGGATGGAAAAACCAGCAGATGTATAATGGAAAGACAAGATTGGCTCTAAAGGATCTGTATTCAAATAGGCCCTCTGGTGGCTATTACCTTTGTGAATTTGCATGGGACATCTACACTCCATGGGCTCATTTCTAAAATATAAAGATTGGACTAGAACAATCATTCTTAACCTTTTTTTGGGTCATGGACCCTGTTGGTGTCAATCCGGTGAAGCCTATAGATGCCTCGGGAGATAATTTTTCAATGTACAAAATAAAAAACCGAGGATTACCACAGAAACTTAGGGATATGCAAATACAGTTATCAAAATGTTTCAAAAAACAAGCTTATGGATCTCAAGTTAATAATTCCTGCACTTGATGGCTCTTGAGGTCTTTCTAAACTCCAGGCCTAGGATCCAATGTCCATAAAGAGGAATATTTAATATTCATTAAAAGATGGAAGGTAGCATTAGAGGAAAGGCACCTCTCCATTCCTCAGCCTATCCCTCTTTAAATAAGTCACCATATGTGATTCCTTCCTGTTCTCACAGTTTATAGTTCCATCAAATGACTCTAAGCAACATCTCACAACAATCCTTCCAAGCCCAGTTCAAGCACTGAGATGTATGGAAGGAAAAATGAATGAGGAAATGAAGCAGGCAGGATTGTCGCTTCAGTAATTGTATATTGAAATCTAATGGCAAGCTCTCCATAGGAGTGGCTCCTCCACAACTCAGCCACAGCTGCTTTCTAATCCAATAAACATTTAATAAGTGCCTTCTATGTATCCCGTACTGCTTTCCACCAGGAGACACTCAAGTGTCCCTCCTAGGAATCTCATCTTTTCTTCATAGTCTCTTGATAGACATTAATATCCTTGGAGTTCAAAAAAAACCAAAATGAAATGTCCCCTCCCCTTGAATTTGCCTTTTCAAAGAGGCCTGTTTTAGGGGAACTTTAGGGTGCACATTGGGAAACTATTGAGCCTGGTGGACGCTGTTATTGTTGTCGTCATCATCATCATCATTGTTGTCGTTCCTCTTTTCCTTCTTTTGTTGATGGTCAAATTTATACCAACAGGCTTCTAAAAAATCGAATCAAATCATTGATGCATATTTGTTTTGCAATATCAGAAACTGCTCAATCAAAACCCTTTAATCAATTCATTAAAACGCCTTGGTAAAACTTAGGGGGCATCTAGGTGACGCAGTGGATAGAGCATTGGCCCTGGAGTCAGGAGGACCTGAGTTCAAATCCAGCCTCAGACACTTAGTACCTAGCTGTGTGACCTTGGACAAGTCACTTAACCCCATTGCCTTGCAAAACAAAAGCCTTTGGTAATCACCTGATATGTGCCTACTTGAGAGACAATGGGATGTAGTAGAGAAAAGGAATTGCTCCCGGTCATGGTTCATGTTCTACCCCTGCATATACTATTTCCCTGATCAAGCCATTCTTGGAATGTCAGACAAATTTCTAAAGCTATAAATTCCCAAGAAGAAGGATTTGTAGGTTTATAAATTGGCATTTATAGAAGGAGGATCCTCACTAGGAGCTCCAGACGATACTGTTTTAGTCATAGTTAAAAACCAATCAACTAACCTTATTTTGTACTGGTGCTTGGGGATAGAATGGGGGAAAGTATATTATAAAATAAACTTCCTCTGTTGACTATGAAAGAAGGGCTGTATCTTTTAACTGATTGTAGAGGACTAATTTTGGCTGTCCTAATTGATCTTCCTTTCCCCTCTTCCTTACTCCCATATTTTCTTTCTTTCTTTCCCCTTTTCATAGTTTATTTCAACTTTAAACAATAATAAAACTTCTTAAACTTATATCTGTAACCCATAAAACCCTATAATATGCCAAGGACTATACTAACTTAACAGTTATGCCTCTGTGTCCCATCCAGTTGATTTTAAATAGAGCTACAGAGAAAGAAAAATATTTGTTGCCTGTCTTTACTAATTTTATTTACATTATTATAATCAAGTTGTATTTTGGCTTTGCTCCCTTCATGACATACCATTTCATACAATGACTGGTGGTCCTAGAGCCAGAGGATGCAGGTTCATATTCCACCTCTGAATTTGTGTTCTCAGCCTCAGTTTCTTCATCTTTATAAAATATAAAATCTGAGGTTGCTACTAGATCTCTGATTCTATGATCTTTACATATTTATTTGTGGGGGGAGGGGGGCAATGGAGTTAAGTAACTTTTTCAAGATCACACAACTCATAAGTATCAGGTGTCTGAGGCTGGTTTTGAACTTAGGTCCTCCTGATTCCAGGGCCAGTGCTCTATCCACTGAGCCACTTAGCTGTCTCTACATATTTCTTTAATCATATTTACCATTTCCTCTGGTATAGTGATATTCCATTATACAGAGGGGTTCCAAAATCTATGGACAGTTCTAAACTAATAGAATTATTAAAGTATGCTGCTGTGTTTGCACATATGGATCTGTTCTTGCTGTCAATAAACTGCCTTGGGGTATAGGTTTGGTACTAAATCAAAGAAAAGGAATGACAGTAGCTTTCCTTGCATAATCCCAAATTCCTTCCCAGGCATGTTGAAGCAATGGTGCTTGATTTGGGGATTGCTTATTTTCCCCACAACCTTTCCACAGTGTTTCGTGTCCCTTCTCAATCATCACCTGTTCCTTTACCATTGTAGCCTCTCTACTCTGACTTCTAAAACAATCTCCTGGCCCAGCCATGGAATGGGAGGCCTGTAGAAATGGAAGGGGCTGCAAATATCACTCCTTCAGGCCCCCACTTTACAGATGAAGAGATTGAGACCCATAGAGATTAAATGAATTGATCAAAGAACCAGGAATAGGATTCATGGTGTCTCCAAAACACAATGGATTTAAGGTCTCCCAAAACCATGATATTTTCCTCTTGTTCCTTTCTTCCTCCCCTACCCCCCATGATTCTTTCCTCTTTCCCTCCCCTTTTCTCTCTCTCTCTCTTCCTTCCTATTCACCTCCTTCTCTTTTTCTTCCTTCCTTCTTTTTTCTTTCTCTCCATCCTCTCTCTCTCTCTCTCTCTCTCTCTCTCTCTCTCTCTCTCTCTCTCTCTCTCTCTCCCCCCTACCTCCATATTTTCTTTCTTTCTTTCTTTCTTTCTTTCTCTTTCTTATAGTTTATTTCAACTTTAATAAAAAACAAAACCTCTTAAATGTACATTTGGAACTAATCAAACTCCACAATATGCAGAGTTATACTAACAAATTATGCTTCTGTATCCTATCCAGTTGTCTTTGAATATAAGTACATAAAAATAAAAAATACATTACAATTTTAGAAATCAATTGATAAGTAAAATATATATTTATATGTATATGCATGTGGACATATGTTTACATATGTATACACATGTATATGGTTAATGAGTATGCATGTACATTTATGTATGGCCTAGGTGGGGGTTTTTTTTGCCTTTACTTCCACATTAAAAGAATATATTGCTTATCTTTGTTGTCCTTGGTCTGACTGTCAGCTCTATCAGTCTAATAGGATTTTTATTCAATATAATGATTGGTCCTCACTCACCACTTATCTGATAAAGGCTCCCTTTTTTGAAAGGTTATTCAGTGGCAATATATGCAGTTTCTAGTGATCTCTGGATCCCAGATGTCCCCAATTCTCCCTGAAGCATGGCATACACCCAGAGGGGAAATACCACATCAGAGCTGGTCCTACGGCTCTGGCTCTCAGCAGAGTGGCAGATCAATCGGAATCTTTGGGACCAATAACTTCTCTCTGCTTCAGTTTCCTCAAATGTTGAAATGGAGGTAATGATAAACTGTACCTGATGGGGCATTGTGAGAATCAAATGAGATAAGATTTGTAAAGTGCTTGGCACATAGTAGGTACTAGTTCCCTCTCTCTACCCCCACAGCTTCCTCTGACTTTGATACCCCAGGTCTGTTCTTCCCTCTGAGCTGACACAAGGAGGAGCTACATGAGTTACAAGTTTTTAATATAATTCCTCATAGCCCTAAGCAACTGAAGACATGAGCCAATGAAACTTTAATGTGGCAAAGCATGCCAGTTCTCAGAACCAAACATTACAGAGGGTTCTAACCACAGGGCATCAGTGCCAATGTCTGGAATTTACCAAGTATGGCAAATGAAGGTGGTTTCTTTTAAGAACAAGCCGTTCGATCAGAGAAGCTTGGGTAGGTGTTGTATCTGTCATGACCCCACCTTGATCACTGTCCTATCTGTACTAGAAGTAAGACAGGACACGAGAAAGAAGCCCATGTACAAGGGTAGCCTGGAGCCCTGAAACAGAAACAGGGCGATCTGGAGAAATGCCTTCCTTGGCCACGGAGACAAAGAATAGTGAACCCTTGGACGGTCACAGATAATCCCCTCCGGGGGCTCATCAGAAATGAGCTGGAGTGGAATCATGTCTTTCCTAGGCTCTGCTAGGTGCTCCAGAACCAAATGAGCACTTGGGTCACCAGGCAAGCAGCAGGAAACAGGCCAGAAAATCAACTAACATGGAAAGAACAGGGAAGAATTAAGACAAATTCAGTTGATTAGGAGGGAAAACAGCAAATCTTTGTGCCCTTTATTTTTCTATGCCTCCCCCCCATCTTTTGGATAGTAGTAAAAAATTGGAATCAAAGTAGTTCCCTAGCAATGAGGAAAAGGTGAAACAAATTGGTATACACGAATGTTATTGCCCTAAGAAATGGTGAATATAAAGGTTGAGGAGGAAGAAGCAGGGGAGGACTTATAGATAAAGACGTATGAGGTAAAGTCCTGGGGTGCCTCTAGCAGTTGAGCCAGGTTCGGAAAGGTCAGGCATGTTGAATGAGTTTTTGTATGAGGACCAGTCTAAGTTTGGGGAAGCTGATCACCAGAAGATTAGCTATTTAAATGATGTATCAGTATACAAAGTGAAGGAAGCAAGCTAGAAAAATGACATACACAATGACAACAATAATGAAAATGAAAAAAAGCCAATTGTCACAAAAGCAAAACTGAACATTATATAATAATTTTTTTGCCCTGAAGAAGAGATGAGAAAGTGTCCTTTTTTGTAGAAGCAGATGACACTGGATATATTCTATAGCTACATATATGTAGATAGATACGGATTGATAGATATCAATATAAATATCTACATAGAGCCAGAGAATTCTGCAAACTTTAATATGCTAGTCACCATTATTACTGTTGTTTGCCGAACTGATTTTTTTCCTCTTTCATTTTTATTTTCTTCTAAGGGATGAGTCTCTGGGTAGAAGAAGGGGGAGGGATGTATTTGGAAATGAAGGTGATGTGAAAAATCAATACCTAACATTTATATAGTGCTGACCATATGCCAAATGCTTACAATCATCATCTCATTTGAGCAACCTACAAAAAGTCAGTGTCAGTCAGTAAATATTTATTAGGTGCCTACTAGGTATCAGGTATTGTTGTAAGTACTGGTGATACAAAAAGAGGCAAAGGACAGCCCCTGCCCTCAAGGAGCTTACAATCTAATGATGGAGACAAGCAAATTCATATAGGCAAGTTTTATACAGGAGAAATAGAAAATAATTAGCATAGCGAGGCACTGAAAGGGGTTGGGGATTCCTGTAAAGGATAGGATTTTAACCAGGGTATAAAAAAATATATCAAAAAAACACTTTTAGAAATTCAGAAGCTTGAGGTAAAGCCCTGAGGCTCCTCTGGTTATAGCACTGAACTGAGCCCAGGTTCAGAAAACATGGGCAGCTTGAATGAGCTTTTGTCTGAGGACCGCCTCGCTAAGTTTGGGGAGGCTCATCACCGGAAGATTAGCTATTTGAATGATGAATTTTTTCAGCCATAGAAATCTTCATTTACTAAGCCTAAGAGGGGCTTCATTTGGTTCCCTTGAGAGTATCTTTGTACTTCAGTCTGAAACCTGTAACCTTTGTCCTTCTTGATTGAGTTATAATATTCCATTACATGAGATTTCAGTGTTTGTTTAACCATTCCCGAGTTGTTGGGCTTTCAGCCTGTACGTAAGCCCAGACATCTGACTTTCCAATGTGGAGTGCTTGCCATTACCTCATGCTTGCCATTACCTCTTATTGCTCATTGTTGTTCACTCATCAAGTAGTGCCCAACTCTTCATGAGCCTGAGGACCAGGGCACACCAGGACTGTCCATGGGACTGTCTTGGCAAAGATACTAGAATGGCTTGCCATTTTTTTCTCCAATAGATTAAGGTCAATGGAGGCTAACTGACTTGCCCAGAGTCATAAAGCTAGTGAGTCTCTGAGGTCAAATTCAAACTCAGGTCTTCCTGACTCTGGACCTAGGGCCTATCCTTTAAGCCACCTAGCTATTTTGCTTCTTCAGTCAGTTGAAAGACTACTAAGAGTTGCTTCTGAATAGCACTGACATGAATTAAGGTGAGCAACTGTGACCTTGTCCTAGGATGCTGAAATCCAGTGATTGCTGAAGACAATTAGGCTATTTCATCCAGTAGACGCACCTAAGTTTTAGAGCTGGGCAAAGTAACAAAACAAAAAACAAAAGCCTTAAAAAGGCAACCTTAAATTCAATTCACTTGTAAATCAAGATATCACCTCCTGATATCATTTATACTCTTTGAGAATAAAGAATGAACAATAATCTATGAGTGGTAGTAGTAGCAGCAGTCCTACCGGGAACCCAACTGGCCAGTTCTATTTGGGCAATGCTCTATCCTTCCTTTCTTTCTTCCTCATTTCCTTCCTTCCTTCCTTCCTTCCTTCCTTCCTTCCTTCCTTCCTTCCTTCCTTCCTTCCTTCCTTCCTTCCTTCCTTCCTTCCTTCTTCCTTCTTCTCTCCCTCCTTCCTTTTTTCCTTCTTTTTCTCTTTTCCCTCTGATCACATGGGGAATCATACTCTTATACATGTGAGTGCCCTGCTCAAAGACATATACATTTTGGTTACTGAAACCTCATATGATATCTTGGGGTTTATTGTTGATTTTTTTTCTCTTCCGCATTTATTCTATCGTTAAAAAACAAAACAAAATAAATTTGGGACAATTAATTCTTTTGTCCCATGTAGTTTCATTTATGATTTCTTGAAATAGAGAACTTGAAAGCCAGGCTTTGATAAAACCCATTGGGATTCAAATGGAGCTGCTTGACCATGTCTCAAACCCAAATCACTCTGGCTCTCAGTGATTGACCAATAACAAATCCCATCCCAAGCCTCACTTGGTCTTGGGTTTGTAGGCTCAGAGTAAGTATAAATAGCAATAGTTTCTTTTCTAGTCAGAAACCCTCTGATTCTTCTCTCCCAGTTTGATTTTTTTTTTTTTGAGTAGGCAAACTAGATCACTTTTTGCCTCATTTCTTACCTAGCCTTAAATCACTGAATGGGAATTGCCTCAGACAAACTGAGACCTCAGAAAGCCTTGGCTTAAAAAGACCAAGGTCTTCCACTGTTTCTGGGGTCATCTCCAATAATTCATGTCTTGCCACTGAATTCAGAAGACCCTGGAATAGAGTGAGGTTCATGACTTTGCACAACGTTCCCACAAATTGAATTCACTTGTAAGTCAAAACATCCCCCTGCTGATGTCACTGGTTCTCCATGAGAATGAAGGACAAACAGCAACACCAACAACGACATCTGGGTTTAGTAGAAGATAAGCAAGAATAGTTAGTCTGAGTCTTTAAGGATACTGAGCAGCAGATAGGATGGTTAGGTTCACATAGATTATTTAAAGTATATCAGTGTGATTCATGAGTGACCATGGGCAGATAGATAGCTATCTTTTGAATTCAGTCTCTCTCTCCAAAGGAGGCTGTGATTTCTGCCTTGAAGGGAACAAGTGGACAATCAATGCTCCCTTTACCTATCTACAACAGGGGTATTGGGTTAGAAATATATCTTTATGACCCCCTCAAATATTTATGGTCTAGTCTAGGGGTACAAGTCTGATTAAGAAGGAAGACTGCTTTTATGATCACTCTTAAGGTTTATAAGTCTCTTTATAGTGTCTTCCCACTAAACAGTGGTTATTCAAAAGACTATCACAAATACTAAATAGGTTCATTTATCCAATCAAAGAGCAAACAGAAATCTGAAGAGTGTATGCAGACTAGCATATACAAGAGTGAATGAGCTCTTGAACTGAAAAAGAGTGATTTAGTGAATAGTGCTGAGTTTGGAGTTAGGAAGACCTGAGTTCAAAGCTAGCCTCAGGTGGGCGCTAGTCACAATCTCTCAGCAAATAACTTGACCTGTATCTGCCTCAGTTTTCTCAGTTGTAAAATGGTGATACTAATAGCCTGTCTCACAGGGTGGTTGTGAGGATCAAATGAGATAAGCACAGTTGCCGACATCTTAGGTATTTGATATAGATTTGTTCCCTTCCTTTCAAACCAAGAGAGAGAGATTCTCATCTCACCCAGATTGAAATTTCCCAAAGTCTTCAGGGAGGTGAGCTGGAAATCAAATACATCATTTTGTTGAAGAGGAAACCGAGACTGAGAGGTTAAGCGATATGCCTTAGGTCTCAAAGCTAAGAAGAACCAGAGGTCAGATTTGAATCTGGGTTTCCTGATTCTAGTCTCTGTGCCTCTGATCTTGTGGGGTTGTTATAATGAGCAGCACCTAGTTTCCAGTCTTATTCCCCTTCTATCTGACCCTGGGCAAGTCTCTTGACCTCTCCAGGTCTCAGTTTCTTAATCTGTAAAAGGGAAAGGGTTTGATTCTCTGACCTCTGGCGTCCCTTCCAACTTGGAATCTATCAGCCCATAATCTCCAAGGTCCCTTCTTGTTCCTATAGTCTCCAAATCCCATTCACTTGGTGAGCATCAATAGTTATCCCAATGCCATTATTTATTGTATTTTTCTGAAGGTCTTAATTTTTTATTTTTTGACTGGTGAGGTGATCAAGACAGAAGGAAGAAACACTAACTATTTAAACTTTCCAATTCTGCCTTCAGAAAAAAACATTTTCCTTGTACTATCAATGTGCTTTTCAGAGGAAGGATTTTAATTCAAGTTTTTTTTTTCTGTTCAGGGCTTTGTTCAACCCTGCAGTTGAGTTTCCATCCTTGTGATGAACAGGCCCACATTTGTGGTTGTAACTGTGGATCTATTTTCAAAGATTATTAGCAAGCATTTAAAAAAAGTCTTATTAATAATTCACACATAGTAGGGAGGGGAAAAAGCTATAGCATTTTACAGCAGTCATTCTTAGTGCCAGAATCCCTAATCCTTTTATTATGACTATGAAAGAAAAACCCTGAGCCTTCATGGACAGACAGAAAGACAGGTCCAAGGGAAGCTCTTTAGAATGAATGTGATCTTTCCTATAGAGGCAGAAAGTGGTCCTTGGAAGAAAAATAAGCCCCAGAAATAGCAAATGGCATGTACCAATGTCTGAAAATATCGTGGAAATGCTTAGAAGAGAATGGAGGCTCAGGAAAAATGCTGATCAGATAACTCGAGGGGAGATGTCTTTGTGGGATCATTGTGATTGTATATCAGAGGCTGCCAGGATAGACAAGGCATCTGGGTTTCTTTGGCTAAGTTTGGAAATAGCTCAGTGATGAGATTGAATAGTGAGCCCTCTGCAGGTTAGTTGGAACTTCTGTGCTTTGACCAGTTCTGGCCTCTATTACTCACTTAAGAGGTGATTTCCCTTCTCATGGTCTCTAAAATGAAGGAATTTGATAACCTCTGAGCCTTTTTTGGGTTTCTTCAACCCTGAGAAGGATGTTCTGGCATTTAAAAATATGAACACTGAATGAAAATAAGAAGACTATAAAGAAATTTGGAAAGATCTTTGTGAGAGACAACATGATACAGTGGAAAGACTATTAGAGGACTTGGATTTGAAATCCTGCCTCAGATCCCATTAGGTAACAATAATGATGATAATAATAACTAAAGTTTGTATAGCACTTTAAGGTTTGCGGCACATTTACTTGTATGATCTCACTTGAATCTCTCTGGACCTCAGCTACCTCATCTATAAAGTGAGTTTGGACTGGGCTTCTGGGTTTTTCTCCAGCTCTAAATCTGTGATCATATGATCCACAATCTATCACTTAATACTAAATACTGAACAAATCACTTCCCCTGTCTGGGCTTCAGGTTTCTTATCTGTAGGATCATAGATTTAGAGACACAAGGAATCTCAGGGTTATCTATCTAACCTCCTCATTTTACAGGTGAGGAGACTGAGTCCCCAAGAGGGAGAGGTAACTTGTTGAAAACCTCACAGTGTCAATGGCAGAGTTAGAATTTTTAGACTCAAAGTTTAATATCTCCACAGTAATTGATGAAAGGGGTTTCTCCTAAAATATCTGGGTTTAAGGAAAAGTAGGTGGCTTAGCAATATCGAATCTCGAACTGTATTACAGAATGTAATCATCAAAACAATCTAATACTGAGGAATAAAAAGAGTGGCAGATTAGTGGAATGATGATGATGTTTGTCTTTCAGGGTTTTTTGTTTTTGTTTTTGTTTTTTTTAGTTTTTGCAAGGCAAATGGGGTTAAGTGGCTTGCCCAAGGCCACACAGCTAGGTAATTGTGAAATGTCTGAGACCAGATTTGAACTCAGGTCCTCCTGACTCCAGGGCCGGTGCTCTATCCACTACATCACCTAGCCACCCCTGTCTTTCAGTCTTGAAGAAGACATGACATGAGGAAGATGATGCCATGACACATATGAATTGTATTTGAATGAGGAAGGGCTGTGCTAAGTAATCAGCCTCACTTTCTTCTCAGTGGTCAGATATGAATCAAGATGACTGAAGATGGTCCCGATGGGGCAATCAGACTTAAGTACTACCTGGAACAGGTACACAAAACATAGTAGAAAATGACCATTAGTAATCTAGTATATGACAAACCCAAAGACCCAAGATTTGGGGGCATGAAGTAATAATTTAGCAAAAATTGCTGGAAGAATTGGAAAGCAATTTGTTGGAAACTAGGCATAGACCAATACTTCATACCATATACCATATGAAGTTAAAAATAAAGGTACATGATTTAGAAAAAAAAAAGGTTCTTTGGAGACAATAGAATATTTTACCTGTCAGAATTATAGCTAAGGGAAGAAATGAAACAAGAGATAGAGCATTATGCGATGTAAAAATGGATAATACTGATTACATCAAATTTAAAAATTTGTGCACAAATAGAACCAATGTATCCAAGAGAAGCAGGAAACTAAGGAGAAAAATTTATAGCAAGCTCTTCTGATAAAAAGCCTCATTTCTATAGAAAATTGAGTCAAAATTTAGAAATACATATCATTTCCCAGTTGATAAAGGATCAAAAGCTATGAAGAGGAAGTTTGCAGAAGAATAAATCAAAGTTATCACTGATTAGATTGGCTACTATTTCAGGAAAGAAAAATGACAACTATTGGAGCAGATGTGGAAAAATTGGGACACTAATGTATTGTTGGCGGAGTTGTGAACTGTTCCAAGTATTCTGGAGAGCAATTTGGATCTCTGGCTAAAGGGCAATAAAACTCTGTGTACCCTTTGATCTAGCAATACCAGTACTAGATCTCTATACCAAAGTAATCAAAGGAAAAGGAAAAGAACCTAAATGTACAAAAATATTTATAATAGGTCTTTTTGTGTGGCAAAGAATTGAAAATTGAAGGGATCCACTTCAATTGATGAATAACTGAATAAGTTGTGATATAGGATTGTGATGGGATTGTGCTGTGGGAAATAATGAGAAGGGTATTTCAGAAAAACCTGGGAAGATTACATGAACTGATGCAAAGTGAAATGAGTAGAACTAGGAGAACATTGTACACAGTAAAAGCAATTTTGTGCAATGATCAATTGTGAATAACAATTCTTTTCAGCAATACAAAAAAATTGTAGCAGATTTTTTTTGTGGAGGCAAAGAATTGGAAATTGCAGGAATGCTCATCAATTGGGTAATATCTAAACAAGCTGTAGTATGTGATTGTGATGGAGTACTATTATGCTGTGGGGAATGATGAGAAGGGTATTTCTTTTTTTCTTTTTTTGCAAGGCAAATGGGGTTAAGTGACTTGCCCAAGGCCACACAGCTAGGTCATTATTAAGTATCTGGGGCCAGATTTGAACTCAAGTACTCCTGACTTCAGGGCCGGTGCTCTATCCACTGTGCCAACTAGCTGTCCCTAGAAGGGTAGTTCAAAAAAAAGTGATAAGACCTTTATGAAATGTTGCAAAGTAAAATGAAGAGACCAGGAGATCATTGTGCACAGTAACAGCAGTGTTGTAATGATGATCAACTGAGAAAGACTTGATGACTATAATCAAATACAATGATCCTAGAAAATTCCCAAGGACTCATTATGAAAAAAAGTTCTCTCCAGAGAGAGAACTTCTGAGTACATATTGAAGTATAATTTTCTCACTTTATCTATCTATCTATCTATCTATCTATCTATCTATCTATCTATCTATTTTTGCAAGGCAAATGGGGTTAAGTGGCTTGCCCAAGGCCACACAGCTAGGTAATTATTAAGTGTCTGAGGCCAGATTTGAACCCAGGTACTCCTGACTCCAGGGTCGGTGCTTTATCCACTATGCCACCTAGCCGCCCCTAACTTTATTTTAAAAAATTATGGCTAATATGGAAATATTTTTTACAAGATTTCACATGTATAATTGGTATCATATCACTTGCCTTCTTGGTAGGTTTGGAATGGAAAGAAGTTGGAACTCAAAATTTCAAAAGAAAAGAATGCTAAAATAAATTAATTAATCAAAATGTGTGTTTTTAAGGAAAAAATGAAGACTTTTCACTTAACAGAGGGATAAGACAGTTCCTTTGGCCCCCAAAAATAGCAGTGAGGAAAAATGCAGAGAGGAAGATTTGGGCTGTATGTAAAGACAATCTCCCTAACAAGGAGAGATGTCTAAAGGTGGAAAGGGCTGTCAAGGGAGCCAGCAGGAACCTTTTTCTATGGGGCTTCAAGCAAAGGTTCTAAGATTCTTTCCATTTCTCAATCTGGGGCCCTGAAATTGCTGAAACCAGGGCATGAAGGTAAGTGAACCAGAGAGGAGGCATTTCTGCGTTCTTCCAATACCAAGCACCAAAGACACTCGGTCAATCGGACTGATCAGGAAAACTACCCAAGAATCACAGGAGGCTCATTTGTGGCCAATTAGCTCAGAATGGCACAAATAACCATGTTGCAACACAACTTTGTAAATTCATGGCAAATCTGGAGCGTGGAAGTATAAAGTAATGACTGCATAATCACAGAGTCAGGAGCTGACATGATCTATGCCCTTCCCCCAGCCCCATGGAAAAGGAGGCCCTAGAAATTCTATTGTAATTCAGCTTCCAAATATGTGGCAACTTCGAGTATAATGACTAAGCAATTGACTGAACCATATAATTAGTGTCTCATTAACTTTTTCATCACTTCTTCTACCAAGGATTTTGGTATGTTTCTCCCCCTCCCCTATCCATCCTACTTGGGGTGTGTTGGGGAAGAGAGGAGAAAGGAAGGAGGGATGAAGGATTGCCTCAGAGGGATTGGTTCTGCAGCTCTGCTCTGCATGATGGTGATGATCTGGCGAGGATAAGCATTTGAATGTTGGATTCTTGACATATGGTAGAAAAAGGAGTGGATTTGGAGCCAGACATCTGGGTTTGAATCTTCTCTCTGCCACTTATTGCCAAGGTCGCTTCCTGCTTTAAGCCTATAATTCTAATACTTAATAAGAATTAATATTTCTATGTTGTTTTAAGATTTGCAAAGCACTTGACAAATATCTCATTTGATGATTACCTCTTTGTGAAGTGGGTATTTTCATTATCCCTCTTTGATAGTTACAGACCCTGAGGTTAGGAAGTATTAGGTGATTTATCCAAGGACCCCCACCCACTTGTTTCTAGAATAGGATTTGAATCCAGGTCTTCTTGTCTCTAAGGTTAATACTCTATCCACTTGACTATCTGCTATCTCTAGGACATTTTGTCCCAGGTCTTAGATGATAACTAGAACGTATAGCTGGTTAAGAATGAAACTCTAGGGGTGGCTAGGTGGCACAGTGGATAAAGCACCGGCCCTGGAGTCAGGAGTACCTGGGTTCAAATCCGGTCTCAGACACTTAATAATGACCTAGCTGTGTGGCCTTGGGCAAGCCACTTAACCCCATTTGCCTTGCAAAAACCTAAAAAAAAGTAAAAAAAAATAAAAAAATGAATGAAAATCTAATCCATGAGCTCTTAACCCTTGTGAGTATATGGGGGGGGGCGGCATGGACCCTTTTCACAATCTAGTGATGCCTGTGGCATTATTATTGTTGTCATTGTCCTTTCTTTCTCAAAGAAGACCATGACATCAGGGAGGTGACACCATGACATGCAAGTGAATTGGATTTAAGTGAGGGAGATCTGTGCAAAGTCACCAGTCTCACTTTTTCCTTCAGAGTCAACAGGGTCCAAGGGCCAGATATGAATCAGGACAATTGGAGATGGACCTGGAGACCTTGGTCTTTTAAAACAACCACAATCTCTGTGATGCCTATGAACCCTTCCACCAAATCATGTTTTTAAATAATTGGAGGAAATTTTTAGTTAGAAATTAGTGATCCCCTCCCACTGATGGGCAAGCTTAGACATTTTTTTCTGAATCAGTTTTTATTATTAACTTCTGGGGCTTTTAAAATCATCATAATTTGCCCTTGGGATTTTTTTCTCCTCCCAGTGAACTCCCCACCTTATTGATACAGTAAATAATATTTTAAATCCCTCAAAAGGAGAAAAGATTAATTACTACAATTATTTAATAAGCTAATAATAATAATAATAAAACAATTAATAATAAAATAAATAAAACTGATTAATGCAAAAATCTGAAAATGTGTGCAATGTTCCATCTTCATGGACTGCTTTCCTCTGCCAAGGAATATAATGCGTGTGTGTTTCTTTTCATATTTCTTCTTTTTAGGTGATGTTTGTTTTCTATAATTCTGCAGCATTCACTATTTTTGTTTTTTTGGGTTTTTTTGTTGTTTTTTTTTAACATTCACTATTTTGTAATTATTCTGTCCAATTACATTGCTGTAATTACCATGGATATTATTTTTCTTGGCTTTGCTTACTTCAGTCTGTATCAGTTCATGCACGTCTTTCCATGATTCTCTGTATTTGTCACATTCATTTCCTACCACACCGTCATCTTCCATTGCATTCATATATCTATGCTTCAGAATTTCAGGAAGAGCAACAGTAATCCTGCCCCAGAGCTACCATTTAGGGGAGCAACCCTTGTGAAGATATATCCTGCCACTTCAGCTGTTGCCTACTCTACAGATGTCAAAGTCCCTGGCATTCACAGACTGTTGTTTATCCTTCATTCTGGAAGAGGACCCTGACACCAGGAAGGTGATGTCATGACCTACAAGTGAATTGAATTAAAGGGAGGAAGGGCTATGCAAAGTCATTTAGTAGATTCATTCAAAGACCTTGTCCTTTTTAAGCTAAGGTCCTTCCCAGGTCTCTATTTGGCTGAGGTCCCCCCAACCCCAACCCCTCTCTGCTGAGCATTATGAAATGACTCAATGACAAAAACCACTATGGTTCATCAGTGGCATTGACATTTAAGAATTGTCTTCCATCTGCATTGCCTCTACCCAGCAAGGACCACAGAGCCTTTCCACCAGACTTGCAGCTGAAACCATCTTTAGATTAGGCAGTTAACTGGATGTTCTGAAGCACCTACTATGTGTGCTGTGTTGTCTCCCTTTGTAGGATGGAATTCATTTGAATTTTCTGCCAGTATCCCCAGTACCTAAACAGTGCTTTATATATGGTAAACACTTCTCCTCTTATTAAGTGTCTTTCCTCTGATCTTATCTTCTTTTTATAATATATATGCATAGACATATTTATCTTGTAGGTATAATTATTTGAATTTTATCTCTTCATTAATTTGTAAACTCCATGAGGGCAGACATTGACTTTTGCCTCTTTTGCATCTGGCATACAATAGACATATAATAAATGTTTATCGATTGGTTGTTGTTTTGACATGTTTCTTGACTTTTTTCCCTTCATTCACTCTCTCTATTGATTCTTTCATTCATGGAGTCATAGGATTTATTGCAGAAAGATCCCTTAGATTATTTGATCCAGCTGCATCATTTTATAAGTGAGGAATCTGTGACCCAGAGAGGGAGAATCATAGACCATGAATTTTGAGCTAGATGAGATCTTAGAGATCATTTAGCCCAACCCTTTCATTTCAGAGAAGGGAAACGGTCCTGGAACCCAGGTGTCCTAATGTTCAGCCTGGTGCTCCTCTCCCCGGTCCACAAATAGAGATAAGGGTCTAGCCACTGGGGTCAGTTGTGTTGAAGAGTCATTGTGGTAGAAGATGCTGTTGGGATCTCCTACATTATCATTCGGGTCTGACTCACAGTAAAGGCACAGGTGTGAAAGGGGCAAAGACATAAATTCAAATGACTAAAACAAGAGAAAAGAAACAGACCCACAGAAGACAATCCTCAGACACTACTCTATGCAAAGGAGAGTTATGGAACCTGTCAGTGGTTTCAATGGGCAAATTAAATAGATGCAATTTGACAGTAGGGAAAGAAACCAAGGCCCTCCATCCAATTACTGCCTGAAGAATATTAAATTATAGGAGCCTTCTCCCTCTTGTGTGCAAATGGACATTTAAGTGCACAACCCCCTTCCTGTTCCCAGAGACTGAAGCTATATCTCTCTACCCTAGGGCAGTATACCCCACATCATAGCCTCATGAACCTGGTGAGCTGGCATGCTAATCACTGGCATTTATGTGGCATCTGAGACTCACTGACTCATTTAATCCTCATAAAGACCTTGAAAGGCAGGTGTGATGAATATTATAACTCACATTTTAGAGATGAGAAAACTGAGGTCCAGGGAGGGATTTGTCCAGAGTTTCAGTATCTCCCAAACTGCATCTCATTATCTCATTATTCACCCTGGAACCACTGAGTCTCAAAAGGCACCCTGAAATGTCAGAGGCAGGAGTTGCTCCTCTAAATGATCATACAAATTCTCTACATTTGTGCCTCTCCAAGGGCATTTAAGAGTTATTCACTTCTCCCATTAATGGTTTGTAAAGTTGTGGCAGAATGTACCCCAGGTTTATGGGAGAAATGTTGTTTATACTTTTCTTACTAGGCTATTTCATTAGTATCTTTGCTATAAAAAAGATGGGAATCACAATGCAGTCCCACTCCCTTATCCCAGTGTCTCCATTGCATGCTCTTTCTTCTCCCTTTCTCTCCCCTCTTCTCCCTCTTTCTCTCTCTCTCCCCCTCCCCCTTCTCCCCTCTCTCTCTCGATATCTGTCCCTATTACTGATATGCCAACCATTTTACATATTATTTACTTCTTTTTAAATGTTCATTTCTTCTTTTCTCTCCCTTCAAATATTCTCCTAAATATTCTTGAATGAGCTCTAAAGTCCTATTCTGATAAACAACTCATTGAGGCATAGAATAATCTTAAGGTTTCAAAGGCTTTGTCAGTGGAAGGCAAGCTCTTATAGGTCCTACCTTGACTGAAAAGGGTTCTAGTACGGATCCAGTAAGTCAGATCATGAGCATTTATTAAGTGCTTACTGAATGCCAGATTCTATTTTAAACATTGATATTATGAAGAAATGTAAGAAATACTCCCTACCCTCAAGGAGTTTACATTCTAATGGGAAAGCCAACATTAAAATAACTAGACATATAAGATATATAAAAGTATATACATCTATGTAGATATATATAAGTACACACAAATTATATAGATGCACAAATATGTCTGTAGATCTATGGACGTGTATCTGTTTATAGATATTTATCTATAGTTTATATATCAATATACAATTAAATATCATGTATATATACATTTTCTATCTATATCCTCTATATCAACATACAAATAGAGAGGTAAATAAATCTGTGGTTCTAATTGTGGATTATTATAGTCAGGTCATGGTTCTCATTTAGGAGAATGGAAGGAACTTTAAAGATCATCCGATTCATCCCTCTCACTACTGAAGAATGAGACCTAGAGAGGAAAAGAGACAGGTTCAGAGTCACACAGCAAGTTAGGGAACAAAGGACTAGACCTGGGACTTCTGGCTGAATTTTGTTTGACCCTTTTTTGTCTCCCCAGCACTTAGCACAATGTTCTTGATTTTATTTTATTTTTTTAGGTTTTTGCAAGGTAATGGGGTTAAGTGGTTTGCCCAAGGCCACACAGCTAGGTAATTATTAAGTGTCTGAGGTTGGATTTGAACTCAGGTCCTCCTGACTCCAGGGCTGGTGCTCTATCCACTGCGCCACCTAGCTGCCCCGGTGATTATTTTTCCTCTATATCTCATAGCTACTCCAGCTGCAGAGAATAAATAGATAGCAAGAAGATATGGTACAGCAAAGTACCTTTTCCCCCCTCTTAGGAACAAAGTCCAGAAAACCTTTAATATCAAGTTAAGAAGAAATGAGGTCTCAGTTGTCTAAGTCCCCCTAAAAAAACACATTAGGCTGGCAAAGCACTGAAGCAGCTATTTTTCTGGGATGAGATAGAGCTGGAACAAACTTAATGTGTGAAACTTTGTCAGTCTCAGAACAGGAGCAGTTGGTTTGAAATGGCCTTATCCTAAGTGGGCCAGCCTCACTTCTTGCCCTCTTTTATCTCCACAGATTCATTTGGCAGGTTGTCTGAGGAAGATCTTGGGGTTTTAGTGTACTACATGCCTAATGTGAATTTACAGTGTGGCATGGCAGACAAAGCAATGAATAAAATTTTGGGTTTATTTAAAAGAAGCATAGCATCCGTGCTTGGAGTTGAGATCCTCCACTGATGAAGGAATGCTGTCCTGTTCAGACTGCACCTGGGATCATGTATTCAGTTCTGCATGCCATGTTTAGAGGATGCTAATAAACTGGAAGCTATCCAGGGGAGAGTGATTAAGGTGCTAAAAGATCTTGAGATCATGCCAATGAAGAATTGGTTCAAGGAACCAAGATATTTAGCCGGAAGAAAAGAAGAACCAGGATAAATGTCATAGCTATTTTCAAGTATTTGAAGGGGCGTCATTGTAAAAGAGGAAATTGACTTTTACTTCTTGGAACCAGAGGACAGAACTAGGAGTAAAGAATGAAATGAAAGGACTCTATCTTGATGTATCTAACAATGAGGATGGGCTGCCCTGGAAGTTGGGAGTGTGACCCTAGAAGTCTTCAAGCAAAGGTTAAGTGATCTTTTTGTGGGGAAGACAATAGTGGTAGAAATTCTTTAGGGATATGAGTTGGACCAGTGGCTTTGGAGGTCCTTTCCACCTCTGACATTTTGTGAAACTGTTTTAAATTAAAATGAGACATAAACAGGGAGTTGTATTCTCATCAAAGTGTTTGCCGCTGTCATGGAAAATGTCCAAATAAAAGAAGGGTGATCTTTGGAATATCAGATACTCCCAAAACACTTGTTCTCACATGGCATTGTGTTGCTTGCATCAATCTCTGGAAAGTTGTGAAACCTCCTAAATGAGATCCATAATCTGACTGATAATCCATAAATGGATGAAGAAGGCCTATTATTCAAACAATCATTTATAAAATAAATATGCATCTATTAAGCACCTACTATATATCAGGCATTAGCTAAGTGTTAAAGATTAGAAAATAGTAAATAAAACAGTCTCTGTTCTCAAGGAACTCAAAATCTAGTGGAAGAGATAACATGTAAACAAAGTATTTACAAGATAAATAGGAGATAATCAGTAGAAGGAAGAAAGTATTATGGAGGGAGATTAGGAAAGGCAGTTGACCCAGCAAGTCATAAAACTGGTCCCTCAGTACACAGATCTTGAACAGATGTTTTAAATGGACAAAGAACTGGCCCGGAACCAAACAGAAAGAAATTGAGAAAGGAATGGATTGCCTTTGGGAAATAGTGGGGTACAATGAAGCACCCTAAACTTTTCCCTAATGGGCAAGCCACTTAACCCCATTTGCCTTGCAAAAACCTAAAAAAAATAGGCCATGGACTAATTTTTTGGGAAAGTCTTGGAAATACTACAGCCTCATCTGTCTGGGGTAGCTTGGGTGGCATCCTTCCTAAATATGGGGGATAAGGGTGGGATGAATGAGCTGATGTCTCAGGGTCTATTATAGTAAACTGGTATTTAGAGTTGGAAAGGGCCTTAGAGATCCTATTGTCCAAATAATTTATTTTCAGATGAGAAAATTGAGATTCAGCACATCTTTTGAACAACAATTTTATGGTCAGGTTGGCTGGGAACAAGTCACGATACATGATAGTCTCCAAAGAACTGAAATCAAGGCCCCTCCTTGGGATTGTGGGACCATTGATTTAGAGCCAAAAGTGACCTTAGAAGTGTGAATATTATCTTTTACTGATGAGGAAGTTGAGTATCTTGGCCAGGGTAACATAGTCATTCAATGTGTGAGCAACATTTGAACCCTGGTCTTTCTGACTCTTCATCAGGAAGAACAATGGAAAGCCACACATTGTACATTCTCTTGATGCAACATTACGTTTTAGGAATGATCAAGGAGAGGAAATATAGAGAAATGAAGTACAAGCAGGGAGTAATGAGGGACAACTTAAGTGTATCATTGATATCCTTACCACAACATGAGAATGTAAGGAAGTTGTCCAACCCATTGAAGAAACCTCTAGGGATGAATTTATGGGAAGACATAGACCAGAGCTGCACTTACTGAGCAAGCAGAGATGGGCTAGCCTCCATATCTTGAGAATATCAGTGAGATGGTAGCTACCAAAGAAGGGGATTAGTGAGAAAAGAGTGTGAAAAGCATTCCTGTGACCTTCCAGGAAGATCATTAAGTTATATTTGGAGAACCTGAATTCAGTCTCAACACTGCTACTACTATCTACATTTAAGCTTTCTGAATCTCAGTTTTCTCATCTGAAAATAAATTATTTGGACAACAGGATCTCTAAGGACCTTTCCAACTCTAAATACCAGATCACTATAATAGAGCCTGAGACATCAGCTCATTCATCCCACCCTTATCCCCCATATTTAAGAAGGATGCCACCCAAACCACCTCAGACAGATGAGGCTGTAGTATTTCCAAGACTTTCCCAAAAAAGTAGTCCATGGCCTATTTTTTTTAGGTTTTTGCAAGGCAAATGGGGTTAAGTGGCGTGCCCAAGGTCACACAACTAGGTAATTATTAAGTTTCAGAGGCAAGATTTGAACTCAGGTACTCCTGACTTCAGGGCTAGAGTTCTACCCACTGTGCCACCTAGCCACCTCCATGGCCTATTTTTGAAAATCAAATTGTTTAATTTCTTCACCTCTTGGGTCACACTAGTATATGTATTTTTTCTCTATATCTGCAAAAACATAGTGGTATATGAAACAGTGTTGACAAGAGAGCAAGGAGACTTGGTTTGATTAACTGACCTCTCCTACTTACTGACAACAGAGCTATACTTGTCATTTCCCTTCTCTTGGCCTCAGTTTCCTCATTTGTAGAATCAAGGATTGACTCAATGACTCATAAAGTCCTTTCCAGCTTAAAATCTACTATTCTATGAGCCAGTTGTTAAATAAAGGAGGCAGGGATCTCACTTTTGGAAATTGACTCCAGAAGGCAGATGTCAAGGACTCCTCGATAACCTTAACCTTAGCCAAACTGATGCCCATAGGGGCGGCTAGGTGGCACAGTGGATAGAGCACCGGCCCTGGAGTCAGGAGTACCTGAGTTCAAATCCAAGCTCAGACACTTAATAATTACCTAGCTGTGTGGCCTTGGGCACGTCACTTAACCCCATTTGCCTTGCAAAATCCTAAAAAAAAACAAACAAAAAACAAACTGATGCCCATGAAACTTGGTCCCATTTGTCTGTAAACAATAGGCATCAAACTAGAACACTGCATCTATTGAGTGTTGCTCCAAGTGAGTCTGTCTCCCTTTGCACAGGGAAGATCCTGGCATCCATATTTCTCATATTTGCTTTGTAGAAGACTTTTTATAATATGAAAAAATAACTTACAACCTTAATTGCTTCACTGTCTGACTTTTATTTGTTGGATCTTTCTTAAAATAGGATGAAAAATGTGGCTATTAGAAAGGATAGCAGGCTAGGCCAGCCCCTACCCACCACTAGGATGAGGAAGTGGCAGGTCCAAAGGGTTATAAATCACTGGGAAAATAGAAGGGGCTCCAATGTGTCATTACAGATGTTAACAGGACAACCCCACACAACATGCTGTGAGGTTGAGCCTTGGCGTCTTACTCACCCCTTACAGAGCAATCATATCCAAGAAGCCAGGAGACCAGTGATATCCTAAGAACAACAACCTCATCATCATACATAATCATCATCAACATAATCAGGACTTAATTAGTGCTGGATTGGTCCAGGTTAGGGAGCTGGAGTCTTTTCAGCTGGAGAAGGCTACCTTCAGACTGTCCAAAATAGAAGATGAGACACCGAGCTCCCAGGGTGGGGATAGCTGGGGGTGGGCAACCCTTTTCAGCCTCTATGGCCATGGCCAGACAGAATGAATAGGATCACTCTAGCAACTACTGCTCTGAGGACAGTGAAGGAGGTGAGAAGAGGCAAGAGTGAGAGTTGGAATGAACCTTCCTGGGGTGACACTTTGCCCCACTCCTCTTGCAGGCTCCTGGGTCTCAATTTTCTCATCTGTAAAATGCAAGGGTGGGCTGGATAACCTCTAAGGTTAACTAGCATACTACAGCCTTAAGTAGGTTGGCTTCTCCAGCTTGAGCTGTTTCTATCTTGCATGTGAATCTGAGAGCTGTCATCTTGTACAGGGATAGGCTTTGTATGAATAAGGACATCATCACATTCTCGATCCCTTAGGCTCACAATCTAGGATTCATCCTGCCCCCCCCCCCCCCATTGCCAGGCTGTTGCCAAGGTCTGACAATTTCATCCTTACAATATCTCCCAAAGAGACCTCTTTCTCTTCTCTGACACTGCTCCTACCCCCCTCTAGTGCAGATCTTCATCATCTCATGCCTGGACTCTTACAATGACCCATTAGGACTGCCTGTCTCAAGTCTCCCTACTCCAATCCATCCTTCATTAAGCTACCAACAGGATTTTCCTAAAGCACAGATCAGACCTCCCTTATTCCTTAAACTTCAGTGTTTCTCTATCACCTCTAGGAGCAAATACAAAATGCTAATTATCATTCAAAGCACCTCTTATCTTTTCAGTCCTCTAACATGTTATTCCTCTTTAATACAGAGACACTGAGCCAAACATGACACCCCATCTCAGCTCTGGACATTTTCTCTGGCTGTCCTCCATCCCTAGAATGTTCTCCCTGACTCTACTCTGACTCTTGTCCTTCCCAACTTCAAGTCCCAACTAAAATCCTGCTTCCTATAGGAAGCCTTTTCCAACCCCTCTTCCTTCTAGTGCCTCACCTTTGTCCATTGTTTCCTATTTATCTTCTTGTGGTTTTCTTGCTTGCATGTTGTCATCCCCACTGGATTGCCCTCTTGAAGAGCAAGGTGGGATTTTTAGCTTCCTGTTGTCTCCCCAGAGCTTAGCGATAAATGTTTATGAATGTATTGAGTGAATGAAAAAAAAATATATATATATGTATATAAATATATTTAGTATAGAATCCCTACCGTGTATCAGGAACTCTGGGAAGTGCTTCACATTTAGTCTTCATGATCACCTTGGGAGAAGGTATTTTATTATCCCCATTTTACATTTGAGGGCATTGAAGCAAACAGAAGTGAAATGACTTGCCCAGAGTCACTTAGGCAATAGGCAGGAGAAGTGGGATATGAACTTTTCCCACTGACCCCAAATCAGCTTTGTCCCGGTGCTGATGGTCCCTGAATGAGAAGGAAGGCTTCCTTCACTTTACCAAAAATGCAACAATAAGGAAAACTCATCTTTATTTAATACTTTTCTCCATATGATTTTAGGAGGTTGATAGCAAAAATGTCACCTCCATGTTACAGAAGGGGAAACCGAGGCAACCTTGGGTGAGTCACTTCAGTCTGGTCATCTGATAGCTATTGGAATGGAGGAAGAGCTGGACCAGGGAGTAGGGAGAGGGAGGTGCCCTTGCCCAGGAACATGGGAAGAGAGGAGGACTGGGCAGATCATGGCAGCTGGCTACAGAGAGGGCATCGGATTTCATCCTGTGATGTGATTTAATGTAGCTAACCAGTTAAAGTTCAGAAATCTGGAGCAGATAATGGAGCCATGGATGGTGGCAGCCAGCCCATAGCTGAGCAGCCTCCTCCTGAGTGCTGTTCTTATCATATTTTGCCCATCCAATCAATGCAATTAGGAGGAGTATGATCAGGCCCAAGCAGCAGCCAAATGGATGGTGGAGAATGTGAGGATCAAAATTTCTGCCAGAGTCTCAAGTCCTTCCCTTCACCCTTCACAGAAACCAAGTCTGCCCTGCTCCTGGCTGGGGCTCCTCCTGGTCTGACCAAACAAGAGCTTCACTCCCTGAAACCACATCCCTTGGGTGGGGACAGTGAGACCAAGGAATAGATAAGTCAGTCAGCACTTGGTGAGCCCATTCCCAGGATGCTGGTGTGAGGGAGAGCTCCAAAAGAGAAGTCGAGTCTAGAAGTAGCCCAAGATGGGCAGTCCCAAGGATGCACCAGACAGTGGAGGGAGAGTTGGTGGCCCCCTGATGCTAAATTAGGGGTACAGAGCAGAGAGGACAACTTCACAGACAGGGGAACTCCTGCCAGTTGGAGAACTCTTACCCTACCAAAGATGGAGGGCACTTGGGGTGTGACAGAATCTCACTCAACCTGGCATCCTGGACACGTTCTTGAGTTGGGGAATGAACTGGGCCAGGATGGAAGGGCAGGAGGAAATTGGGCTGGATTTTTTTTTTTGAGAAATTTGGGAGCCTTTTGGCTTGTCAACCTGTCAAATTCTCCAGGTGTATGGCAAAGAGCTATGGGACAATGTGAGCTTAGACAGAGACATATTCTTGACGATGACATGTAGAAGAAACACCCTCAAAGACTGTGACCAGAAGAGGTTGTGGGGGCCCTTGACTAAGTGAAGTACTGGAGATGGACAGAAAGGAGAAGCACTAAGAGAGAGAAGCCAGAAGAGGGCACCAAGGAGTCAAATTCTGGGACCTTGTGATGGGAAGCAAAGAGGGACCTTATGGATGGCCTTAGGTGGGATGACAGAGATACCACGATGCACCCAGACAGGAGCAGGCTGGGGCTGCTAAGATGTCAGATTGTCTCCTATGTCTCCATCCCCTAATTCTTGCTGAATTTTCCATACAGGCCTTCAAGAGACAAGTGGCTAGTGGAAAGATGGGAGGTTCAGAGGCAGAAGACCTGTGTTCAAATTCCAGTTTTTATCACCGATAGTCTGTGTGACCTAGGTCATCTCAATTAGTCTCTCTCAGTTTCCTCATCTGTAATGTTAGAGGCCAGGCTCTATGACTTCCGAGATCCCCTTCAGCTTGAAACCAATGGCTCTGATTCTGTGTCTGGTTCTTCTCCCCATCCGTTATAGGCCTCTTGCCAGAGGCCAAGGTCACCAGTACAGCCCAGTCTTGGCTCAGCAGTGATGTCCTTTTGTAGACAGACGGCTCAAAGCCTCAAGCAAAAAGCCCTGGTACTGACTGTGTGCCCCCCCCTCATGTTCTTGTCCCAATTTCCTGTCTACCAGCTTCTGCAGATATCACCCCCATCAGCTCCACTCCGAGGTTGTTGGTTTTGTTAAGTGTCCTGTGGCCGGATCCCTTTCCGGGAGCTATAAATATCTTTCCACCCAGGAAGCTCCAGTTTTGCTTTTGTGTTTTCTCACTCACTGGCTGGTGCCGGCTGATCAGGAATCAGCAGCCCATTTCCAAAGGCAGATGGAAAAAACCAAAGCCCTGAACTGCAGACAATGATTCTATAGTAACTTGATCTGGAGGCAAGATTTTCATGGACTTGGATTATATGGGTGTGTGTGTGTGGGGGGGTACAGATAGCAATAGGAAAGGACATATATTGGGAAGCAGAGCATCCTGGCTCTGTTTTTCATCTCTGATGGAACTCTGATTTTGAAAAAGTCCTTGGATTTTATATTTAGAGTCAGCATGAATCAATCTCCTATGTGCTCATCAATATTCTAGCTAGCCAGGGTCTGATAGGCTGCTGGATCCAGATCTCCCCATTTGAAAGAGGAAAAAACTAAGGCTTAGGGGGTAAAGGGATGTGCCAAGATCTCCCATTTAGTAAGTGGTGGAGGTGAGATTTGAACCATGCCCTCTCAATCATTAGATTGTGCCTATAGTAAGTCTATAGTAGACTCAATAGTACAACTTGAGAACTTCTAAGGCCACTTTCTAATGTCCCAACATCTTCAGTCTTAAGAAAGAGCCCCCCCCCCCCCCCCCCGTGAGGGGTCCAGAGTCTGACTTCAGGTCATAGTGATGCCATTTTGGTCTTCTTTGATAATGGACAAGAACCACTGGTCACATGCAGTAGGCCCAAGAACCTTAGAGCTGAATTTTCAAAGAATGCATATCTGAGATAGAGAAGTCCGTCATTCGACCTTCTTTCTGAAGGATGCTATTTCCAAACTCTGAAAAGAATTAGAGAATGTTAGAGTTGGGAGGGTCTCGAGATCATGTAGATCAATCCATTTTGCATGGATTACATGGAAACTGAGTCTCAGTAGAATGAAGTGTGTGACCAAGGTCCCAGCCAATCTCTTTCCAACATACTAGATCCCTTCCCTTTTCCTTTAAATTTTTCTAATTCCTTCTAAACTACCCACTGTTGTGGAATAGGAAGCATTCTTCAGAGAGAGGAGCTGGGAATGGATCTGAGCCATAGGCAGAGGAGATGGCCTGTGTCATATTACTAGAGGCTTTTTGTCAGAACCAGAGAAGCCCATCCAAGTGTATAAACAAAGTAAAATGCATTCTAAACAGCCCCTTCCTGGTCAGACTGGGTATAATCTCAGGCCCTAGAGGCCAACTAGGTCATTTATCTGTGACGATGGGCCCATGCATTATTTGGAGGTCTAAGGAAGTGTCCTTGAGCAAAATGTGACTCTGAGTTTCTTCCTTGGTGAAGAGCTCTGATCTGCAGGGAAGAAGGGTACATGCACCCCCTGTCTCCCCTCCCCATCCCCAATGCTGCAGCATAAGGAGGAAGAATGGTTTGTGTTTCAGGAAGGAGCATTTGTGATGATAAGGCCCTGTGGACAGCCTTAGCTGTTCCTTTGGTCAGTCTGAGGCTTCTTCTATCACACTCAGGACACGAGGAAGGCCTCACCCCAAGAATATCCTTCTCCATTGAAGCCTAAAATATCACAGCAGCTTCCAGCATTCCAGCACCATCTCCTTGCCTGCAGCTGCTCCAAGTGCTGGGGTGTGACAACTAGTGGTTTTTTCCCCTAAGAAAATATTAATTTCATGCATCACAGCTCCTAGGCAGAAATGCTACCAGTCTTGAATCAAGATTCGCCTACCCTAAGGAAGAGGAGGAAATGCAGAGTGGTGCAGAGGAGGCAGTCCTGCAGCTTGTGCTTAAAGAAGCAAGTGCTGCCTTCTCTACTGGTCAGACCCTCGGACCTCTCCTCCTCCCCCCAGCCCTGCTCCCATCCTCTGACTGCCCCAGGCTTCAATGGAATGTCTTGGCTTAGGAGCCCTGTCAGCTAAAGGGATCTAATATTTACTCAGAAGGGGTGCTGCCAGGATAGATTCAGTTCTCAATTATCCACATAGGATTTCTCTGCTTTGTAGAGAAAAGTAAAGGGTAAAAAAACCCCAGGCTGATTGATTGACTCTTTCTATGGAGAGGACTTTTGGACTGGACTATTATCTTTGTGTGGGCTTAGGGGTGGGGGTTCCAGAATTCCTTTCCTTATCTTACACAGAACAGGGAAAATTAATTTTCTAAATCTTCTGAAGGTGCTACACAGAATCCTTCCATGTGTTCTAATATTGAAGGGGATTACTTACTGACTTTCTTTTTCAGCAATATTTTTCACAACTCCCTTTTTATCTCATCAAGACTTTCTAGGATTGAAACTCTGTGTTATCATAAAGAAAATGTAATATCTACGCACAGACCATATAAGATTAGAGTTTGAGATAGAGGAGGGAAGTCCTGAGCACAGTCCATCATGGACCCTAGATTGGGGAAGGGAAAAGTCGGACTCACTGGTCAGATTCACATGGATGGAAGGCTTTCAAGAACAAATGTCTGGTAACACAGACGCCATGAGTCATAGAAGGAAAGGGCGGAGGATCTAAAATGATGGATATGGCTGCAAAAGAAGCTCATTGACAAACGTATACAGGAGATAGAAGCAAAGGCAAAAAAGATGTGAGCTCAACAGAGAAATAGTCTTAGGAAGACTAAACGGCACATGAGCTGAGGTTCACAAAAATAAGTGAAGTCAACAGAAGGGAATTTTGTCTGGAGAGTAAGAGGAAGCTTAGAGGAAGCAGCTTCATTTTTCCAATTAGGTAAGTTAGCATTGTTAAGAAGTAAGATTGAGAGTCTATCACAGTATATCACATTTTAAAAACAACTTATATTTTATTTAAAGCAGTAAGCATACTTTGGGGAATTGTAAGATAAATACAGAATCTTGTAGAGGCAGGAGAGAGAGAGAGAGAGAGAGAGAGAGAGAGAGAGAGAGAGAGAGAGAGAGAGAAAGTGGGAACAAGGGACTCAGATCCAGACCTCTGAAATGATTCAGAAGGGTTTGGGGTTGGCAAGCAGAACTAAATGATAGATACAAGGACTTACTGATCCTCAGGTAGAGGCTTGGGACAGAATTGTTCCTGGTGAGCTCGAAGAAATATTTAAAGATATGTAAATAATCACAGACCCTTCTTAACTAGATTATTTTGCTTTATAAAAAATCTTGGTACCTGTAGGTAAGACTCTCTTTCTAGAGAGAAAAGACCATCTACCACCACACTCAAGGAACAGAAGGTTTTCCTCGCTTTAGGGTGAGGAGAGCCCTTGAAACTTTTTCTAATGCTGATACTGAGTATGATGTTCATTTACCTCCTTGAAAGCCAGAAGCTTATGTTTTGGGGCTATAACCTAAAAAGCAAGATAACAGAGTCCATTCTTCTTAAGGGGAAGGGCTACTGAGAATGCTAGCTGAATCCAGAAGAAGAATAAAAGGAAGTTTATAGCCACATGTCCAAGAAAGGCATGTTTGCCATTGTTCACTGGACAAGACTGGACATTATTTGAGACCAACAGGGAGCATACTCATTAGGAGCAACCTAATGATATCATCTGAAGACACTGACAGTCGCAAAGTGTTAAAGGTATCAGTCACTCCTTCAAAATGCATCTAGGTCACCTATATTACCTTGTCCCTAGATGTGTCCAATCTTCTCCCTAAGAGTATGTATATTTGTGAGAAAATATGCCTTAGCATTATAAGGAGAAAAGAGAAATGTTTGATTACTCTTTATGAAAGTATATTTTAGAAATACTTTTGTTTTATACTAATTATGTCCTCTGTCTGCCCAATAAATGACCCATATAGATAGGGTCTCATGAATTCTCTTTGACCAGATGTAGACCCACAGAGTATATTGAATCTGAAGAATTTTTTTATTTATTTTATTTAAGGCAATGGGGTTGTGACTTGTCCAAGCACCTGACTCCAGGGCTGGTGCTCTGTCTACTGCACCACCTAACTCCCCCTGAGGTAATTTTTCTAGGGGCCTCAAAAACAAGAGAGAATTGTTATATACATTGTTAAATTATCCTCTAAGTTGATTTATAATAAATAAAAATATCACCTTAGATGTGGTTTTTAAGATATATTTCATATAATAATTGTAATAATCTACTTTGATAGAATATAATAAAATGATATAACAATCATTATATATATATATATATATATATATATATATATATATATATATATATATGATCAACTCTATCTTGCCTAGGAGAAATGACATCAGAGAATCTCATTGAAAAAATAATAGGGCTTTGGTAGAGTATCTAAAGTATGGGTTCATAGAGTATGAACATAAAATAATGTTGTCTTGTTTGCAACTAGGGAATTATTTCATGTCCATTGATTAGGAGGATCATGTCATGGAATCATAGATTTAGAAACAGAAGAGAGAGGTGTAGACTCCCCCATTTGACAAATGAGGGAATTGACCCTCAGAGGTTGATCCCTTGACCAAGATCAACCAGGTAGTAATTAGTAGAGAATGGATTTGAACTCAGGGGCTCTGAATCAAGACTCTACCCTCTGCCTTGCACCATGCTGCCCCATACTCAGCTGAGCTCTCAACAGAAATGGTGATAATAGAAGCCCAGAAGGAATCCTGAGGTGATACACCCCTTTGGAGCCACCTGGTGGCACGTCTGGTCATTGCCAGAGAGGACAGCTTGGTTTTCTAGGTTCTAGCCCCACTCTGCTCTTCCTCACATTTGAATGGGTTCCTTTTCTAGACTTAGACAGAGGAGCTCTGCAGAACCAGATTGTGGAAATCGAGGGAATGAGAGGGAATCAGTTGCCATCAAAAATAATTTAATAATAATAATGATAATAATCAGTTAGCATTTATAAAGCATTTTAAAATTTGCAAAATATTTTCTACTTACTATCTCATATGATCCTCCCAACAACCCTAGGAGGCGAATGCCATTATTATCCTCATTTTTCAGATGAGAAACCTGAGGCAGAGAGAGCTTTATGTGACATATCCAGGGTCATATAGTTTGTAAGTGTCTGAGGTTGACTTTGAACTCTAGGTCTAGCTCTCAATCTACTGCTTATCAGCCCAAGAGGTGGAAAGGCCCTTAAAATCTTTGAGTCCAATCTTCTCATTTCACAAATAGGAAAGCAGAGAGTTTTTCCTCTTTCAGAAGGAATTCCCCAAAGTACACAGGTAGGGATTTGAGCCCAAGTTCCCTTGCTTCCAAGGCTTCCTTCTAGAGAAGACAGTGGTGGCCATTGTCTCACTGAGTGACCTATGTCTCTGACTTATCTATAAATGAGGACTAGCTGATCTCCAAGTGACATCATCTTATTTCCTTACAACTTTCTCATTGGTTTCAGTTTTCAAGTCACTCATGAACGCTGCCTTTCTCTTCTGGAGGCTCTCTAAGTCCCTCACCTCCCCCTGTAGTTCTGGTGGCCCAGAACTAAATTTTAAGCCCTGATAAGATTCTGGCTGAGTCTAATGATAGGATGAACTCATACCCCAGACATAGAGTACTCCTATTTATACATCCTAGTCTATCATTAACACACACACACACACACACACACACACACACACAGAGAAACAGCCAAGAATTGTAGTTCTCATCCACAGTTGGGTGAGTGGGGAGGCAAGCACTAGGTTTGTAGCCAGAATTAACAGCTGGGTGATCTTGGGCAAGTTCCTTTCGCATCCTGGATCCCAACTGCATGGGATTATATGGGTATGCCCATCAGAGGACATATAACAATAATAGCGATAACTAACATTGCTTACTATATAAATGAAGCATGAAGGGCTAAATACTTTATAATTATTATCTCATTTGATCCTTAACAATCCTGGGAAGTTGATGTTCTATTTATTCCCATCTTCATCCCCAGATGAAGAAATGGAAGCAGAGGTTAAGTGATTCCCCCAGTCATACAGTGTCTGAATCAGGATTTGAACTCAGGTCTTCCTGGTTAGCTCAAGGCCCAGTATTCTATCCATTCCACTGTACCACTTAACCTTGATTTGACAGATGAAGAGACTGAAATTTTCCTCCTTTATAAATCAGGGAGAATAGACAAGATGTCTAAGATCCTTCTCAAGATAAATCCTGAGTTGGTTTGTTTTCGCAAACTTGTGCCAAATTAATAATTTCCCATGATTTGTGACATATTCAGCAAATACTAAATGAAGATAGCTTGGTACAATGGAGAGAATACTGATTCTGAAGTCACAAACCCTGAGTTTAAATCTCTCCTCTGCCACTTATTATCTGTGTGGTCATGCCACCTACTTGGATCTCAGTTTCCTCAACTGTAAAATGAAAGGGTTGGATGAGACGGTCTCTGAAATCCCTTCCGGCTATAAATATATGACTCTTTTGTTTCTTACAGAATACAGAAGCAGCTATCATCTCATTGGGTGACCTTGGACAACAAAGTCACTTTTTCATGGACCATCAGGAAAATGAAGGGGTGGGAATAAATGGGCTCTAAGGTCCCCTGAAGTGGCAAATCTGTGATTCTATGGGTTTGAAGTGACAGCAGAACACCAAAAATCACTGGATTCAACTGAAACATAGTCTAGGAATTGGAGTCCTGGACCACCATGACCATCTGCTGAAAACCATGGTCTTTTCAGAATCACGTTTTTAAATAATTGAAGGAAATGCTAAATTTCAGTTAGCTCATAGAGTATGAGTCACATACTCTGGTGGCCCAGAACTAAATTTTAAGCCCTGATAAGATTCTGGCTGAGTCTAATGATAGGATGAACTCATACCCCATACCTCTTATTTTGCACTAACTAAAAGTTAGTGCAAAATAAGAGGTAATTTGTTTCCCCATCCAAATTCATAGACTCCTTGAAATATCTCCATGGACCCTTTGAGGGTGAGAGAGCCCCAGATTAAGAACTTCCCCCCATCCAAGGATGAGTATAGTGGGTGAGTCAATCATGAGTATCATCTGAAAGTAAGATCTGCCTGTGAAAGGTAACCTTCAGACCCTAGGTGAAGCCCCTCTGAAAGTGGGATACCACAGGCATATACATCACCATCTTTGCATGCTAGCAAAAGAGAGGAAAAGGAAGGGGGCAGGACAAAAAGGAGCTGGAGGTAGTTAAGCCAAGGTGGGTTATGGGCCAGGTGAAAAAGATAAAGTACAATTGGTCCTCTTTCCTCTCGAGCTCTATTTAGCAGCACCTCTGACCTCAGAGACTCAGCAAAGCAAAATTCCTCTCTAGGATCAATATTGCTATCATTTCACAAAATTGCAGTAGTGTACATAAAGACTGAGCTATAAATCAACTTTGGGCACATCCAGCAGAGGAAGCCCTCAGTTAGGGGGAATGGGATGGTTGGGTGGTTCCCCAAATCATCATTATCTATCCAGATATACAGCACATGTCCTCAAGCCAGATTCCTGAGAAAGAGAAAGCAGTATCCCTTCATTTTACAAGAGCAGCATAGCCAAAACCATGAAATGTTCCAGTATCTGAAAATTCTGCATGCAAATTCACACCCAGAGTAATGGTGGGACTCTGGTCCTTCTTGGCTACCCATTACCCAACTTGATACCCTGACTTTTCTTCCTAAATCTCTCAGTTCGAAAGGGAGGAAAAATCTCCAATGAGAATTTATTTTTTTTAGGTTTTTTTTTTTTTGCAAGGCAAACAGCTGGGTAATTATTAAGTGTCTTTTGAGACTGGATTTGAACCCAGGTACTCCTGACTCATGGGCTGGTGCTTTATCCACTACACCACCCAGCTGCCCCTCCAATGAGAATTTCAACCACACCTGTCTTCAGAGCAAGGTTGATGATCGATTGACACGGCTAAAGGCTTTATCAATGGGACAAAAGGAGCCAGGCTTTGGGGTTCTACCTTGTGCCATATCCAGTCTCTCAAAGATTTCTTGCTTTAGGCTTGTTTCTGATGGCAACCCTTTCAATTTTTCTCTGGTTAGAGTTGTGTTAGTGTAGCTACACCTATTGAATTGTTACAACCTAAATACATCCAGATTCACTCTTTTTTTAGGGAAGTTTGTTGCCTCCCCATGTGCTCTCTTTCCTACTGTTGAGTTGATTAAAGACTCAAAATGGTGCTTATCAGATGTTATACTTGTGAAGTTTATTTCCATTGCTTGGCCTAGGGACTTAGTAGGTGCTTGCTGTTTGACTGTCCCAACAATAAAACCACAGACTTTTATTGAGGGGAGAAATCAGGGCACATCTCCACCAGGAAAAACCTGACAAGTAAGTGACTATCAAAGTCACTACCTTCTGAGGAGCAGCACGGTGATAAAGAGCAGGACCTAAAATCCAGAAGATTCAAACTTCCTAAGGTCAAATCCAGTCTCAGACACTTAATAGCTGCGTGACCCTAGGCAAGTCACTTCACCCTGTCTGCCTCGGTTTCTTTATGTGTCCAATGAGCTGGAGAAGGAAATGGCAAACCCTTCCAGTATCTCTGTCAAGAAAACCCAAATGGTGCAAGACATGGCTGACTCTGTGATTTCTTCTTTGCAGTTTCTATCCATTCTGAGTCCAAACAGAACAAGTCGTCTCTTCTTCCCAATGACAGACCTCCAAGTTCCTGAAGACTACTGTTGTGTCCCTTATACTGGAATCACTCTGTAAGAGGGCACTAGGACCCAGAGCACAAAGCTATCTGATTTTTGGGCTCTCCAAGGTCCTTAAATCAAGGTTAATCCTGAGGGTGAATTCAGTCCTCCCAGATGCAACACTTTCACTCCACCACCTCTTAGTCACTCTCTAATCACATACTACCGATACTCTCCACTCTCTTCGTTCGCAACCAGACTCCTTATTTCAGCATCCTCAAGAGCTCTCAACACTCTCCATCACAAACATTCAAGGACTGGGTTCCTAGCCAAGTCTATTCTATCACGTACAGGGATAGGGTCTGAACCACTCCCTTACAACAGCTCTGGTTTCAGACACATAGCTATTCTGACTTCAGAGGATGGGAAGAAAGAAACTCCTAGGCAAGGGATTTTCTTCTTCTCATTCAGGGAGTCACCTTCATTGCAGCTTATAGCCTTAGAATGTTGCCTGCAGGACCTGGAAACGGCTTCCCAACTGATATCCTGCTTTGCCTTTGGGTTCCATCAAAAACTGCTCTTAGACATCAAGGGTCTACAGTAATACTGTTTTCAATGGTTTTATTTACTGGAGCTATGACCAGTACCCTATCTTGGGATGACATTTCAATCCAGGGGTTTCTGTCTGGCCACCAATCCAATGGGTCTCAAATTCCCTCTTTGATATGACTTCCCAAAGGAATGAAAGGTGGTATTTAAGAGGAAGGAGACTTTTTTTTTGTTAAAACCAACACATGTTATCCCCAGAATCTAGTGGAATTCCCCTCCCTATCTTTATTTACTCTAACACAGTATACACACAAAATTCCAGCATGCAACTAAACTTTGCTGTGAGAGATTTTCAGAAGATGAAGTATGATTTAAAAAAAAATATGGATAACATTTATAGAGTACATTAAGAATTTCACAAAGGTAATCTCATTTGATTTCTCTGAGGTCACAATCTTAGACTTGGAAGGGACCTTAGAAGTCCACCATGCTCATTTCACAAATGAGACCAGTGAGGATCAGGGACAGAGATATGAGAACCAGGGACATGAGGTAATCTGCCCCCAGATCATAGAGCTGAGAAAGAGACCAAGGTTCTCTGATTCTAATGTTGTTGTTTATGTGACTATCTCACACTGCCTCCCTGCTCTGAAAGTGGGATATTGCAGGCATATACATCACCATCTTTTAACATCTTATAGCTCAAAGACCTAAACTTCAGATCAGTAACTTGCTTCTAAACCTGTGTCAGAGATAGCATTGGAAACCGGATCTCTATTGACATCAAGTTTCATCCTGGAGGTAGGAAAGCCCTGGTTCAGTGAATTTTCTCTCTCTCCCACCAACACAGATCAGGTCTGGGGAGAGAGAGAGAGAGAGAGAGAGAGAGAGAGAGAGAGAGAGAGAGAGAGAGAGAGAGAGAGAGAGAGAGAGAGAGAGAGAGAGAGAGAGAAAGAAGAAGAAGAAGAAGAAGAAGAAGAAGAAGAAGAAGAAGAAGAAGAAGAAGAAGAAGAAGAAGAAGAAGAAGAAAAGAGAAGAGGAGATTGCCTCAAATTAAGGTCAGGATCATAGCTCTAGAGGGAAGGATCCTCATGTATATAAAACCAAGACAGGCTGAACAAACTGGACATGTCTAATGTCTAACCTGGAGCCGAAACTTAAAGGGAACATGATAGATGTCTTTGAGTATTTGAAGGACTGTCTTGTTGGAAGAGGGATTCTTCTTGGTTGCAGAGTAGAACTAGCAGCAGTAAGTGTCAAAAGAAAGAATTCAGTCTTATAGAAGTAAAGACTTCTTAACAAGGAGATGTATCTCAAAGGAGAATGAGCTGCCTCAAGGGGTAGTTGGCTTTTCCTCTAATGGGGTTAAATGACTTGTCCAAGATCACACAGCTAGGTAATTATTAAGTGTCTTAGGTTGGATTTGAACTCAGGTACTCCTAACTCCAGAGGAGCTCTATTCACTGAGCCACTCAGCTGCCCCTCCATTATATTTTCTAAGAAAAGGCAAGATGATCTTTTCATAAAAAATACTCTATAGGCACAGGTGGATGGAATGAAACCCCAAAGATCTTTCTCTAAGATGAAATTCTGGGATTCAGAAATATAAGGAATTGCCTAGATTCACAGTGACAGCCAGGTAGCTCAGTGGGTAGAGTTCTGGGCCTGGAATCAGGACCCAAGTTCAAATTTGACCTCAGACACTTAGTCACTGTGTGACCATGGGCAAGTAACTTAACCTTGTTTGCCTTCATCCACTGGAGAAGGAAAAGCCAAACCACTCCAGTATCTTGAAAAGCAAACCCCGTGGACTGCATTGGTATGCTATGGTCCATGAGAGCAGGAAAAGTCAGAAGTGACTAAACAAAAGCAAGTTTCATGGTCCGGGGGGAACTTAGGGAACAAGCATATTTAGCTTCTACTTTGTTCAGATTCTTTACTAAGAGCTTAGCAAATATAGTCTCGTTTGATCCTCGCAACAAGCCCTGGGAGCTAGAGGCTATTAATAACTCCATTTTATAGCTAAGGAAACTGAGGCAGGGAGCAGTTAAGTGACTTTCCCAGGATCACACAGCTAGTAACTGTCTGAGATCAGATTTGAACTCTGGTCTTCCTAACTCCAGATCCAGCTCTATTCATTGTACTACTAGTGGTCTCTAGATCAGCAACAGGAAAAGACCTTAAAGATCTTTGAGCAAGTTTCTAGTTCTTTGTTGCCCTCAGTTTCTTCCCAGGGAAGAAATCTCTCTCTAGCTTACAGGGCTGGTGTGAAGGTGAGACCACAGACACCAGCGTTTTAGTACTCAGGATAAAGGGGCTCAATAAATCTAATGACATTTAAGTTCCATAGTTTCTGTTATGTCCAACTCTTCATGACTCCATTTGGAGTTTTTTAAAATGTAATGAAGGGATAGCCAGGTGGCACTGTGGATAGAGCACCGGCCCTGGAGTCAGGAGGACTCGAGTTCATATTTGACCTCAGACACTTAATAATTACCTAGCTAGGCAAGTGGGCAAGTCACTTAATCCCATTGCCTTGATGGAGTGGTTTGCCATTTTCTTCTCCAGCTCATTTTACAGATGAGGAAATTGAAGCAAACAGGGTTAAGTGACTTGCCCAAGGTCACATAGCTAATAAGTGTCTGAGACTGAATTTGAACCCAGGAAGATGAATCTTCCTGACTCCAGAACCAAGCCTCAATGCATTCTGGTGGGCCCCCGCCACCACTACAGCTGCCTTTGCTGATCTCAAAATTTTTTAAATGCCAGCTAATATCATAGTGGTCATAATAAAAACATCTCTGTAATATTCAGACTGCCTGATATATAGTAGGTCCTTGAGAAATGCTTATGGAGAGACCTCTGGAAGAGGTCTCTTGTCTTCAAGCCTGTGACTATTTTCACAAACAGAGTGAAAGAAGAAGGAATAGGAAGATGAGAACAAGGTGGGGGAGGAGGAGAATGAAGAAGAGAAGAAGAAGAAGGGAGGAGAAGGAGAAGGGGAAGGAGGAGAAAGAGAAAAGAAGGGGAAGGAGAAAGAGGAGGAGGAAGGGGAAGATGACAACAACAAGTCTATTCCATTTCTAAATCCTATGCGCCTATGCCAAGTAATTGCACCATAAGCTAGTGAATATGACTTCAGTTCCTAGGGAAATTCTAGAAGTGAGCATCAGAGAGATGGTGGAAAATATCCAAAAAGGGCAGCAATATAGCCACTGTGGCTTTATCAAGAACAAGTTATGTCAAACTAACCTCATTTGCTTTTTGACAGGATTACCAAATTGGTGGATGGGGGGTGGGGGGCATTGTGCATTTAGTTTATTTAGATTTGAGCAAATTTTGAGTCAAACCTTGACTACTGATGGTGATTATTGCACAGCATGATGGCGGGAGGTAGGGGAGGGGATGTAGGGGGTCTGTGCTTGGTTCTCTGCTGTTGAACATTTTTATCAATAGCTTGGAGAAAGGCTTGGAGAGGATCCTCACAAAATGAACTCAGAGCACCCAAAACTGAGAGGCAAAGAATGGCAGATTTACAGGCATAGGGGACAGCCATGTGCCCAGGCATGAGGATGTGAGATTCAGTGTTACGTTAAAGGTCTTTGCTGCTGCATCTCATCCCCCCATAAAGGCACATGTTGTCCAAGAAAATTCCCAAAGACATGTTTTCCTGGAAGACCTGGGCTCAATCCTCTTTTCTTCTGTTTTCTATTTTAAAAGATTACTAGAAGGAAGAGAACCCTAAACACACTTCCAATAGCTACTTGAGGCTGGAGTACCCCCAAATTTGCTGGAGGTTAAAAGATTCCTATGATGTCCAGACTTGGTTTTAACATATCTACAAAGCTATTCAATTAGTGGCATACTTTTTCTCTGAAGAGAGAGCTATTCAAGGGGAAGTATCAGCATATAGGTTATATGGGAAATTCCTGGCTCAGTAATGAGTACACCAATTTAGCAGAAAGAGATATTTCTGGAGGGTGTTAGCTTGCGAATTGCTTTGCACACATTATCTCATTGACCCTGTTCAAATAAAATAATTTATGTAAAGAGATGTGTAAGCCTTGAAGCAATATGTAAGTGCTAGCCATTATTAACCCCCTTTTACAGATAATATGGAGCATTTCTATACCCCTTAAAGGTTGCAAAGTGTTTGCCTTTGATTCTTACCATAACTGTACTATTATTTTTTTTTTACAGATGAGGTAACTGAGGCTAAGAGATTGAGAGACTTGTTGAGATTCAAACATATATTGAGTGATACAGGATTCAGAAACTAACATTCTAAGCACCATTCATATCGCCAAGGCTCTGAGAGATCAAACACAAGTGTCTGAAGGGAGATTTGAATTCAAATCTTTATGATGGCTACATCCAGGGCCATCTCTAGTCATCCTAGTGAGCCATTGGACCCAATGGCTCTGGAGAAGAAAGTGAGACTGGGGACTTAGCACAGCCCCCCTCCCTCAAATCCAAATCATGGATCACTTCCCTGATGTCATGGTCTTCTTCAGAAATGAAGGACAAGCATGAATTTGAGATAAGGAAAAACTTCCGTAAAGGAGAGCTGCCCAACAGTGGAAGATGCTATGTCAGGATGGTGTGGTTCTCTGTCACAAAGAGTCTTCAAGCAAGGGCCAGATACCATGTTTCAGGGACCATAATACATGGCATCTTTAAACTACCAAGCAAATGAACTATCCAGGATATGACGAATTTGACAATACTCACATATATCCATACTTATCTCTATGAAATAAGAATTAAATCATTAACAACAAATCTTAAACACAGAACACACAATTATTCCTATAAAGAAGATTCCACTGGATTACCTCTCCTAGGATCCATTTGGCAGGTATAAATGTGTCTCCTCAAGGATTTTCCTAGGAGAGAGAGAGAGAGAGAGAGAGAGAGAGAGAGAGAGAGAGAGAGAGAGAGAGAGAGACAGAGACAGAGACAGAAAGAGACCATGACAGAGGACAGAAAAGTGCTACAAAGTTGGGTCTCTGCTCCTTAGCTTGCTCCTGTAGAACTGAGACTGAGAGGGAGGAAGGAAGGATCAAGGTGCTCCTGGACCATGGGGTAGGGTAGGGTAGGGAGAAAAAGGAAGGGAAAGTCACCAATTCCAATAAAGGGATGCAAATGGCATCCACATCCAAGAGTGGAGAGAGAAAGGGAGGAGGAGAAAGAGGAGGGGAGAGTGAGAGAGGAAAAAAGAGAGAGAAGGAGGGAAAAATAATGGGGAGAGGAGAGGAGAGGGAGAGGCAGAGAAGGAAGAAGAGAAAAAAGGAAGAAACCTGATACCAACTACATAGGAAGCCATTTAGACTTTGGGAGCCATGATTTTGACTTAAAGGCCTTGTCTTATATCTATACTAGAAAACTGAACCCCCCCCCCCCCATACACACAGACACGGAGCTCAGTAGGAGAAGGTATAAGGGTTATTTTACTCTCCCCTCTCCAAGATAGCAAGGAGATTTCAACTGGTTCTATGTCCATGAATATGCAAGTGGAGCTGAGGAGTGAGATGGCACAGTGGGCCTGGAGTCAGGAAGACTAAGTTCAAATCTGACCTCAGACATTTTCTAACTGTGTGACCCGAGCAAGTCACTTAATTGCCTCATTTCCTCAACTATAAGACAAAGATCATAAGAGCACCTACCTCTAGGGTTGTTATGAGGATCAGATAAGATATTACACGTAGTTATAAATGTTTGGTTCCTTCTTTGCTGCCAAAGAAAGTCGGGAGCTGGAAATGGCTCCTAAGGTTGCAGAACCCTTGATATAGAGATTGGCAGAAGGTGGGAGCCAAGCTAGAGAAGCTCTTCTGCATTCCCAAGCTAAAATGGTGGCTGGAAAGAACAACACCTTGAATCCTGACCCACCTTCCCCTCACTCCCACCCCACATCTCACCTTTCTCTGATATACCAAGACTAAGTGATCTTACATATAATCTATTCCAAGACCTTCATTTTACAAATATGGAAACTGAGGCTCAGAGACTTGGTTGAAGCTGCACAGCAGCTGAACTATGATTCAGACCTAGTCCTTTAATTCAGGATCCAATTCACTTTCCACCCCCACCTACATTTTTTCCCTTGGGAAGGATTTGGCAGGTAAAGATATAGTCACAAGCTAAGCTCTCCTGCTGGCTTGAATGTGTGATGAATAGGGAGATCGGAGTGGGTGATTAGGTGGGAGTGATGGGGCGGAAGTAGAAGGTCCATATTGTCAGAACCACAAGAACACCTGGACCCAGTATGATGTCAAGTTCAGGCTCAGGGTCAGTCTTTCTGGATGTATTCCCAGCACCTTGGAGTAAGGGACACTATTTGCTTGACATAAAGGGGCCAAATGGAAGATTAGGGCAGAAAAGGGAAGCAATTCCCTTTTCCTTGATCTGATGGCTACTTTGATTCTACAGATAAGTTATTTCCTCCTTCCCATCAGATGTGGTATAATTATCCAACACAAAGAAACATCCGGGAGATTCTAGCCCTGGCCCTTTTCTCCTAAGGAGGCGGCAGTCCGTCAGAGCAGTTCAGGGGGTGGGAGGGTGGAGTAACTACATGTACTAGAGCTACACCACCTCCCATGATCACCAGTCTCTCCTGAAGGGTGAGTCCAGGGAGAAGAGCTGAGGAAAGGTGCCCTTAGGGGAGAGAAAGCCCTGAACTGTGTCATCATTGTTTTTCCAGCTGTCTTGTCCTGATGATGATGTGGATCTACATATACCTGGGTGTTTGCATGCCTCTATAGGTGACTCATAACCAAACAAACTGAGAAACCAAACGTGTCTGACCCTGGCAAGTCCAAGGAGGGGGAAATGCCAGATGAAGACTGGTGTTGTAGGATGAACAGTATGGGCCAGGAAAGAAACAGCAGCTCACTGATCTAAGCACTTTGGGAATATAGAGCATTTCTAGAGGGGGAAAAGGCCTGCCAGTAAGCAACATGGCAGTTGCCTCATTGTTCAGAACAAAATCCTGGCTATATCACCACACAGAGCACCTAGCTTGGCAGGTGGTGGGGAGAGGGAGAGATCCAAAGTTTACCTAAGACTCCTCTAGCCCAAATGAAGACCACAGTCTAAAGCCAATCAACCAACATGCAGCAGTTAGCCCTCTACTAGGTACCGTGTGGGAGAGAGATACAAATCACAAGTCCCCCAAAAGAACTTACGTTCTATCATGAGAACGACATGAGAAAAATATCGACTAGACAGATGCAATAAATGCAAAGTAATTTTGTGGGAAAAAATAGCAGCTGAGGGGGATCATAAAAAATTTTCAAATAGAAGGCAAATGAATGAATAAGTACTGAATGAATGAAGTGAATGAAAAAGGTGGCACATGACAAAGCTTTGAAGAAAATCAAAATCTATTTTCTGTTCTTTCATTCTTCCCCACTCCATTAAAAAGAAAAAGAAAATCCCTGGTAAAAATAGGTATGTTCAATCAAAACAATTTTCCTTTCAATGAGTGTATATAAGCATATATCTGGATGCATGGAAACACATATAAATACATATATAGTTGCATAGATATATCTATCTAAATATATATATATATACACATATTTAAGTCTCAATTCTGCACCCTTAAAGCAGCACTTCTCCATGAAGTGGATGGAATGTTTCATTATTGTTCTCTGGGATCATTTCATTGATCATGGTCCTTTCAAAATTATTTGGTTTTTAAATGTTATTATTGTATAAACTCTTTTCCTGATTCTGTTCATTTCATTCTTTATTAGTTTATTAAAGTCTTCAGACTTGCTGTTTTATGATATTGATGTTATGAATTTTTTCAGGTTCTGCTCACTTCACTCTGAATCAGTTCATATGTCTTTTCATTTCTTTTTGAAATAATCTATTTCCTCATTTCTTACAGCATTTTATATTCCATCCCATTCATGTACCACAATTTATTTAACCATCCCTTAACTGATGGATATCACAGTAATATTCAGTGTTTTGCTAGCATACAAAGAGCAACTGTAAATATTTTTATGTATGCACAAATGAACTTTTCAGCTTTCTTTGATCTATTTTGGATGATGCTTAACCTTGATGTTGTTTAGTTACTTTTTGTGTATAATTTCAAATTGCTTTCCAGAAGTCAACCAAAAGTGCACCTATTTGCCTATTTTTCCACAGCCCTTCCAATCTCTCTCTCTCTCTCTCTCTCTCTCTCTCTCTCTCTCTCTCTCTCTCTCTCTCTCTCTCTCTCTCTCATATCTTTACTACTGTGATAGCTATGAAGTAGAATCTCATAATGGCTTTAATTTTAATTTCTCTAATTATCAGTGATTTTGAGCATTTTTTAATATGGCTATAGAATGTCTGAGTTTCTTTCCTTGAGAATTGTCTGTTCATATCCTTAGATCTTTTATCAATCTGGGATTTGGTTGTTTGTATTATAAATCTGAATTAGTTCCTTATAGATCTTAGAAATGAGACCTTTATCTGAGAAACATACTGCAAAGATTTTTTTCCCAGTTAATTGCTTCCCTTTTAATCTTAGCTATATTAGATTTGATTGTGCAAAAGTTTATAAATTTTATGTAATCAAAATTATCCACTTTATCTTCTATGATCTTCTGTTCCTCATTTGATCATGAACTTTTCTTTTATCCAAAAGGCCATTTCCCCATGTTTTTCTGACTTTTTAATATCCTAAGTCATATACCCCATTTGAGCTTATTCTCAGATCAGATGAGGCATTGATCCAAACCTATTTTTTTCCATATTGCTGTTCAATTTTTCCATCAATTTCTTGTCAAATATGTAGATAGCATTGGTTCCACCAAGTTCACATCCAAATGTAATAGCCGTCTGAAAAGTCATTGTCTCAGTTACCACTGGGCTAGGTCCCAAGGGTCAATTCTTGACTTTTAATTTTTAAAACATCAATGTTAGACTGGCTCTAAAACTGGCCACAAAGCAGGTCAAATCCTAGGCTCTCAGATTTCTAGACCTCTGCGTGGTTCTTTTTTCTGAGTCATGGTCTCCAACATCCTTTACCTAAAATGAAAGAACCAATGCCTGTAGGGCCACACTTGACCTTACATTGGTAGAAAGCCAATTAAGATGTTTTTCATTAAGATATGTTGCAATTTTATGTTGATTTAAGTGATCCAGTCTGATGGGAAGCAGAGTAATTCTGCAGATAATCTGAAGTGAGTGTATGGGGGCATGGGAGGAGGGGCTGCCTCCAATCATGTATGCTGAGAGTCACTGAGTATTCTCCAGGACAGAGAGGAGGGACCAAAGGGTCAACGTGTCACCCTCTGCCTGAAGCAGCCTTTTAGAGAACTAGAGTAGTGGAATGGAAAGACCTATGATTGAAAGTGTCTGCCCCTTGATAGCTGAGGGAGTTTGGACAAATCACTTAATCTTCTCTTAGTTTTTCACCTGTAGCAAGGATCACACTTTGCACTATTTACCTCCTGGGGACATGATGAGGAAAAGTACTCTGTAAATATTAAATTATCCTAGAAATGAGAGTTTTTCTCCTTCTTCTTGCAAGTGTCCCTGCTGGGAAGTGTGTCACCATTGCTGGGGACTGAGTCCCCCAGAGCAGGTCTCAAACACTGTGCCATGGAGCATAGATGCCATGCTATCAAAAACACGCGGGTGGTAGGGAATGAAAGGAACAACTAATTGCTCCCTACTGGAGCTTACTAAAAATTACTTAGTCGATTTTAATTACTTGGCAAACATTATAAAAATGACATTGCTTCTTGCCCGGTCCCTTTCTTCTGAGAAGCCCAAGTTTATAAGCTATCCATTCCTGTCCAGTGTATCTCCTTCTACCCCCCATGGGACTGGTAAAGAAAGTATTATTTCCTGGATGAGGAAATTAAGACTCCAAGAAACTGTAGTGGGATGAGAATGCATTATTCTCAAGTGGAACTGGGAGCCAGGGGCCAAGGAGAGGAGTGACCTGGAGTCCCTTATTGTCCTTTTAAAGAAATAACCAATATGAGCACATACTCTTGTCTTGTCTTGTCCCAATTGGTATTAAACACCTGCATTGCAAAGATTCCTGTATCCAAAAAAGGAGAATCTGGGTTCAAATTCTTCCTCTGAGATCTACTATCTGAGTGACTTAAGCAAGTCTGGGCTGAAGCACTTGGTCTCTTAGGTTCTCTCCAAGCATTATGGTCCAATAGTCCTGTAATCACAGAGTAACTTTGGCTGTATCATCTGCATGTTTTGGATTGGAATCATCAGACTAAAGATTAAAGTGTCCACAAGGAGAATTTTCTATAACTATATGTCCTCTTTGCAGAGGTTCCTGACCCCAGAAGTCCATGTTTGTGGTTTTTTTTATATTTTGATAATTATTTTAATAGAATTGATTTCTTTGGTAGTCCAATGCATTTGTTATACATTGAAAAACATTATTCTGAGAAAAACCCTAAATTTTAACCAGACTTCCCAAGGGGTCCTTGAAATAATAAAAAGTAAGGATACTTATCTTTCTCTCAGAAAGAAAACTTATGATTTTAAGTATTTACTGAGATGCCACATTTATTGATGGAGGACTATGGAGTGCAGGGTTTGAAGCCTGAAGGGATCTTAGCTGTCATGAAGCCAGGGAGATCAGGTGACTTGTCCAAAGTCATCCAAATTGGAAGAGGCAGAGTTGGGATTCATTAAAGACTCCTCATTATTAATTCTATGTTCATCTCATGACCCTGTGTTGCAGGGTGACATCTATCTTTGCCACTCTCTCCTTTTGGCAACCTTCTTTTCTAATCCTAGCACAATCTTTCCCTCCACTCCTATTTATCTAGGATTTTGGGGGGTGTAGTTGCTCAGAGTTCACTCCAGCAGGGCTCCCAAGCTAAAAAAACCAAAAAACAGAAACAAAAAAATTACCCCCCCCATTAAAACTTCATTTGCAACCAATCTCATTTAGGAAGACGTAGAAAATAAAAGACTAATGTAAGTCATTAGTATCTTAGTGTGAATTAGTATAATGCGTAACTCACTAAGGGTTGCGTTTCAATTTTTTTACATTTGCAGATAGAAGGGCCCCAAAATTCTCCCAGAAAAGTGCCATTTTTATAATATTGAGATATTATAGGGACCTCAGTAGCTTCACTGTTCACCAAACTAGAAGCCCAAATTCCATGAGTTCTCAGCTGAAATAGGTCCATCAGAAATGACCCTTTTCTTTTGGGCAGAGATTGAGTATCAATCAATTGAGTAACCAATACTCCATTTGTTGCCCCCCAGAATAAATCAGCACAAATGCTCAAACCTTGACCTGCATAGCAGGCAAGACTCACTGCTTCCTCCCCTTGATGGTTGGTCCTGCTTGACCCAGATAAGAATCCTATTAAAAACCAACCAGGCTTTTCTGGTTTGGGGGCCCTCCTATCACTGGGGATCCCAGAGGGACCTGGCCTGCTTCTCTTCTCCCTGACTCCTTTGATGATGAGCCCCTCCTCTCAGGAAATCTGGCTCACCTGATTTTATCTCTGCCAGCTCCCACCTTGTCCTATGTTCTGTCTTCTCCCACCCAAGCCTTAGCTATGGGAATGAAGAATAAAAGGGCTGGACCAGGAAGTCTGAGCCCCTAGGGGAGGTTTCCTCCATCTCTCTGACTGACTAGGGGCCATCCTTGATCCTGGTGCCCTTGGAATAAGTGACATATAAGGAAGATTACTCCTCCCTTATCTATTCTCCTCATGAGTTTGTATGATTGAACCAAGCAGTATTACAATTTATATAGAATTAAAAATGAATCATTATAAGAGAGGCACATGTAGATGGGAGCAGGCCACAGCATATTTCAAATGAACAGCTGTAAGGAATATGAAAAAGAATGGGCATAAAGGATCACAGATTCAGATCTGGAAAGGACTCGAATGGTCATCTTGTCTGACCACTTCATTTTATGAGGTTCAGAGGCTGAGTGTCTATGGTCATCTCACTAAACAAAAAGGAAATCAGAGATGATCCCAGACTTTTCCTTATTCAATTCTCTGTTCTCTATTCCAAGTCTTCTCTCAGACAATATGATAGAGAAAAGAAAGAAGAATAGATCCCATGGTGAGAATGTGGTACCACTAGTGATGTCCATGAATTTGCTCTCCATTTCTGGGACAAACAATGAAAGAACCCAGAACACTGAGTGGATTCCCTCCAGCAATCTTATGGGAAGACTTGACTGAATGTTGGACAAAAATAGGAGAGGGGGGATGATGGGCTGCAATCTGCACCATTGAAGACAACTTCGAAACTGATGAGATCACAGATTCATTGGAGTATATTTACACATTAATGCATTTACACACATAAACATAAGTTGTATTTTTCATTTTTATATTTAAATTTTTAAAAAGAGGTTTTTGTTAACTGAAATTAGGGACTCTTTAGTGGTGGAATTTGTCTGGGAAGTTTCCTTCTGGGAGAGAGACCATTCCTGAAGAGCATCTTACTGAGCAGCCAAGTTGACCAGATGACCTGTATCACCTTCATACAAATGGAGAAACTGAGTCGAAGAGGAACAAAGCAGTTGGCTTGCTATCTCAAAGGACAGAGGTAGAGGAACACAGAAATAAGCCTTCTAGCCTTTGCTCTTCCTCCAACCAGTGATTCGGACTCCTGAAGCTAGAGCTGCAGACGTCCCGCTAATGAGGGCCTGGACATTGGCCATCATGGAGGGATTCACCCAGGACAGGGCAGCTCCGGGATGCGTCTTTTCTGTGGCTTAATGTGTTGAGACTCCTGCACTCATGGACCTTATTGATCGTGTCTGCTTCTATATTGTTAGAAGGCAGTGGCCTCCCTGCTCCTGCCCGCCATGCGCCCGCCGCCATGCTCCCTCGGGGCTCGGGAGGCAGTGATGGATTACTCTGCCTTATTTGGGATGAACAGTTCCTGTTTCAGGCCAGGGTCCATAGACTGTGATTGGCCTTCCTTCTCCCCATAGTCAGGCTTCAGTGCTCTGGAACCAGCTGGCTCAGGGAGGGGGAGGAGTAGATTAGACAGAGGGCACTGCCAGGGGTCAGGCTGACTCAGCAGGCATGCGAGGTTGGGGCTGGGCACTGAGTGAAGGGAGGAAGGGGAGTGAGGGGTAGGCACGGGCCATGGATGGGACATTTTCGGTGGCATTTTCTGTAGGTCTGATCTTAGGCAAGTCAGACATTTTCTGGGTCCCAGCTTCTTCATTTGCCAATTAAAAGGGGTGCTCTTCCGGTTCTCAAACTTTGATCAACCAATCCAGAAGGAATTTGTTATGTGTCTGCCATATGACAGACACCCAGCTAATCTACTGGAATCGGGACAGGGAGAAGGCCTGGCAGACAAATACAGAAGAATGAAATTATGTCTACACTCAAGAAGCTCACATCCTAAGGCAGGAACAGCTGGATTGTGGGTCAAGTATTGACGTGGAATCAGGGAGATCTGAGTTCAAATCCTGCCTGGGACACTTATTGACTACATGGTCAAAGACAAATAGATCACTTTTGATCTATCCACCTCAGTTTCCTCATCAGTAAAATGAGGATAATAATAGCACCCACCCCCTAGGATTGTTGTGAGTATAAAATGAAAGATCTCTAAAGTATTTTGCAAATGTTAAATAACTGTGTAATATTAATGGTTCTTAATATTATATCATTATGGAAGATGCTAGCTGTGAAACCCTGGGCAAATCACTTAACCTTCCTGGGCCTTCTCTGTACAATGTACTCAGTAGCCTCTGAGATCCCTTCCAGATTTGAGCTATGATACTATGATCCATAGTTCTAATCAATAAGCATCATCTAATCATAATCATCATAATAATATTAATGTTTGTCCTTCGTTTTCAACGAAGACCATGGCATCAGAGAGGTGTTGCCATGGCAAGCACATGGACTGAGTTTTGAGTGAGGGGGAAGGTGACTAGGTCACTGGCCTCACTTCTTCCTCCAGAACCATATGGGTCCGATATAAATCAGGACAGCTGGAGATGACCCTGGATGCGAGGCAATGGGGTTGAGTGATTTGCCCAGGGTTATATAGCTGGTAAGTATCTGAGGTCAAATTTGAACTCAGGTCTTACTGACTCTAGGCTCAGCCCTCTATCCACTGAATCACCTGGTTTATTATAATACTAGAGATGACATTCAATACTATTAGGACTATTTCCCATGGTGGGTCTTTGGAAATAGGAAGGAGATATTTGATGCAGCCCTTGGTAAGTTGCATGTTTTCTTATATTAACATTTCTTCATGGAGGACCCCCACCCCACAATTCCTTAACTACCATTTTAGGACCCTTGCTTCATTAAGAGCTTTTCTCCAAATAGAACAGACTCATTTTGTCTTTCTGGAGCCTGCCTTTGCCTGAGCTCCAGTGAGATTGTTTCAGAAAGGCCAACAGGTCTGCCATAGCTGGCGAGGTCTGGCTCATCCTGGCAGGGTCTGGGGTGGACTGAGGCAGTTACTGAGAGTCTGGCTAAGCAACCAGCTAGAGCCTTCTGCTTTGTCCCCCCTTTGACTCTGGCCATCTCATTTACTGTCTTTCTCAGCTTTATTTGCCCCAACAGTATTGTTATCCATGACAACAGGAATAATTAAGTACAAGATATTTCTTATATACCCCAGAAGCAATAAAAATGGCTGTAAACACACACACACATACACACACACAGTTTGTATGTGTGTGTGTGTGCATATTATAGATATCAATATCGATATAGATATAACAAAGTAATATGTGTTTATAGAATTTGTTTCTATGTTGGATGACCTGCATTCATGTTTTACATTCTGCATCTGTACATTCACGGTCATATGTGATTTTCCTCATTTATAAAGGGAGAGGATTGAATCAGATTATCTTGAAAATCCCTTCTTGCTCTGACATTTGATGGTGTCCAAAAGTAAAAGATTTGACCAAAGTTTACGATAGAAAATGAAACCCATGAGGATTGTGGCAGACACAACCAACAGTCTTTCATCGAGCTGATTTGACCAAAGTCAGTCATGTGAATTCTCTCTGATTCCTTTCTCTTGAATGATCTCATTAGCTATTATGGATTGCCTTTTCATCTTAATGTCGATGACTCTGAGGCCTCAATATACAGTTCTAACCTTTCTCTCGAGCTCCAAACCTACATCTTCTGGAAAGAGACATGGTTCTCAAATCAGAGAACCTGAGTTCAAATCCTATCTCTGAGGCTTACTATCTATGCAGTCTTGAACAATTCACCTGTCTTGGGCCTCAGTCTCCTCTTTCCTTTAAATGAGAAAATTGTACTTGATGGTCATCCTTCCAGAGCTGCCTCAATAATCTTCCTACTGCATAAATCTGACCACATCTCTTGTCTGTACAAAAACCTCTGCGATTTCCTACTACTACCAAGAAAAAGCACAAACTCTACAGCTTGGTTGGGAATCAATGCTGCCATCTTGTTGCTACCTACCTTTGCATCTATATTCCACATTCTTGCCTTCATGCTCTCAAGATTTTAGCCAAACAGAGCTATTTCCCCCCCACTTCCACCTTCTTCTGCTTGTGTGTATTCATGGAGTCTGTACACTCTACTTGGAAAGAACTCTTTCTTTGGTTCATAGAATCATAAATCTAGAGCTGGGTTAGAGACCAACTATTCCATTTGCTTCATTTTTTAGTTGAGGAAATTATGACTCCAAGAATCTGAGTTGACTGGTCAGGATTTGAACTCAAGCCCTTTGACTTCAAAGTCAGCATTCTGAACAATCTAGGGCTCATCTCAAGTAAGATGAAGGGTCTTGAGTTCATACTGAAAGAATTAGGAATCTGGTCAGAAGAAGAGAAGACTTCAGGGGAAAATGATGGCTGTCATCAAGTCTTGTAGGAGTTGCCACATGGAAGAGGGTTTAGATTTGTTCCACTTGTCCCCAGGAGCAGAACCAAGGACAGTGATCAGAAATTGGAGAAAGAAAGATTTAGGTATTGATGGAAAGTCGTGTTACTCAAGGCAATTAGTCTGACTGTGGCCAATTGGGAGTGAGTTTCCCAGTAGTTTCTTTCCTTACCACCAATACTAATTAATCAAATAACTGTCATGAGGTTCCCCCATTCAGTTCAGGGTCAAAGGCCCCGAATTCAGGCCAGCATTTGCCTTAGGGAGTCCATATAGAGAAGGAATGACTTCTCTGGGCCTCTTTGCACACTGCTAGCCTACCCTGAATGCTAGTTGGCTACTATTTGCCCTAGAGACACCCACAGATCTGACTTCGGATATGTGATTTCCTAGGGAACAGTCAGAGAAACAGTTGAAATGAACAGATAAACAAATGGTGGCTTCCTGCAAGTCCATAAAAGGTTCCTGAATGTTTTATTGAAATGAAGCTTTCATTGTTCTCCTAGGGTCTGGGGTTTGCTAATGAACACTTTGGAAGCAATATAGCTATTGAGTCTACCCTTCTCTAGGTAAGTCCTCTACATTTTATTTCCTAATCATTAATCTCTGTGCTATGTCCGTCCTTTCTGTATTGATTTCTATTTCATACACCAGTCTTGGCCTTATCAATCATACTACTTGGTGTTGGGGAGGATGGGCCAGCAACAACAATGACAACAAAAAACAACCAAAACCCCCACAACAACAGCAGCAGCATTTTGTCCCTGGATTCTCTTCCCCTCCTTCCTTTTGTTTTCTAATTTCTAACCTACATCTCTTAGAAGCCCATTTCATTCATGGTGAATTAGATTCATTCTTCCCAATAGATAAATGGTCAAAGGGTAGACAGGCAGTTTTCAAAAGAAGAGTTCCAAGCTGTCAAAAGCAATATATTTTCTTTTGGCAAAACACTAATAATTAGAGAAATGAACATTAAAACACCTCCAAGGTTCTATTTCATCAGATTGACAAAGATGACAAGAAAGGAGAATGACAATTGTTGAAGGACCTGTCAGAAAATGGGCAGCTCTGAATCAGACCAACTATGGCAGAAAGCATCTTATTAAATTGTGAAGGCCTTTGACCCAGTGATGTCATTATTATATCTATAACCAAAAGAGATCAAAGAGAGAAGAAACACCCATACATATATATGCATAGACATATGAACAAATATTTATAGTCACGTGTTGTTATAGAAAAATCCACGGTATCTGAATGTTATAGAATTTTATGAAATGTTATAGAATATTATTTTGCCATAAGAAATGACAAAAAGAAGAAACCTATAAAGACTTGTACTCACTGATGCAGAATAAAGTGAACAGAACCCAAATAACAAATTATGCACTGATAATAATGAAAAGAAAACATTTTGAAAGATGTAAGAACTATATCAATGCCCAACTACAATTTCAGAGAACTGATGATGAAGCATGATGCCCATCTTCTGACAAAGAGGTGATGAACTCAGGGTACAGACTGAGATAAATATTTTTGAACATGACAAATGTGGGAAGTGTTTTTTGGTTTCTATAAGAATAGCGATGGAAACCTCCATTCTACTGTGGAAGAAAATATCTCAGACTTCTTGATTTAATCAATTATTCAGAACTATAAATGAGATATAAAAAATTCTCAATCATTTTGTTGTTGATTTTCTTTTTAAAATTTATTCAAGGCAATGGGGTTAAGTGTCTTGCCCAAGGTCACATAGCTAGTCAATTATTAAGTATCTGAGTCTGAATTTGAACTCAAGTCCTCCTGACTCCAGGGCTGGAGCTCTATCCACTGTGCCACCTAGCTGCCCCAATTCTCAATCATTTTAAGAGTCATGAAGCATGTGTATGTGGGTGTATGGGTATATGAAAAATTTTAATTTTTTTTCCAATAGGGGATAGAGGTGGGAAAAAAGGAAACAAATAGCACCACGACTGTCAAAAGGAAAAAAAGAAATAAAGAAAATAGGGTCATTAAAATAGGTTTTCAAAATCTTCAAAAAAGAACAGAAAACAGAAAAGAAACAGATAAAAGGGAACTTTGAAAAATTACATATTGAATTTATTATTTCTCAAAAAGGAAAAGCAAGTTTTGTGGCTTCATGTACATTCCATTTTTGTTTTTTTATGTGGTATATGTTCAAAATTAAAAATAAATATAAGAAAACTTTAGATTCAACGATTTAATTATTTGTTTGTACTCTCTGAAGAGCCACCCAAGCAGTCCATGAACTCATTCTTGGTTTCCTGTTCTATTTACCTGTTCCTTCTATGGTAGCTAATTGCTTGATTCACCCTTAACCTCCACCCTTAGTCATCAAGTATTTTTCAAAATCCAGTTCTATACAAAATGCCAGTCATTGCCTCCAGGAGTCTTAATAGAGTTGAGGGAGAGGAACAGTTTAAAAACTGGAATATAACAAGAAGAATTAAATGACAAAACAGTAAGCTCTTTGAAGGCAGGGGTTATTTTTTATCTAAACCTTGCCTCTTGCTCAGGACTCAGTGCTCTGCTCACTCTATCCACAACTTGACTCAGTTTTTCCTTTCTTCCAAAAGATGTTATCTCAGTATCTACATTTCTGCAGGGCAGCAAAAACCACTTGCCAAGTGTTCCCCTGGAAATCAGGAGGGCTAGTCTGAGAAAGTTGTCAGCACCCCCATGATTTCTCAGGTCAAATGCTTCTCTTTCATCTCTCCAGTTTTCTTATATAGTCTTGGCATTTGCCAGCAGCAGAAGAACCTGGCAGGAAACCATCTGCTTCAAAAAAACACAGGGTTCTATTTCCTACTTAGGTTTCTCCAAAGGCCATAGCCAAAAAAATGTGAGTTAGAATAGCTATAGGAAAATTCACCAGGTTTGCCTATTGAAGACCAGTACAATTGTGCCTCAGTTTCCTTTTTGAGTTTGAATTGCAATCTTATCTAGATGAACCTTAAGACAAGGATTTTTTTCCCTTTTTTGTATCATGGACCCCTTTAGTCATCTGGAGAAGCCTAGAATCTTAGAATCATATTTTAAAATACTTTAAATATATTGGATTATGAGGGAAACAAATTAAATTGAATTATAGTTCCCCCCCTCCCATTTTCTTATGTTCATGAATCCCAAGTTAAGAACTCTTGCCTTAAAGTTTTATAGCTAGAGGACTTTCACTCAAATGCTGCCTTTGACACTACCTGCAAGACCTTGGGCAAGTCCTTCCAGAAACTCAGTTTCCTCATTTGAGGCACCTTGCAGCTTCAGATCAATGATCCATTGGTCCTTTCTAACTGATTTCTTCAGTTCTTATCATCAGGTTTAATTCTGATTGTATTCTGAGCTTTCCCCCCTAATATTCTAAGCCAAGATACTTCCCTGTTGCCTCATCTCCAGATGATGTATAGGAGGTCTCTTTCTGGGAATATCTAACAGTCAGATATCCCTGGAGACTTTCTCTTACTCAGTATGTGTCTAAAACTGAACTCATCTTCTTCCCTTTGAAATCTTTCCTTCTACCTCATGTCTCTCATTCTCCTGATGACTTCCTCATTCTCTGAGTCAAGCAGAATCAAACCAACTAGTCATCTTAGACTCATCTCTTTTTGTCACTTCCTCCCCCAGTCACCTCCATCAGTGACCAAGATTTGTCCATTCTGACCCTCTCAGATGATTTGCTTCCAAGCCTTTCTTTTCTGTCCATCTGAAGGGCTGAGAGGCAGAAGTGATCATGAGGCTGCCATTTACAGCCTGGGGAAGAGTGTCCCATATATATTCCCAATCTCAGGATGATGCCTGACATATAGCAGATGGTTAACAAAAGATGTTGATTTATTGATTGATAGATGAGTAGATTGGTGATGGCCCTTGACCCTGAAGGCATCTCATGATGTAAAGGAGAATTTAAGAGCTTCCTACAGCACTACAAATGGGTTCCTTCTAGAAGACAAGGCCAAACAGATAATGTAGGAGAATGTCTATGTCCATTTCTGAATTAGAAGTTGTCTAAGGTTCCAGGTAACGGTACTTGGGCAAAGATGTGTCAGAAGTAGTTCCCATTGGTTCTCAAGGGCTGACTATCAAGTTTTTGGTAGGAGCATTTGCACCTCAGAAATTAGCAGTCAACAAACACTACAAATCAAGCCTTGATTTATTACTTTGTTGATGGTTTAAGCTTAAGAAAGTGACAGAGAAAATGTTAATAATGTACAATAGATTTAAATGTATGCTGTGCCTACGGGCCACCTCTTACCCTGAGGGTTGGTTGTTACACATTTACCAACACACCATCATTCCTTCTTCTAAAGAGTTAGTATTTGCCCCTCCCTTTCCATTAAGGATGGCAGGGAAGGAGATTTGAAGGAGTGTAGAGATTTCAAACACTCTGTGTCCTAGTCAGACTAGACTGATCTTGCCTCTCCTATCTCCAATCCTTTGTTCGTATTTGTGCCCCATGTCTATTTTAGGAATTGGACTCTTTCATTTGTCAAAAATCATCTCTTCCTTCAAGGTCCACCTTAGTTCTCACCTTTTCCCTTAAAGCCTGCCTTCCTGATCATCCCAGATGAAAGTGTTCTCTCCTCAACTTCCTCAGCAATTTGAATGGCTCTCTTCATGTACTTGAATTATTTTTGTAATAATTTCATCTACTAGGTTGCCTTATTTCATCTACCATGTGTCTCGTTTTCCCTTTTTTATCTCTAGCACAGTATCTAAGACCTAGTAGATATGTTTAGTTAATGTTTGCTGAGCTGATTTAGATGGTAGAGTCTATACATTGCCAGATTAGCACATCCCTTGTCTATTGCTAGAAGCCCATCACAATTCTACCCATTGCTAGAAGGAATTTTCATTGTAAGAAGAAGAGTCTCATAGATGGGTGTGTGTTCGGTATCATTGATTAAGTTGGATCTCTATGCAATGTTCCTTTTTTAATGGAACATTAAACAATTTAAGGTATAGCATGCCCTCTTCCCAAACCCAAGGTCCCTAGGATTACAAAGGAGTCAGTAGAATCTAGGATGATAAACCATTGTCCCTGTCTTACTCCTAAGGGACTCAGGGGAACCTTTCTTTTTCAGAAGATTACTGCAATCAACTCTCAATTATCTATATCAACAGAAGGGAACCCAGATGCAAATGATCCCAAATATCAGATAAGCAGAAGGAGCCTGTCTATTTGAATTTGGTATGCCCAATATTGATAGATTCTGAATGGGGAACAGCTGTGTGGCTGAGTGGAAGAGGGCTTCCAGCTGCCTGTAATTGTTAATTACCAGTCCTACCCCCAGGTAGGAAGAAAAATATAAGGGCATTCTCCTGACATTGGTAATTGGTAAAGTATGTCTGGCAAGGAAACCAGATACTAGGGGTATAGAGTAGAGAATATGGGGAGCTGAGTAGCTGTAGGAGTTGGTGTTGTGGTCAGTAATTAGTGAGAGAAGGTGAGAGAACAATTAGAAAGTGCTATATGGTCAGAATGTTGGCTTTGGACTCGGGACTTAAATTCCAATCTTGACTTTTCCATGCTGGTTTTGTAAAATTATTTAACCTGTATGAACCTCAGTGATCCCATCTGCAAAATAAGGGGCTTAGATTAAATGACCTCCAAAGTCCTTTCTACCTCAAAGCTATTATTTTTTGACTGTTTTAGAACCTGGGTGAGTCGAGAATGGTAGTCCAGTTATATGGGCCCAGAGATTTAGGATTGCCAATGGAGGCAGTTGATGTAGATGACATCAAGAAAGTGAATATCAGGGGCGGCAAGGTGGATAGAGCACTGGCCCTAGAGTCAGGAGTACCTGAGTTCAAATCTGACCTCAGATACTTAGTGGTTACCTAGCTGTGTGGCCTTGGGCAAGCCACTTAACCCCATTGCCTTGCAAAAAGAACCTAAAAAAAAGTGAATATCAGAATGCAACATGGAGGTGGGAAGCATCCATCCTATGGGCCTGCCCTGCATGGGAAAGTGTGCCCACAGGGTGACCAGTTGTATATGATCAAGGACTCTCTAATGCTTCAAAAATGTTTTTAGTGTTTTGCACCTTTTTAAAGTTTGTAGAAGGAAATTTTATTTGTTAATTTAAAATTAGTGGTTGAGTTTCTTAAGTTTGATGAATAAAAAATGTCTTTTATAATGGCATATTCAATAAATATTCAATCCCCCAAATCTCCAGAGTGTACTCTATAATGAAATGGGCTCTGTATAACTGTGCTGGTTGGTGCTATGGGCGGGAGCTGTCCTGGTGCCTTTCTGGAGAAAAGGTTAAACATTTTGGGACAAGGAAGAGAGAATACTGACCTATGTTATTCCTGAAACCCTTTTCCACCCCACAGAAAAGGAAAGCATCCCGTCTTGGGAGGGGAGAGGAGGTAAGGAAGCATACTTAGAGTCAAAGTGTGAACTTAAGCCAGTCTATAACAGATATGATTTGGGGAGTAGTCCATTTTCTTTTTTACTTAGATTCCTTAGGTTACTCTTAAAAATAGTTTTTCATTCTCTAAATATCAGCTTACATTAGAAGAAGAATACTTAGTTATGGGAGAAAACCAGCTCAGAGTTTAAAACTTGCTAAGAATAATTCAAGGAGTAAGTAATTGAATGGAGATCATCAAGGACGACCTTACCACACAGAAGTAAGCTGATTTGCAAAGGTTGCATCATGGGGTACTCAGGACTTCTCCCCCTTTCTTCTGGTATTTTTTCTGGGTGAGCATGCATTATGTTCATGAAGAGTCTGTAGAGGGGAACTGATCGCAGGTTGACTCCTTGCAAATAGGAATTAAGGATGCATGCTTGCAACGACATACAATTTCTGTAGTTAGTGGTGAGTGATGGTGTTCACCACAGGGAAAGGGTTGTGTCCATGCCCATGAGCCCATGTACCTAACACCTAAAAAGTACGTGGAAAATTTCAATGGCTTTCTAATTATTTTCTGACTCCAGTGCCACCCCAATCCAACCAGTCCATCCTAGAAAGTCCTTTAACTTTTTCTTTGTCTTAGGTCTCTTCTCAGAATAATGTCTGTAAATGCAGAAAATAATAAAAAAAAAACCCAAAGGAATTAGGGAAATAACTGCATTAGGAATTAGGAAATTAATTGTATTAAAATCCTAAAATCAAAATATGAAGAAACAAAATTCCTTCAAGACACTAGTTCAGATGCCTTAGTCACCCCCAAGTTCCATATTTTAATCCCCAAATACCTTTCCTCCCACTACTGTCTAGACAAATCCTCCATTCAGTCAAACTAGTTTATCTATTATCAGTTAAAAATGCCTTCTGTAATCCTACCCTCCAATTTTGGCATGTGGTGTTTCCCCAAGACAAATACTTCCATTTAGCAAAACCTTCTCCATCTTTCAAGATCCTTCCTCAATCTCTCCTCATCCATCAAGTCTTCCTTGGCCACTCTAACCCTTCTCTGAGCTCTGTACTTGCATAACCTAACTGCCTCATGGGGTCCATTATCTTGCTATAGGTGCTGTCATGAAAGGACCAAAGGATTCAGACTTAGAAGTTACCTCAGGAGTAACCCAACCCCATAGAGGAGAAAACTAAATTCCAAGGAGTTTCAGGGACTTTCTCAAGGTCACATAGGAGCAAAAAATAGGAAAATAGGATTTGAACCCCAGTCAATTTATCTCAGAATCTCAGAGTGGAAGGTGAACTCTAATGTGTCAAAAATTGGACATTTTGTTTGACTTTTTAAGTTTATATCTTAAAGCAAGCTTTAGGGTTTTTTTTTTAAATAGTTGCTTTAGATTTTTAGGTTGTTTGATGAATAGAAATAAGGATATTATTATTTCTCTAGGAAGGGAATATAATAGCTCCTTGGTCCAGCCCAGACTTGAAAAATAACTCTTTTTATTCTAAAACCCAAGTTCTCTGATTCCATCTCCAGGGTTCTGACTGTGTCCAATTGTCCAAATTGAAGTCACATCCTGTTTCCTTATTCTTCTCAGTCCTTCCCCACTCCAAACACTTTGCCTGGAACTAAACTCACAGTGGATTTTCAGCACAGATTTATCAATGGGTTGATGAATGCATGAGAATGTTTTGATATGATATGATGACAATAATGATGTGGAAGTTGTCTTCTTGTGGAGAAAATGCCTTCCTAGGGGCAGGGCTAATGTGCTGGAACAGTATCAATCCCAGCAATACTAATAGCTACTGGGGAGGTTTCTATAGCAATGAAATGATGAGAACTGGCAAAGGCAGAATGTCAACTGTGCTCATTCTCCCCATGTTACAAGCCTCCATAGAGACCTCAAGGTCAAAACCAGGCTTTTTAACAATAATAGTTATAATAATAATAATTTTACATAATTCTTACTTTCTATTGGCAATTATTGTAAGCATTTTACACATATTTTCTCTGATTCTCACAAGTCTGACTAGTAGGTGCTTTTATTATCTCCATTGTACAGATGAGTAAACTGAAGCAAAGGTTGACTGACTTGCCTAGGGTCACAGAGCCAGCGGGGGTCTTGACTCCAAATCCAGTGCTCTATCATGGTCTATTCATATATTCTTTAAAATTATAGAGATTATTGGTCTTAAAGCCATAAGGGACTTTAAACTTCACTTTATCTACCTCCTTCATTTTTCTAGACAAGGAAACTGAGAATGGTCTCTTTCCTTCCCTCCCAAACCAAAGAAAGTAAGACAGAAGCTAGCAGATCTTGGAATAATAGCCACAATAGAAATAATCAACTAATTGGTAGCTATTTATTAAGCATCTCCTATATTCTAGGAATTCAAAAACAAAAATGAAGCAAGGGGAAAGGAACAAGCATTTATTAATGTAAGCTAAATAATTACTATGGCCAGACACTGTGCTAAGTGCTTTTCTTCATCTGATCTCATTGATTTGATTATCATTAGGAAGACAACATGCAAACAGATAAGCATATAAAAAATAAACTCAAAAGAAAAAGATGATAATTTGGGGGATGAGGGAGGGCTCTGGAAGCTAGAAGGGTCAGCTTCATGTAGTAGATGGTGCTCAAGCTAAATCTTTTTTTTTTTTAGGTTTTTGCAAGGCAAATGGGGTTAAGTGGCTTGCCCAAGGCCACACAGCTCAGGTACTCCCGACTCCAGGGTCACTGCTTTATCCACTACACCACCTAGCTGCCCTTTCAAGCTAAATCTTGAAGTTACCCAGAAATTCTGCAACATGGAAGTGAGAAAGCATTCCAGCATACCAGCATAATAGTGGGGTTCTGTTCCAGTAATGGGAACAGATAAGAGGTTGGAACTGGGAAAGAGTGTGGTGGGCAGAACGGTGAGCAGACTAGTTTGAACCAAAGAGTGCATGAAGTGGAATGTTATAAAATAACAGTAATTTGTTTAAAGAAACACCTGTGGGGGGGAGGCTAGGTGGTGCAGTGGATAGAGCACCGGCCCTGGAGTCAGGAGGACCTGAGTTCAAATCCAGCCTCAGACACTTAATAATTACCTAGCTTGTGGCCTTGGGCAAGCCACTCAACCCCATTGCCTTGCAAAAACCTAAAGAAAAGAAAGAAACACACGTGTGTGTGTGTGTGTGTGTGTGTGTGTGTGTGTGTGTGCCATCAGAAATCATGGAAAATTTATGTTGAAGGAAATCAGACTTAGGTGATCCTAGTAAATTTTGAAAGGAGTCAGTAGAAATTACAGAATGCATCATTATAGGCTATATCAATAGAATTTCTAGAAAGACACCATTGTGTGACCAGAACGATACAGCAAAAATTCACTATCCTTTGTAACTAAGAGACAGAAGAGCCTCATATAATAAATACAAATTCAATCCACCAAATACTGAACAAACAAACCAAACTGCAGTTGGAAGCTGTACCACTGACATAAGCATTGCCCAAAATCTTTCAAGCATAGCATTATTCCACAAAAATTTAAGAATGTTTCTGGATGTCACCATACTCAATATTTATAATCTCTCAACTACATGGAATGAAAAACTTTCAAAGCATAGAGACCTAGTTGAGGCCACTGAGATCAGGAGGGAACAGAATGGGTCCACACCACTCCCATTCTCTGACTGCTCCAGGACCTGTCCTCTACCTCTTGGGGCTACAGAAGGGGCTTCCTCTACCTTGTCCCTGCTTCTCATCAAGAAGCCTCACTCCAGATTTGAATTCATTCATCAGAAATATCTTCGCCCCTTCATCCTCTCTCTGATTTTAGAAGGGCATTCAAGCTAGTCAGGGGTCATTCCTATCTAATCTTCACTCAATGCTTTCTTTACCATCCCTCACCCCAACTTGATCTCCCCCACCTCTTTTTAGTTTGCTTTAAAATCCTATCTTCCCCCAATAGGATTTAAACTCCTTGAGGGCAGGTCCTGTTTTTCTTTTAACTGTATTTGTGTTTCCAACACTTAGTATAGTGCTTGGAACATGGAAAGCATTTAATACATGCTACCTGACCTACTGACCCACCTCATAGTAGGCACATATTTGCTGGTTGACTGAATGTCCCCATGGTGCTTGCAGCAAGCCTACAGAAGATGAACTTGCATATAAAAGAATAATTGTAAGATAGTGACTTGTCCCAGGACTATATCTAAAAATTTTTTAAATTATCTTGAGATGATAATTGATTGTATCTTAAGGGTTCCAAAGCTAGGTGGCACAGTGGATAGAATACTGGTCCTGGAGTCAGGAGGACCTGAGTTCAAGTCCAGACTCAGACATTTGACACTAGCTGCATGATCTTGGCCAAGTCATTTAACCCTGACTGCCTTACAAACAATACAAAAGTTCTTTACATTTATTATCTCATGTGATTCTCCTAATAATCTTATGAGATATACCATAATTGTCCCCATTCGATAGATGAGCAAACTGAAGCATAGAGAGGTTAAGGGTCTACCATGGATCATACACTGGCAGGCCTTGGTGGGGAGATTCAAACCCAGGCCTCCTTGAATCAAAGTCCAATGTTCGGTCTACTGTGTCCTGCTTCCTGGGGACAGGGAGCCCTCTGAGAGCTTTCTCTGGAAGCTTTCCCCCTGGGATTGCTCTCCCTGTAACCCTAGATGTCCCTCTAATAGAGAAATGATGACAGTGAACTGGACTGGGGTGACAGGGAATCATGATCCCTTCCAAGTCTAGACCCTCTAAAGTAAACTGACTAAAAAGGAGAGAAAGGAAAAGAAAAAAGGGGGAAAGGAAAAAAAGGAGAGAAAGGAAAAGGATGAAAGGGGGAAAAAAAGGAGAGAACTCCCTGACAGTGGCTATGGTGCTTTATGGGAGTCATTCTGCACACATGGGAACACACACAGAGAAGCTTCTACACAACCTCACACTTATGAGTCCATGCACAGACATACTCATACATACATACATACATACAGTGCACACCTACTCATACTCACAATATACATACTTATAATACATAATCACTGACACATCCACATGCATTCACTCAATACATATTACATATAGATACATCTGTGCTTCTATAAACATACAAATACATACACACACTCACCACACATATACCTAATGCATATATATATATATATATATATACTAACACATTCATATGCATTCATACTCATAAGATACACACACTCAAATAAACATACAAGTCTGTATGCTGTTTATGTATGTGATTATTCCCATTATACACACTTAAATTCACACTCACTCACAATCCTCCTCAAAGCTACCTCTGGTGCTCACTAGCAGTCAGAATGCAAATACAGAACCCAATACCATTTATATCCTCCTTGAGTCACAGAAGAGATCACAACCATAGCAACTGGGAGGTTGTTCTTCCCTTAAAATTTATTTTGACTTTTTGTTCTCCCATTTGGAAAGCAGTACATCTCTGATCTCATTGCCCCCACCCCCAACCTCTGGCCTTATACCCTTCTCCCCAGATGAAGTCCTCCCCCATTTCCCCCCTCCAGTGGAACCCTTAATCTCATCACCCTCCCTTGGGCCCTGTCACTTGGGGGACATCTCACTAAGCTTCCCTCTAGAATCTGTTCTCCAGACAGACACTAAGAGAGGCTGTGACTGATGAAACTCCAGATGGATTTTGGTGGCCACACATGGAACCAAACTTCCTTACTCAAGGAAGAATCCAAATTTGGGAGCTGGAGGGCACTTCAGACTCCATCAGCACAGGTGAGGCCGCGGAGGTCCAAAGTGACTTGTCCAACATATAGCCTGTAGAAACAGAATTAGACCCCAGGATCTCTGAGTCCAGGACCATCAGACGTTTGACTCCAAACTGCCCCCGAAGTAAAGCACTTTTCCAGGTAAATAGGAAAAGAACCAAGTTCATTAGTGTATATCTGATTTTGTGTGGAAGGACTGATTAAAAAAAAAAAGCATATGGACTAGTAATGCTTGCTATTTAATCTCGTCTTCTCTATCAATTCTTAACCTGATATCTATGATCTTTTAAAAATATGTAATTTGTAACTGTTTTTAATTTATATCTTATTTTTCTTATTTCGTGTGGTAACTATTTCAATTTCATTGGTTTTGTTTAAAGTTTAGAACTAAAAGGTTCAGAACCTCTACTCTAGGGCAATGAATAGAAACCATTGACCTAGAAAACCACAAATTAACCTTATCTATGTTGTATTGTATTTTTTAAAAAAGCTGTTAAGCATTTCCCAATGATATTTAATCTGGCTCAGGTCTCAGTCAGGATTCTGATGACTTGCCAGTGCAGAAGAAGGGACCAAGGGACAAAAGGGACAAAGGAATGGGTTTCCTGGGCCTTGATACCCTACTGTGATACACGACCTGTTCTAAAACTACCCCTTAAATGATAAGAATCCTTGGGGCCAGAGGATAGCTCTGAAGTCCATTTCAACTTAGAACCTCCCAGATCTCAGGAGTCCAGGTGTGGTCTAGGGAGCAAAGGTGATCCCCAGCATCAATGAATCAGGTCAGTTCTGATCTGGACCTCAGCTGGAGACTCTTGAAAGTCCCTTCTGGTTCCAGCTTGCTCTGATGTGGAAAGGCAGCTTGTTGTAGCAGGTGGTGTCAGGAAGATCTGGTTTTGAATCCACTTCAGATACTTAATAGTTGTGTGACCTTGGGCAAATCACCAAGCCTCTCTGGTCTCTTATTTATCTGTAAAACAACGACATTGGACTCCATGACCTCTAAGACTCTCAATCTATGATTCTCTTGCCTGCCTACCGACCTACTGTATTGCCAGCTCCTAAGAAACCTCATGTATAAATACAGAAATGTGAGAATCTTTCCTTCTTTGTTCCAAACTGGAGATGACAGTGATGGTGATGATGGTGAGGAGAAGACCTTTCTCTCTGGATCTCCAGTCACTTAATGACGCCATAGTTAAGAACTCCTTTGTGTAGGCTGAAGTAAGTTCATTCACATTGGGAGATAACTGTTACTCCCCAGGACTTGCTTCCATTCTCTTAGACTGAAGAGCCACAATTCTAAGCTTTTCTGAGCTTATTCTCTCTCCACCCTCTCCTCCTTTAATGCTCCTTTTCTTTATTTTCTTATTCTCTTCACGGTAACAAGAGAACGTTGCATGGGTGGATATCTCTGTGTCAGTGGCAGCCCATTCCTGAACCTTCTGCCTCTCTCCCAGGTCCAGTTGCAGAAACCTTGTAGATCAGGGTGTTCACCCTTTTAGTCCTTCTGGGCTACATCATCCAACCAAAACTTGTCAAGGGCTGCACATAGAATTCAATATTTACTTATGTCTACCTTGTAACCCATATTACCAGTGAGAATAGTAATAAAATGTAATAAAGTATAATAATAAAAATAATGAGTATAATAATAAACCATTTACTTTTAATTTTTTCCCATTTTATTTTGCTTCTTTCCAATGACATGCAAAGATAACTTTCAACATTTATTCTTTTGTAAACTTTTGAGCTCCACATTTTTCTACCACCCTCCCTTCCCTCCCCCTCCCCATGGTGGCAAACAATCTGATGATATGGACCGTACATATACAATTGTGTTTAGCATATTTCCATATTAATCATGTTGTGAAAGAGAAATTGGAGCTAAGGGGGGAGGGGAAACTATGAGAAAGAAACAAAAAACATAAAGGAAGATTTAAGAAGCAAACATATAGGAGGACCGGAGTTCAAATCCAGCCTCAGACACTTAATAATCACCTAGCTGTGTGACCTTGGGTAAGTCACCTAACCCCATTGCCTTGCCAAAAAACAAAAACAAAACCTAAAAAATGCTCTTGATAAATTTTTCCTCTGTGTGTGGATGGCATTGTCTAAAGCAGGTCTCTTAGGATTGTCCTTGTCCATCATAGCTGATCATCTCACAATGTTGCTTGTTCATGTATACAAAAAACATTTACTTTTTAAACAAAAAATAAGAGCATGCCATTTTTAATGCGAACACTGAGCCTGCTTTTTCGATGCCAGTGCATCTATATCTGGTTTGATAGAGGTTGTAGTGAGGCGAAGAATATTTTTAAGATGCTTGCTGAAATTTTTGTTCTATTTTCATTTTTTGTATGCTTCATACAGGAAAAAATTGCTCAGAAATATGTGTACTCCTCAAAAGAGTCGTCATGAGCTGAGCATGTTCATGAAATGCTGAATATTTTTCTTTAGGTAGGTACAACATATAAAAGTCCAATAATTTTTTTTAAGTTTTATTTAAATTGCATCTCTGAACATTCTATTGCAAGCTTGCAGGCAAAGTTTTGATATCAACTGAAGATGGAGCACAAATATACTGACATGCAATTGGTGTTTTCTAAACAAATCTTGAAATCTGTTCTCAAAATCCTGTGTTAAAATAGCAATTGAAGCTGTATACAATGAGGTTGTCTGTTGCAATTATGATGAATCATATAATGTTGTAAAATAGAAATCCTAATTCTTATATGCATATCTTTTTGTTAAAAAAAAAACAAAAATGAAAACAAAACTCTGGTGGTCTGCAATGCTGTACAATGTTAGTTATGTGAAAAAGGTAATCTGTGTTAGTTAAGGGTTCCACTGATCTGTGATGTTGCATTGTTGCTGGTTTCTTCATTTGCTGGTTATGGGATTTGGACCACATGAATGAGCTTTGAGAATCTGGTGTGGGTGGGCCAAGGATTGGACCCCTCTGATCTAGGGCCATCCTGTGGGGGAATCTGGGCCAAATTGAAGTCTGCTGTCAGAAAAAGAAAACGAGAGAAGGAGTGGGAAAAGAGGAGATAACTACAGAGATAGACTGAGGAGAAAGGGAGAGAGAAATAAGGATGAGAGGCAGAGAAAGTCAGAGACAGAAGCAGTGAGACAGAGACACACATAGAAAGAGACAGAGAAAGAAGAGACCAAGAGAGTGAAAGACAGAGGGAAGATAGAGATGACAGAGAAAAGAAGGGCCAGATAGAGAGAGAGAGACCAAAAAAAGGACAGAGAGAAATGGGGGTGGGGGGTATTCTGAGTTTCTCCCTTCATCTTTCAGAATTCAGATTCTTTTGCCCTAAATAGGAGGTCAACAGGGAGATCCCATAGGTTGAATGGGAACAGGACAGCAGCCAGGGGCTAAGGTCCAAAAGAGCAAGTGTTGATGGTGAACCATGTCAGTAAGCCATCAGTCACACAGTGGATGGGAACAGATGCCTCCTAAATGCTTCCCACCCTTTTAGATGCTTTATGTATTTTTAAAAATTGTCTTTATTTTTATTTCTGCTCCACTCCCTACACTTCAGACCTGAGACTTGGAGCAATGTGTGAGTACGTGTGTGTGTGTGTGTGTGTGTGTGTGTGTGTGTGTGTGTGTGTGTATCTGTGTATTTTCCCAAAGAGTCCCATAACTGTGACACAGAGGGGGCGGACTGGGGAGAGGCGGACAGGTGGCTTTATTAACAGCCCTGTCAAATCCTGGAGAGAAACTGTTCCCATCTGAAGATTGGGGGAGGTGGGGGAGGCAGAGGGGGAGAAGTGAGAGTGAAGAATGGGAATAGAAAGTTGGATTGGAACTTCTTGGAGAAATTGAAGGAGAAAATAACACCCATCATCTCTGGGTCTGCCCTCTGGCACCAGTCTTCCCTCTGGATTAAAGGAGATAATATATGTAAAGTGTTCTGGAAACCTTCACATGTCAGCTGCTATTATGGATGGGGAGGTCTGGATCTAATAGCACTCCTCTTTTACATTTAATAATAATAATAATAATAATAATACTGAGAAGAAGAAGAAGATGATGCATATTTTTCTTGCTTTAAGATTTGTAACAAATATTATCTCAATAGATTCTCAAAACAACCTTGAGAATTAGATGCCATTATATCCTCTTTTCACAGAGAAGAAAGCTAAGACTGAGTGGTTAAGATACTTACCCGGATTATTGAACTAGTCAATGTCTGAGGCAGGATTCAAACTCAGGTCTTTCTCTACTTCATGTCCAGCATTCAATCGACTGAATCACCAGAAGCAATTTTATGAGACAAATTTGACAGAGAGAGAAAAAGAGAGAGAGAGCAACCCTGGGACTTATTAAGGGGAAAGATCTGGCCTGAGGAGAAGAAAGGACAAGACCAGATGGAACCCAAAAGCAGTTCATTAGCCTGGTGCTGGAGGGAAAACTCAACAACATTGATTTGGAAGCCAGAGGTCCTGGGTTTGAGCCTTGGCCACTTATTTGTGTGACCTTGAAAAAGTCATTTACTCTCACCTTTAGAGGATTCGGTTTTCTTATCTGCAAGATGAAAGATTTAATGGCTGAGATTAGACTAGGAACTCAGATCCCTTCCAGCTGCAAATTTATAATCCTATGATTTAGATGATCCTACCAAGGGGGAGAATTGTGTCTACTTGTAGGCTGACACAATGGAAAGACTGACTCTGACATCTGAGGACTTGGGTTCAAATCATGCCTTGGATGCTTACTGCCTCTGTGATCATGGTAAGTCAGTTCAGTTTCCTCATCTATAAAATAAGATTGAGCTAGAGGCCCTCTACCTCTTCTTTTCTACCACTAGAGTTTTAATTCATTGTTCTTGTCAGCAAGGCATTAAGCTCAATTGCTTCTATACCAATGAAGGAAGATAAATGCTTTCTAAATTTCATTGCCTTGGAACAAAGTCCCAGTCACTTCACCCTAATTCTGGTCCTGAATCCACATGGCTTTATGGGCCTGAAAGTCCCACTTTGATGAAAGAGAGAAATGAGCTTTAAGCCTCTGAAATCACAGCCCAATATTTAAATCACACAGATGACAGAGACCAAGGAAATGAAGGCTTTTACAAAGATTTAATGAAAAGGAGCTGCCACAGAAAAGCTCGATCCAAGAAGTAGGCAGAAAGCCTCAGTGTGGTTTTACAGGATCTCAGGTTACTCTGTGTGGGACAAATTTGAAAACAAAAAATAATGAGAAGTGACATTAATAGAGCCCTTTGAAGTCTGCTAGTATAGTGAACAAATGGGCTTAAATCCCATCTCTGCTAGTGAATAGGGGAAAGTCCCATAACCTCCTAGGTCCTACCTTCCTCATATGTAAAAGGATGGGTTAGACTGGATTGTCTCTTAAGTCCCTTCTATCACTAAAACTCTGATCGTATGATGAAGGTGACCTCCTTGAGTCTTAGTTTCTTCTTCTGTAAAATAAGGGTGTTGAACCAGATGGCCTCAAGGTCTATAGCTTCTACATCTATATTTAGGATCCTATGGTATCATTTGAGTCTCAATACCATCACATGAGGGGGATTCCAATTATATTATTATCCCCATTTTTGTGGTAGTATTTTCTAGAAACTGAGGCTCAGGAGGATTAAGTGTCAGAGGTGGGCTTTGAACCGAGGTCTTCCTGACTCCTGTCTGTTACAGCTCAGACAAGTTTAATACTGAGCCAGCTGTCAGTCCATTCCATCTTTCGTAAAGCAGAGATGACCCACCTTCATGCCATCATCTGCCAAAGGGGCTTTGAGTACTCACATTACCACTGGTTCCTAGATCCCACTAAATAACAAACAGATGGGCCGTATCAGCAACACACACATTTACCAGCTCATCAATCACGCTTTCAAAGTCTGCTGAAAACTCTCTATGAATGAATGTGAAATGAGGCCACAGTCTTGAGAGAGAGAGCCAAGAAAATGCATGTTCTTTATCAGCCACAATGGGGGGCGCACGGATGAAGAAAGTCCCCTAACAATATGGAGAAGGCCAGGCCCTCTGTTCTCTTGGGAAGTTCTCCTGAGTGGGGAGAAAGCCTTTGACCATTCACTATCAACTCCCATTTGCTCCATTCTGAGCAACAAGGGAAGAGCTGATGACAAGAGGCAGAGTCAGCATTTGAACCCAGGGCCTCTGACTCCAAACCTAGCACTCTTTCTGCCTACTTTGGCCTTTGAGGATATGCGGGTGCTGCTATAGGATTGTGATTCATGGAATGTTCCTGTTAAAGAAGAATTGGAATTGGGAATGGACAACCCAAAATGACTAGGTGCATGGGTACACTGGTGGTGCACCCCTCAAATGAGTAATCACACAGGAGAAATTTTACAAATAATGTCTGTAAAAACGATGCCTAAAAAAAGATGGATCAGAAACATGACTAGATTCAGAGACAATGGATGGGCAGTTGTGAGCAAGGGGAGAATTTTTTTAAAGAATGGATCAATCAATCAACAATCATTTTTTACTATGGTCCAGGTACTATGTTGTTCACTGGAGATGCAAAGAAAGGCAAAAAGTCTTCCCTGTTGGGGTGGCTAGGTGGTGCAGTGGATAGAGCACTGGCCCTGGAGTCAGGAGGACCTGAGTTCAAATGCGACCTCAGATACTTAATAATGACCTAGCTGTGCGGCCTTGGGCAAGCCACTGAACCTCATTGCCTTGCAAAAATCTAAAAAAAAAATCATCCCTGTCCTTAAGAAGCTCACTGCCTAAAGAGGGGATGCAGCATATAAACAGCTATATACATACAAAATATACACTGTACAAATGGAAGGCAAAGGAAGACAGTTTCAGAAGGAAGGGACAAGCAGCAGATGGTCAAGAAAGACCTCTTGCAGAAGATAGAGTTGTTTTGAAGGCAGCCAGGGAAACCAGGAAGCAAAGGTGAGGAAGGAGAGCTCCATCCAAGAGAGGGCCAGTACAGAGGCAAAGAGTTGGGCCATGGCCTACTAACTCAAATTCTGTGATTTTGTAGGAAAATGTAAGTAAAGCTATTGCAGACTCAATGGACGCCAATAAGTTGGGTTGAACTTGTGAGAAGATGTCATCAAGAGTCAAATAGGAGGGGTCAACATGAATCAGCTATTATCCATCTCCTTGAAAGGAAGTTTGGTGCTCCTGAGATTACAGGTTCATTGGAATATTGGAATCGCCTCGGACAAGTCAGTTCACCTCTGGGAACTTCATCTTCCAGCTCCAAATTCTATGAGAAGTCAACACTCTGAGAATGCAAACGCCTACCCACAGGAATCAGACATTTTATTGCTTACGCCCTTTACATTTTCTTCACTTGCCCATCCTTTGAAGCCCAGAACAACCCTCTTCTTTTACATGAATCTTTTCTGGACATTTGCAACTGACAGTGGGTTTTCTCCAGAGCTAAGATAGTAGCACTTGGGCCTGATCTTGATGTGACACTTTGCAAGCATTTAGTACAACCTCTGCCTTGTGGCAGACACTGTACTAAGTACTGAGAATTTAAAGAAATGCAAATGCACAAAACAGTCCTTGTCCTCAAGAGTATACCTTCAGTATCTTATCTGATTCTCCACAATACTCCTGGAAAGTAATAATATACTCTTCACATTTTTGGAGATGAAGAAACTGAGGCTAAGTGAGTCCAAGTGACTTGACCAAATTCTTCATTGCATTTTCCATAGACAGTCCCCTTCATAGTAGGGAGAAGACTGGACATGTGATATCACGGGTATAAAGAAATTGCCAATGAAGAAATAGCCTTCACCAATGCAGATTAGTACCTTCCCTGACATTTTAACTCAAGGAGAGTTATCTAGAGCATTGAGGGGGTGCAGTGACTTGCCCAGGGTCATACAATTTGTATGTATCAGAGATGGAACTAGAACTCAGGTCTTCTTGGTTTTGAAGCTAACATTTCAAGAATCCAATGAATGTAAGATAAAGATACAGAAAGGTCAGGGCCTGTTCCATTTTTGGACTTGATATTCTCAACACCAAATTAGTATCTGGATGATGATGATAATGATGTTTGTCTTTCATTCTTGAAGAAAACCATGACATCAGGGAGGATGATGACATGCGAGTAAATTGGATTTGAGTGAGGGTGATGCTGAGTCACCAGCCTCACTTTCTTCTCCAGAGCCACCTGTGTCCAATGGTCTGCTATGAACCAGGACAACTAAAGAGATAGCCCTGGATGTGAGGCAATCGGGGTTATTTTCCCAAAGTCATATAACTTATACCTAAGGTCACAAACACACTTTCTGAAGCTGAATTTGAACTCAGGCTCTGACTTCAGGGCCCATACACAGTACCATCTAACTGTTCTGTAACCTAGAACAGAATAGGTGATTAATAAATACTTGTTCATTGATTGACTAAGCTGTAATTTCATCAGTGTGGATCATCTCAACCCCCTTCTTAGATTCATAGACAGAGTTGAAGAGGACCTTAGAAGTCAAGTCCAGTTGCTTCGGTCATAGATGAGGAAATCAAAAACCAAAGGAATAAAAGGCATGAATCAGTGAATGTTAGTGGCGGAGACAGATTTGAACCCAACTCTAGAACTAGACCCAATGAAGTAAAGAGATAAATTTCTGTGGCTGTGTACATTTTGAGGGAAGGGGCCACAAGGGGGAAGACTTGGGGAACATATTGGGAGTGGGGTGTCATTGTTAAAAAGTTCTTTGCTAGATTTGTTAGCAGCAAAGACTCAAGTTTCTTGGGTCTCAGAATTATACCTGCAATTCTCTTGCAGAAGGTAGAGTGGATGAAGCTACAGACGAGCCTCCCCATTAATCTGATTAAAAACCCCAACTATCCCATCTTGAATCCTAACCTGGTCACCCCAGGAACAGATGCTGTAGTCTTTGTTTCTTGGCCTGTTTCCTTGATGGTCCCACCCCGGACCTGCTGACAGCTTGAATCCCACATCTTGTCTCTGCCAAGAGGAGAAACTTTTCTCTTTGGATACTTCTATACAGATGGTCTTTTCTTTACAGGCACTAAGCCAGAGGGATATCTTGACAGTGGAGACTCAAGGGTTCACTAGTGAATTCTGAAAGGCTACGGGAAGAAAAGTCAGTCTCTGGATTCCATATTTGTCACAGTGTCAAATTTAGCTTCCAAGTCTGGGGATAGGGGATGGGGTGGCTGATTAATCTGACTGAACAAATTTAAAAGTATCATGCACCAGACCTTGATTTGGATGCTAGAATTACAAGGTAAACCTTAAGCAGCGTATGGTCCACTAAGGGAGACGTGTCATGTACACCTAACACTGATGCTTGCTGCCTGTACAAACTTGTCAAATTCCTGATTCTCCCTGGACTTCAGTTTCCCAATCTGTAAAATGAAAAGATTAGACTCAATGGCTTCTGAAGCATATTTCAATTCTAGATCTATGATAATGCTACCTACTCTCCTTACCTACCTCCTGAAGTTCTGAGAACAAATGAGATTTTATATATGTGGCGTCCATTCTCATCCAGAGAGGAATATCCCTTTTATTATGTACGCTGATGGAGATGTAACCCTTGGATGGTTGAGGGAATACCGACTAGGATGCTGGGTAAGGGATTTATATCAACTGACTGCAGAGATACTTCTAGAAAAGATTTCAGTGGAATCAAGGAAGACAGAGAGACAGACAAAAAACAGAGAGAGACAGACATAGAAAGGTAGAGACACACATAGCCACAGATACCAGAGATAGAAAGAGGGACAGAGACAGGTATAGACAGAGACAGAAACAAGGAGAAAAAGAGATAGAGATGAGATACAAACTTTTAAATGGCAGACTGAAGCCTTCAAAGCTTTGACAGGAAGTGGGTCCCTAATCTTGTAAGACCCTCATCGGTGAAACTTGTTGAATTTTGATTTGATATTTTGTTTGGATAAATTATTTTGTGTGTTCTGCTTTTTGTACTGGTTTTTTATATAAATGGTTTCTAGTAAGAAGGGACTAAGTTAGTAACTGTAAGCGGAGGGCTGCTATCCCTGAGAGATCAGAGAAATGTCTTTCCGTCTTAGTCTAGACTCGAGATATTTTAGGTGTGGCAGAGGAGATTTCTAGCCCAATACTCTCTTGAAAACCAGAGGAGAGAAGAGGTAAAATACCAAGCTAGCCTTTCTATTATTTTTCACATTTAATATCCTATCTTCCATCTATGGGACTTTGCACAGGGTGTGCCCTCTGCTTGGAGTGCACTCCTTCCTCAGCTTTGCCTTTTAGAATGCCCAGCTTCCTTCCAAGCCCCCCCAAAGTGCCACTTCCTATATGATGCTTTCTCTGCCCTCTCCCCATACCCTTCAAAGCCTAGTGACTCCCCTGTATTTTGTGTTCACCTTGTTTCTCCTGACAGAATATAGAATTATGAATTTAGAGTTGGAAGAAACCTCAGAGGACATCTAATTCAGCTCTCTGGTTCCAGGTCACTGAATCACATTGTCTCCTTGACATCTAAGATTCTTTCTCCTTTGGTTTGATGTCTCCAGCACCTAACACAGCACCTGGTACATTGTTGGTGCTTAATAACTTCTGCTGGATTGATTGATCAAAATGCAACTCATTGTCACAGGAAGATGCTGTAACTCAAACTTTCACAGTTGTGTGGAAGTGAGTGACCCTGAGTCCTCAAAGCCTATGCTTGTAGAGCTCAGGTAGGTCCCATAGAATTACAAAAGCACACTCTGCATTTGGTGAAGGGCTGACATCTGCCTTCTAAGGGTCAACCTGGATGAATCTCAACACCTGGGTGGGCGAAGGAAGATGAATATTTTGTCTAAGTCGGCTGTCAAAGATGGCAGAAATATTTATTAAGCATTTACTATGGGTCAAACAATGTGCTAAGTGCTAGGAATACAAAAAAGGCAAAAATAGTCCATGCCTGCCTTCAAGGAGCAGACATGCTCATGGGGGAGACGTGTAAATGACTATGAACTTATAAGATATATGCAGAGTAAACAGAAGGCAATCCATGAGAGAAGACATGTGGCTGTGTCTGTGTGTGTTTGTAAGAGAGAGAGAGAGAGAAGAGATAGAAAAGAAAGAGGAGAGAGAGAGAGAGAGAGAGAGAGAGAGAGAGAGAGAGAGAGAGAGAGAGAATAGGAGTGGTATTGGGAGAGGGTAGGTCTCTTGTAGATGAGATAAAATAAGGTTTACAGGAAGCCAGGGAAACTAAAAGGTGTAGATGAGGACAGAAAGTATCCCATGCATGCAAGACTAGGTCTTCCTCATGGAAGAATTCCAGTGGGCAGAATAACACTGCAGAGTCTAGAAGCTAAGAGCCACTATAGGGATATCATCTAGGAGCACAGTTCTAATATAGGTTAGAAATTAGATTCCAAGAACACCTGAGAAGAATGCTCTACCCAGATGGGCTCATGTTGGCTGGCTCCAGGCACAGCAGCCTGTACTGAATTGGAGGAAAGTCTACTGCTGCCTGTTCACAGAATCATCAATTGAGAATGGAAGAAACTTTAGTATTTATCCAATTTAATACCCTCATTTTATAGATGAAGAAACAGACTCTGGGAAGGGAAATGAGTTATCCAAAGTCATACAATTAGCCGAATTTGGAGATGAGAATCATATCTCCCCTGAATCCAAGACAAGCATTCTTTCTTCTTTACCCTACTGCTTAATAGAAAAGCAAATCACAGTTTGCATTGTGGAGAGTAGATTTGACAGTGAGTGAGGACCAGAGACAAGGGGTAGCACAGTCTTTCTTGCTGTTGAACCTAGGAATCCTTTGGGGGGGGAGTGTGGAGGTGATTGAACCTATAATTTCATCTGTGTGGCTGGGGTGGGGGTGAAACCCGTAATTTCCCAGGGTAGAAATGTCTTTTACTGATATGTTAACTTATCTATAAACTACAGTTTGAGTGAATTTCCTGGGATCATTGAAAAGTTGAGTGACTTGCCCAAGATCACAGAGTTCGTATGTATCTAAGGCTAGATATGAACCCAGGACTTATTATCCCCCAAAACCATCTCTTGATCTACCACGCTATATTGCTTCAAAGTGGTTAATGATAGAATTCAAACTTCTTCAGGGGAGAAGCTGTTTTCATTTTTGTCTTTGTATCTCACATAGTACCTAGCATTTAATTCTTTTTGAATTGAGTAAGCCCCAAGGAGGTGCAATGAGTTTTTAAATTAAGATCATACAAATAATAGGAAGTGAAAGAAGAATGTAAGCCCAGATCATCTGACTCTAAAGACAGTGCTATGTTGTGTAGACAGTGTTTGTCTTCATACCCCCCAGACTCATCTAGGTCAGGCCATCCCTTAAAGTAGGAGACTTTTTCCACACCCCTGACATGCTTCATCACCTTTTCTGACCCCATCCCTCCATCGAGGAAATAGAAGTTGTCTTCTGACCCTAAAAAAAGTTTCCATTGGGTTTGAAGCCCAGAACCAAGGAAGCTCTCACCAGTGGGCTATAAATCTTACTTGTATGTTTTCTGCCTGCTTGGTTGTCACTTGTGGGATGGCAGCTTTCCATTTATTTTATTTTGATTTTTTCATTAGAGGAGAACTCAGTGAATGGATTCCTTTCCCATCAGAGTGGGCAGAGAATTGTGGCAGTCCTAGGGAAGAATATATGCATGCTTGTAAATCAGTGTTGAAGGCAGCTCTTGAGGAAAACAGAACTCTGACCTAGAAAAGCTGTAAAATCCAGGACCTCTCCCCCACCCCCAATAACTGATCTCTGGCAGAGGAGGTGCTGCCTCTGAGTTATGGCTGAACTTCCATTCTGATTTCATGGTGGCTGGTGCTGTTCTTGACTTGGAAGACCAATTCTATCTGCTTGATGAAAGATCTGCCGGGGTGGGAGGGGAGGAGGGGTTAAGACTTCAAAGATGACAATGGCTTTATAAAAATAAATATTAACCTTCAAGAGCATACCAGTATTGAGGCTTGCTTCTAGATTAACACAGGAAATCCAGAATGACTGGGTAAAGACTTCCCGTTAAGACCATAAACCTTTGTCTTATTTTCCCTAGCAGTGCTTTTAGCTTGGTACCTTGGACAGGTCCCCTTTTTGGTGTTTTTTCTTACTTATTCCATGTGTCTTCACTTTCTCCTGTTCCTTACTTTCCAGCTTATCACATAGTAAATGATTCGGACAAGTCACTTTAGTATCACGGGCTTAATCCTCCTTATCTGTTAAAGAAGGGGTGGATCCAGCTAGTCTGAGAGACAATGGTGTCTTCTGGCGTCTTTTCCATATCTATTATAATAATAAAAATAATGATTATTATTTACATAGTGATTCAAGGTTTGTAATGTGCTTTTCCAGTTATTACTACTTTCACAATATACATGTAAAATCAGTCACACTAGCTCTTTTATGTCATAAGTTCCAGAGATTCATGAAAGAGTTTTCTTGACTATTTCAGTTATACCTCAATATCCTTTGTCATTCCTCTGCAAGTTACTTTATGCATTCACGAACATTAGTCTGAAAAGAGGTACATTGGTATCACCAGATTGTCCAAGAGAATCACGGGACACAATTTATCATCATCTGCTCTAGATCTATGGTCTATGATTCCTGACTTATTTTGGCATTGTTTTTTGTTTGATTTTTGGGGGGACAAGGAAATGGGGTAGACTAAGGTCACATGGTCATGTAATTATTATGTATCTAAGGTCACATTTGAACTCAGGTCCTCCTGACTCCAGGACTGGTGCCCTATTCACTGCGCCATCTAGCTGCCCCTGGAATTGTTGATAGAGTATTATATTTGGAGTCAGAAGACCTAATGTCTTTATGTCTAATGTCAAATGATATCTTTGGTTTACCAAGCCAAAGCATTTAATTCTTGTTAAACTGAGTAAGCCCCAGGGAGGTGCAATGATGTTTTAAATTAAGATCATACAAATAATAGGAAGCAAAAGAAGAATTTAACCCCAGATCGTCTGACTCTAAAGACAGTGCTACGTTGTGTGTGTAGCTTGGTGTTGGGCAATCATAGCTCAGTTTTCTCATCTTTAAAATGAAGGTGTTGAATAAGATTACTTTGAGCTTTCTTCCAGTTCTAAAACTTTGATCTTGCAATCCTACTTTTTTTTAGGTTTTAGCAAGGCAATGGGGTTAAGTGGCTTGCCCAAGGCCACATGGCTAGGTCATTTATTAAGTGTCTGAGGCTGGATTTGAACTCAGGTCCTCCTAAACTCCAGGGCCGGTGCTCTATCCACTGCACCACCTAGCCACCCCGTAATCCTACTTTTGACATGCACTAGCTATATGACCATGAGCTAATCCCTTCACCTCTTTACTTCAGCCTCTGTTTCCTCATCTATTAATTATTACTACTTCCACCACAGGATTGTCATGAGCTTCAAATGAAATTATATATTTGTCAACTCTAAACAGTATATAATGTCAACTATAGTAGTAAGAATAATAGTAATGTTTTCTCTTTAAAACTTAGTTATTTCAGTTGTGTCCAATTATTTTGTGACCCTATTTGGGATTTCCTTGGTACAGATACTGGACCAGTTTGCTATATCCTTCTTTAACCGAGGCAGACAAGGTTAAATTACTGTTCAGATTTGACCTCAGATCTTCCTGGGAGGAGAAGTTATAAGAAGGGACTAACTTATAAAGAGAAAAATGGAAAGAAAAGAGAATAAGTTGGACATTGCCTATTCTCTTTTTGCCTGAATTTCATTCATTTCTACATTTGTAGACTTACAGGCTTTTGGATAGTAGAAAGACTATATACCTCAACTTCTAAATTTGCAAACCACTGAGGTAAATAATGACTTGTTCATTTGGACAGAGGTTAAACAAAAGACATATTCTTTGTTATGATTTTCAGTCAAAGGATCTCTGGAAGGGTTTTGTGGAAACTTCCTGGCATGGATTGGCTGTGGTGTATTCTGAGGCCCTTCAACTGTGTGAATGGTGTTAAATATTGGTTTATCAAGTATTGTTAATAATTCTTCAGATTTGGGGAAGAAATATAATGATATATGATTGAGTTTGGATCTGCAGATGGAGTAGGAGAGACTTTTGGTTAGGCAAAATGGAAACTGATATTGGGGAGTTAAACCAAGGCTAGAGTAAAGACAGATTAGGTCTGCCGAAAAACTGGAGACAGGGACCAAGACTCCTCCCAGGATCAGATTAGCAGGGCAGGCTGTCAGTCAGGAATCAGTCGTAGACAGCAGGAGGGGCAGAAAAGGGAATGGTTAGGAAACCACAAGAGGATTAGAGAAACTAAAAAAAGGGGAGTGAGGCAATGAATTGACCAAGATCAAAAACATTTAAGGTGGGCAGCTAGTTGGCACAGTGGCTAGAGCACCGGCCCTGGAGTTTAGGAGGACCTGAGTTCAAATCTGGCTTCAGACACTTATAATTACCTAGATGTGTGATCTTGGGCAAGTCACTTAACCTCATTGCCTTGAAAATACTAAACAAAAACATAATCAAAAACACTTACGGTGTCTCCTAGGAAAGAGTTGAGTCAACATGAGGTTCTCATAAATTCCTACCTTTCATAGACAACTCAAAGACTTTGTCAAGAGATGCTATTGGTATTCCTAATGTTTCTTATAGTAAAAAGGAAGTAGAGATCTCTGTCTCTCTTCCTCCTGTCTCTCTGTCTCTCTGTCTCTCTGTCTCTCTGTCTCTCTGTCTCTCTGTCTCTCTCTGTCTCTGTCTCTCTGTCTCTCTCTGTCTCTCTGTCTCTCTCTCTCTCTGTGTTTGTGTGTGTGTGTGTGTGTGTGTGTGTGTGTGTGTGTGTGAGAGAGAGAGAGAGAGAGAGAGAGAGAGAGAGAGAGAGAGAAACTGATCAAAACCAAGAGTAGATCAAATATGAAAGGAGGGGAATAAAATTAATAAGAAGGTGGTATCAGAGAATAGGTCATGGATTTCTCAACCTATACTATGGTGATGAACTCTTGGATAGGAAGAGCATGCAGTTAACAAGTGTTGGCCAAGATATGTTGTTGGGAGACTGATAACAGTTGACATTTAGAGAATACTTTAAGATTTACCAAATACTTTATATATATTATCTCATTTGTTTCTGGCACAGTGTCTGACACTTAATATTTCCTGCTTTCTTTTCTACAATAAACCTGTAAGGTAGGGTCTACAAGTATTATTATGTCTAGTTTTCTGAAAAGGAAATTGAGTCTAGAGAGGTTACTGTCCCTGGGGTCCAAAAACTAGTGATTATCAGAGGTCAAATTTTAACCCAATTTTCTCTTGATTCCCAAGACTGAGCACCCTTTCCATTAAATTATGCGGAAAGATGAAGAAGGCTTTCAACTAGGGGGCAGCTAGGTGGTGCACTGGATGGACCACTGGCCCCGGAGTCAGGAAGAGCGAGTTAAAATGTGACCTGAGACACTTAATAATTGCCTAGCTGTGTGACCCTGGGCAAGTCACTTAACCCCATTGCCTTAAATTAAAATAAAAATTAAAAAAACTAAAAAGGTTTTCAACTGAAAATGTAGGGAGAATGAATCTTCCTATATATATATATATAGGTATATATAGGTATATATATTGTATGTGAAGATATATTATATCTATTATATATATGTGTGTGTGTATAAATATATATAATCAACTCAGATGCCTCAGGAGTATGACGTAGGAAGAATACCAACAGATCAATCCTGTAATTCACAGAAAGCCAGCCACATCCACAAAGGGAGAGGGGGCAGTAGTAATTCTCCTGCCTTCAGATGTCAGTACAAAACGCATATTATGGGTAACGAGCTAGGTGAAAGACAACTCAGTGCAGGAAGGTTAATTCAAGCTCAAAGATATCAAAGGCTCTTAATGGGATGTGACTTATGATTAGAACATAGCAATAGAATGATACTTGATTCGAAAGAAGCAGATTAGATAAAAGGGATGGTGAAACAGTATTGTATATCAAAAAGATTTGCTTTTGTGAAGTGAGCCTCGAAGGAGGCCGAGGGGTGAGGAGCACAGAAGAGCACTTGGATGAGGATCAATGGAGGGAGAAACAGAAACAACATGGTAGTAGGAGTGTATTACAGATCACCTAACCAAAAGGAGAAAATGGTTGATGGTTTCTAGAAGCTGATCACAGGCCTGGCATGAAGGTGAGAGAGAGTGGTGTTGGAGACTTCAACTTTCCAGACATATGTTGGAGCCCTCTTTCTGATAAAGATGGAGCAGTGGGGAGATCCTTGACCTGTCCCACTCCCCTCCTCAGTAATTATTTTCTTCTTCAAAACACAGAAGAAACAGTCACTAATACTTGAAAAGAGTTCTGAACTTGATGTCATAAAGTCAAAATTCTTGTTCAGCTCCATGCTGCTTCATTGACCTTGGGCAAAAAACTTATTCTCTTGATCTCAGTTTTCTCATCTGTAAAATAAGAGAGCTGGGCTAGATGATGAGTGTCCAGCTGTAAATATATTATCCCTTTTGAAACCTCCATTCTGACCCCATCCTGGCCAATGAAAAGAGGGTCTGGTGTCTGAAGTAAAAATGATATATTATCTGATATGGTTTTAGCAGATTGTGAATTGTTCACAGAAAAACTAAGTTGGATCCAGTGACTTAAAATTAAACAAAGGGAGTGGATTTGAAAGGGATGCTTCCATGAGTAAAATTCTAATGACATAAACACAAATCATTCTGATAAGGGAGAAAAATGAAAATTGTCTGAAGAGTTTGTTATGGATACCCAGGAAATTCATCTGAGCATTTGGATATGGCCATTTAGATTTTATGGTGATGATAGAAGGCTTTGTGTGGAGTAGGGGAGAAGGAGAAGCTTACACCTGAGATGTTCTTGTACTAGTCATAGAGTAATGGCTGTAATTGGGTTTTTTATTGGTTTTTGAATTTTTACAATTTCCTCCCCTAATCTTGCTCCCCCCCCCACAGAAGGCAATCGGTTAGTCTTTACATTGTTTCCATGGTATACATTGCTCAAAATTGGATGTATTGAGAGAGAAATCATATCCTTGAGGAAAAAATAAAATGTAAGAGATAGCAAAAATTACATAATAAGATAACTTTTTTTTAAAAAAAGGTCAGGTGGCTAGGTGGCATAGTGGATAAAGCACCGGCCAGAGAGTCAGGAGTACCTGGGTTCAAATCCGGTCTCAGACACTTAATAATTACCTAGCTGTGTGGCCTTGGGCAAGCCACTTAACCCCGTTTGCCTTGCAAAAACGTAAAAAAAAATAAAGGTCATAGTCTTTGGTCTTTGGTCTTTGTTCAAACTCCATCATTCTTTCCCTGGATACAGATGGTATTCTCTATCACAGCTACCCCAAAATTACCCCTGATTGTTACACTGATGGAATGAGCAAGTCCATCAAGGTTGAACATCACCCCCATGTTGCTGTTAGGGTGTACAATGTTCTTCTGGTTCTGCTCATCTCACTCAGCATCAGTTCATGCAAATCCTTCCAGGCTTCCCTGAATTTCCATCCCTCCTGGTTTCTAATAGAACAATAGTGTTCCATACCACAATCTATTCAGTCATTTCCCAAATGATGGACATTCACTCAATTTCCAATTCTTTGCCACCACAAACAGGGCTGCTATGAATATTTTTGCATAAGTGATGTTTTTACTCTTTTTCATGATCTCTTCAGAGTATAGACCCAATGGTGATATTGCTAGAATATAATTCCAAATTGCTCTCCAGAAAGGTTGGATGAGTTCATAGCTCCATCAACAATGCATTACTGTGCCCAGATTTCCCACATCCCTTCCATCACTGAGCATTGTCTTTTCTGGTCATATTGGCCAGTCTGAGAGGTGTGAGGTGGTACCTCAGAGATACTTTAATTTGCATTTCTCTAATCAGTAATGATTTAGAGCAATTTTTCATATGACTATGGATAACTTTGATTTCTTCATCTGTAAATGGGGCAGTGATTGTGACAGAAAAGCTCTTGGACCAATTGAGAAGAAGCAAGGGAGATATCTACAACACAGAGAAGCAACCCAGACCTTGCTCCTCCTTGACACTGTGGACCATGCAGACTTGGGAGAGCAGGGGGTTGAATTCACAAACACCTTCCAGATCTTTCTGCCTATAGGGCCAAGGAACCTACTTTTAGTTGCCCAGAAGGCCCATATGGGTCCCTGAGAGGTTAAGGCTTACTTTGAGAGATGTATTGTTTTCATCTTTAGCAATCCCATGCTTCTTTCTCATTTTAAGAATTCCTCACACAGGGGCAGCTAGGTGGCCACTACATATAGTACTACCCTACCATATAAACTACCATATAAATTGTTTCTTAATGATTTATCCTCTAGGGGCAGCTAGGTGGTGTAGTGGATAAAGCACTGGCCTTGGAGTCAGGAGTACCTGAGTTCAAATTTGGTCTCAGACACTTACTAATTACCTAGCTGTGTGGCCTTGGGCAAGCCACTTAACCCCATTTGCCTTGCAAAAACCTAAAAAAAAAAGAATTCCCACACAAATTATCACTGGAGAGGGAGTAGATTACCCTGACTGTATATGAATTCAAGTGTGAGTGAATCCTTTATGATTTATTTTTGTTTTGTTGTAGTTGAACACAATCTATTCTATTTGGTGCTTAATTAACCTGAGTACTTGCATAGAAGCCCAGGGTTCCTTTGGATCTCATTGTAGAAACCTAGACCAGAGACAAATTTTGATGCTCCTATGTGGGGACAAAATTGAAAAAAATGCGAACATATGAGAAATCCCCCAAAATGAACCTAGTCAGAACATTACCCTCATCCTCATCACAACTCATATTTGTATATCACTTTATAATTCATAAATTTCCTTTACCATGACTCTGTGAGTTCAACAACAAACCAATTCCCAAATGGAGATGTGTAAATGGAGGAATATTGGTGGATCGTTTTGGGGTTAGCATTACAAATAAATAATGGACAAAACCTCAAACTCCATGCTATCCTATATGGTGCCAATGTCAACTTCAGAACTGGAAAATTAATGAGAAATCAATCCATTTTCTAAAATACTGGAGCCTTCTCTTAGAAACTCCAAGATGACTAAAAGTATAAATTTTCAGGAAAGTAAGTGTCCTCATGGCATTCCTTCTTCTCCCAGGTCATTTGTTCCCATGTTATAAGAGTGTTGTGGGAGAAATTGGTGTCACCAATAAAGATTGAGAGCTCTTGTGAAAGTGAAAAATGACCACTAGCCCTGGAGTTGAAATGACTCAGGACTTTAATTTCACAAGCCTGCAAAATTCACTGATTAAAACCCTTTTTCCTGGAGAGACAGTAAACTGCTTGAGGACAGGGTGAATAACAAAGGACTAATCAAGGTGCCTGAAGGAAAGAGTGAAAGGAAAGCAACCAGGAGAGCTATCTGGCCCGAGACTCCAGTGAGACCCACACCATGGAGCTGGAGCCTTAAGCTTGAGGACTGGCTGTATAACAAAGTTTTAGGTGAGACTGTCTGAGGGTTAAGGGAGAAAGAAAAAACAGCCAGAAGAGCTGACTCGCTTAAACTTGAGGGAACCAGGGCACATAGGATAGAGGTCATAGTTCTCCAGTGACCTAGGCCAGGAGCACATGGTTCTAACTTAGAGAGAGAAAGTGTCCATCCTTCAAGAAGAGGAAAGAAGGAAAAAAAGATCTGGGAGCCCTTGCTTTTATCACCTGACTCCAGGTATTCTTTAATATATATGCCACAGGGGTAGCCCTCCAAGGAGTGTCCAAGATAGCACTCATTGCCACACTAGTCTTTCCTGTCCCAAAGGCCATGAACTTTAAGTCCACCGTAAGTCATTTCCTCTATCCTATATCAATAAAATGTCTTTCTTTTTCAAAGAGCAATGCTCTAAATTGGCAATGCTGAGGGATTTATAAGAGCCCTGATTTCCCTACATCATCCATCTGAAAGGCAGAACACCTTTCCAGATTCAGAGTGAGCAGACTTTGCTCGAGAGGAAGTCTTGACTTGACATCTCAGACCTGCAATTTACTGTAAGACTTTGGGAAAGTCACTTCCTTTCTCTGTTTAGAAAGGAGGAAGATCTGGAAAGATCACTTCTAGCTCAGGAGAGTCAGAATCTTGGCCTCAGAATCAGGAAGACATTGGTTTAAATCAATCTCTGGCATTTCCTCTCTTCGGGACCCTGGGCAAATGACTTACAATTTCTAAATCTCCAGTCTCCTCATCTGTAAAACAAGGGGCATCTAAGGTCCCTTGCAGTTCTAAATCTATTGATCCTGTGGGGTAATCCTCGAAGCCCAGGAAGGATTCCTCCCTCCCTCACCAAAAAGACTGAATGAAAAAATGGTTCACCTACAAGGAGGATGGGTGTGGTCAACGAACTGTTGACTCGATCCAAGATTTCTAAGCTATTTTCCTAGAACAGGTCTGCTGGAGCTTTGATCATGGCTTTTAGATGGGGGACCTGTTTCCTCCCTGGCCTGGCATTTCTCCCCCTCTGCCATTCCCAGTCTTAGAGTATGCTCTTTCCCACTTTGGCAACGAAGAATCCTCCCCTTTTCCTGGAGCAAACTTTCCCCTTAGGTGTTATGGGTCTTGGGCACAAAAGCTGCTAATTTGTAAAGAGCTCTGTATTTCCCCTTCTCTCATCCAGTAAAGCAGGGGTTTGTGTGCAAACAAATGGAGCAAAACCGGTGGCTACATCTCTAGTCAAGCATAGAGAGAACAAAGACTGATGGCATTTACATTCCAAAAGCAGGAAAGAGAGACCAGAAGGTTCAGCCTCATTACTATTATTATTTCTCTTTTTCTTTCTTCTCTGTGTTTTTTTTTTTTAATTTCACTTTAGTGGAAAGAAAACTTCCTCATTTCCCATTTCAGCTCACTGAATTATTCATCAAAAATGTTCTGCTGGTATTTTCTTGTCTGCCAGAGAGCTCTAAGATTCCAGAAATGCCTCTTTGGTCTTGGGTTGTAATCAGAGCAATTAGCAACCCATTAAAGATCTCAGCATTTGCATCAGATGCAGGGCCCTGGAGTTGACTCCAGAGCAGAAAGACCTTTAGGCTCTTTGCGCTGTAAGGAAAGGGGGGACCCTTCACTGGAACTTCCTTCAGCTGTATCCATTCAGGAAACAGTTCCTGAAGCCCCCACAATACATCTGATGCATGGGAGGCATTTTAGATACAAAGACAAAAAAGAAAATACCCAAGCCCTCTGACTCCAGATCCATTGTTCCTTCCACTGCACCAGATTATCCTCTCCCAACCACTAGCCTTGCACTAGTCCTCTGGATGACTGATGCACAGGAGCAGAATGTGAGCCAATGGGAATCCCAGAAAGATTCACTTGGAGTGAATTCTCCAATACTCATGGGGTAGATGGATTTTCTGTGGTCCTTTCCTCCTTTCTTCCAATCTGTACCATGCCCCTCTGGGACAGCTAGGTGGCACAGTTCATAGAGCACTGACCTTGGAGTCAGGAGGGTGGGAGTTTGAATCCAGTCTCAGACACTTGACACTAATTAGCTGTGTGACCTTGGGCAAGTCACTTAACCCTGATTGCCTCCCATCCACAATTATCTCCAGTTGTCCTGATTCTCATCTGGCCACTGGACCCAGATGACTCTGGAGGAGAAAGGGAGCCTGGTGACTTAGCACAGCAACACCCTCATTCAAATCCAATTCATGGGCTTGTCATGGCACCACCTTCATGAATGAAGGGCAGGGGCAGTTAGGTGGTGCAGTGGATAGAGTTCCAGCCCTGAAGTCAGGAGGACTTGAGTTCAAATTTGACCTCAGACACTTAATAACTGCCTAGCTGTGTGACTTTGGGCAAGCCATTTATCCCCATTGCCTTAATTTTAAAAAATGAAGGACAAACATCATCCTTGTGGCCTCCTCAGTTAGGACCAAGCTTTATAGATTTAAAGCTAGAAGGGACCTAAGAGATCATTTGGTTGAACCCTTTCATTTTACAGATAAGGAGATTCAAAGATGTGAATGATTTGGGGGAAAAGCTTGAATCTGAACCCAGGGATTCAGTCTTTGTTCTCTCTCTCATTGGCTTCTCTACTTCTCTCCCCTCTTCCCATCCCAGTGCCCTGCCCTCTGCTGCTGCTATTGCCACTGCTGCTAAAGTCTTTAGTGGGATAATTTGTCCAGAAAGATTGTGAATGGCCAAATCAATAATGATGACTGACCTGCCACAGTCCCTTCTGAAGACTCAGTTTGGGCTCCGCAGTCATCAGAGGCTGCCTCCTGATTGACCAGACACCAAGCAGAGCATGCTTGGGATGCACCACCAGTGTGAGTCTGATGCAATCCCCAGGACCTTACTGCTGCCTGTTGGCATCAATACCACTGCTGAAGGGGAACCTTGCTCTCCCTCTTCTAGCTTGGGATTGCCATTAGCTAATGGAAATGACCTTGGATGATACTGTACGCTAAGGCCCCTAGTCCCTACCCCTGCAAAGTCTCAGCCCCAAATGGAATGTCATATTGTAAGAAAATGGTTTTCTAACAACACATTAGGTATTTTTTTCTGTATCCCCCCCAGGGGAAGTGTATAAAGTTCTGTCAGGTGGGGGTTTGGAGTAGTTTGGGGAAAAGCAGAACAAGAGGGAGATTTGAGAATCTGAAAATTTATAAGACTGTGAATGGAAGGAGCTAGCAAGGTGGAAAAGAAATGGTGGGAGAGAATTGAAGTCTTTGACTCTGCTACTGACTAAGACCTGGTCAGGTCTATTAACCTCCCTTGGCCTCAGTTCCCTTATCTGTAAAATAAGGATCATGGGCTAAGTGACTTCTGAAATTCCTTAAAAATTGATTAAAAAATTCCTTAAAATTGATTCTGACCATAGATTAAATCATTCCATTTTCATGGGATGGGTTTAAGGTCTTGACCATCCTGATTTCTTTCCTCTCAACATTCTCATCAATATCCTTCCTAAAAATGTATAATTCCAGGGCAGTTAGATGGCACAGTGGATAAAGCACTGGTCCTGGAGTCAGCAGGACCTGAGTTCAGTCAGGCTTCAGACACTTATTAATTGCTTGTGACCTTGGGCAACTCACTTAACCCCATTGTCTTAAATAAAGTAAAAAAAAAAACCCAATAAAAAGTGACTTCCAGAATTGGATCTACCCCCACTAAAGTCAAGGAAAATCAATTCCACTTAAGGTTTTTTCTGGATCTTGAGGCTTTCCTACCAGGAATAGAGATTTCTGTTCTCTCTGCACTCAAAGAAGAAAGACTGGACACACCTCTTTGAGTAGAAAGAGTTCATCAAACAGATTATTTGATTATTCTTGAGAGAAGAAAAGCAACTTGAATTTTCTTCCCTAAACAACAAGGGAAGTAGTGAGTGTTTAGAAATAAAGTCATTGTAGAAAGGGAAGAAGATACCATTCTAAGTCACCCCAGATACATACCCTCTGCTGATTTATGGAATTGGTTGTTTTTTTTTTATCTTGACAGAAACCTGACTTCCTCCACATGGATACTCTCTCCCCCAATGTAGCTTGCACTAAAACCCTCTTCCCTTTGACTTCTGCCTACCTAGACTTTCTTAGACTTAATTTATAATTCTTTCCTTCAGGACATCCATGCTGCTGCCAGATTAGACTACTAGCTGCCTCAGAAAATTGACATTTCACTTCTAAGATCCCCAAATATAAGATCCCATAATCATGGCACTCTCTATGATTCTATGTTTCTCTAAATTTCAGCACAGAAATAGAGGGAATTTCCTCACTGAGTTCCTTACATCAGCAGTATCAAACTGAAATTAAAACAAATCCCTGTGGGGCCACATTTTGACTTAGAAAATCACAAATGAACATTATCTATGTTACAATGTATTTTTTATTTGGTCACATATTCCCCAATTACTTTTTACTATGATTTGAACATAATAGGGGAGTTTATGCTGATGTCCTTGGGTCTGTTATCTCTCCCAATATTAGAACTATAACTCCAATCCCCAAACCAAAGTTCCTATCTTAGCCAATTATTCTTGCTAAATGGAAATTAAGCTCTGTTGTGTCTACCTTTTAGAACTGTGGTAGTCACTCTTTTCTATATAGGGCTAAGCTAGGGTAGTAATGCTCTGGACCTAATGTGGGAGGGGTCAGGAGAGTTAAGGACCTAATTTGATCACCACCATCTTCCTTCAAAACTTGAATAAGAACTACCATTCTTTGATCCAATTCCTTTACTTGACAAATGTAGAAATAGATAGAATACAGAAAAATGCAAATATGAAATTACAGCATTGGAAGGAAACTCCAAGACTCCATCCTGACAGGTGGGGAAACTGAGAGCCAGCAAGGCAAAGGAGCATCCCCTCAGCCACCCAGACATTTAGGACTCTCTTTAGTTTACATGCTGCTTCTCAATGGAGACAGGCAGACAGGCTATAAACAATCCAAAGTGGGTTAGAACAAAAAAGGTGAAGGGTCCTATTCACCAGTTAGCTGAAGTCTGAGAAGGTACTAGAAGCCACAGTTCCAATCAAACTGAATCATCTGCCAATGCTTTACTCACCTAGGCTATTAGCTCCATAATGAAGAGATCGGGGGACTGTCTAATCCAATATCCTCCTTTAAGAAACAATGAAACTGAGGCCCAGGGAAGTAATGTTAATGCCCAAGGTCCCACAGGGAATGTGCTTCAGAGGCAGAATTTGAACCTAGGTCACCCAACTATGGAGTCAAATTCTCTTCACAAAGGAGGTACTTCATAAAAAGTCTGTTGAAATGAATGAAATCAAACTTATACTGGACTTCTAACGAATTTCAGTGCTTTTACTCCCCATTCCCACCCCCTACCACTACCTCATATTGGTTTATTTTGTCCCACTCATGGTCACATCATATAGAAGGAAAAACATCTCTAAGTCGATCCTGAAGTCATGTTTGTAATGGTATTGGATGGAAGCTCCCCCTCTCCTGGGGTCTTTGGAGGAACAATATGATACAATGGAAGGAACTCTGGCTCTGGCATCATCATCTCGGGAGATGGATTCTGGAGGAAGATGATTTGATGCTAACTCCTGTGTAACCTTGGCCAAGGTTACCAGGGCCTCAATTTCCTCAGTTGTAAAATAAGGGGATTAGATTAGATTACCTATGAAATCCCTTCTAGGTCTGTATCTATGTTCTTATGAGACTAAAATGACCCCAGAAAATCTGCTAGGGGAAGCAGGCCCTAGTATCAGCATGATCAAAGGAAAGCAGGTATCCCCAGTAAAAATCAACATGGGGAAGTAGGAAGGGGAACCCTTTCTAGGAAAGGGGGGGAAGGGAGTCACTTCAATTTCTTGATCCCTCTGACTTCCTTTGCACCCTTGTCCTCTTAGGGGTCTGTCTGATGCATTATGTAAGAGCTAGCAGCTCTCCATGGCAATGGGCTTCCAGAGACACTTGGCACTCCTCAGAACTGGCCCCCATCGCCAGCCACAGGGAATGCTGCAGGGAGTTGGCCTTGGCAGCCTTTAGAAATAGGAAGATTCTTGAGCCAATCCTCGCAGAGCCTGCCCCATCAACAAAAGTCAGGAAGATTGAGGCTGGAGGGACTTCTGATCATTGGCTGAAGCTTCAGAGTGTTTGAGTGGCATCAGAGTTTGGGTGCAGGGAGGGCCACAATGGAAGGGGGAAAAAGACTCTGAAGGCTGAGTTTCCTTTAGCAGACCAGTTCTGGACTCCCTCGATGCCAGGGATTTTCTCCTAAGTAATCAGAGATAAAGCACTCCACATGGGCTGGCTGGTTGCTTGGCTTGGCTTTTTCCGAGCTGGTGAAAATCCAATGAAGTGAAAACCTAATCAGGCTGATAAATTAGGAAGCACTAGAACTTGGGAACAACAGGAAGACCGGGGACTGGCATCTAGAGAGCAATCATTTCTCGGCCCTAGGATGACCAGCTCTGGGAAGAATTCCCCTTCCACCTCCCATCTGCTACCTAATGGTAACACAAGTAATAATGTCACCCCACCTAAGTTCTTTCATGGCCAGCATCAGGATAAGATGCCTTTTGGGTCAAACTCTTTATTTCTGACCAGTCATAGAAAATGATAGTCAAACAACCCAAGAGAAGAACTGCCCATATTCTTTGAGAAGGAAGGGGAGGGGAAGCTGACTATTGAGAGAATCCTAGATTTTGATCTGGGAGGAACCCTAAAGATATTGAGTCTAATTCCCTTATTTTAAAAATGAGGAAACTGAGACCCCCCAAGAAGTTAAGAGATGTGGCAGAGATGAGATTTGTATCTAGACCCCTTAAATCTATATCCAGGTCTCTTTCTACTGCTGTATTGTGGATAGGAAGGTATCAGAGAATCAGAAAATTAGAGCTAGAAGGGACCTGAGAGAGCCTTCAATCTAACTCCATGCCATCCCACCTTTTTTTCCTTACAGATGAAGAAACTGGAGCCCAGGATCACACAACTAACAAAGAGAAGAGGCAAGGCAAGAAACTGGATCACTGAATTCCCCTGCCCTGACTTTCCTTTTTAACGTATTGCCATGAGAGTAGTGGGAATCAAAATGATCTATTCTTGTTTTCCTCTTCCTTTTCCTCTCCTTCCTTCCCTCACTCCCTGTCTTCTTCCTTCCTTCCAACTTTCCCCTTCTTTCTTCCTTCCTCCCTCCCCCCATTCTCCTCTTTCTCTACTTCCAGCAACTGCTCAGAGATGGCATATTTTGCAATACTGAATGCTGCCCAATTTCAGTGGTGCTGATCAGTTCTAGAGGAAAGTTTATTCATTTCAGCTTCTCCACGCTCACTTTACATGCTGTCTCCTATCATCCAAAGGATCTTCTCCCCATGACAAAGAGCACGTCAGAAACCTGCTCTTTGAATAATAGTAATAATAATAATAATAATAAGCCCCCCCACTTCTACCAACCAAAAAGAAGTTTGCTCCTTCAAGCCAGGTGTCACCTTTAATGGGTCCTGCCCTCGTGCCAAGTGGTAATGGCTATAAATGAGACCAAGCTGCTCAAAGAAGTTTCACTATATTTCCAAGTCCATTTGTCCATATTGCTTATTCAGCTCCTTAATGCATTAATGATAAGACATCATCAAGATATGTATCCACCCTCTCCTCCCAAACAAACAAAAACCCCTGCAATTCATCAATACTGCACTTATCCAATTTGGCTGCTCCTAAGTGGTAAGCGAATGAGTTGGGCAAAGTCAGCTGCAGTCGGCAACTCTCCCTTCCCAGGGCTTTTCTTGGCACTGAAAGGAGAGGGAGGTGCCCACCCGATAAGCATGAATTCCTCCATGGAAGCCAGCCAGTCAGCACATACAGGCCTGCAGCCATCGACATGTTTATGCCTTCTTAGCAGATGCTGTGAGGCGACATCTAGAACCTGTTTCAGTTCAAGCTGAGTTGGCTTTCCAGCAGAGCATCTTGTATCTCTGAGTTCCTTGGTTTGACCCTATTTCCCATCATAGCAAACAGATGGGTTGGACAGAGGTTGGTAGGAGGCATTGTGGTGTAAGGGACAGAACCCTCAACTTGGGAAGCTCAGATCAAAACTCTTCAAAAACTTGCTGACTGTAGGATCCTGGGCAAGTCACCTAAGTCATCATACTCCTTCCCCTGACTTCAAATCTTTTGCTGACTATCCCCATGTTGCAAATTTCCCCCCCTCCATCACTTTCTCCTAGCTTCCTTGTCTTCCTTGGAGTCTTTCCTTGTCATCTTAACACTTTATCCCTAAGATAACCCACCATCACATGCAATTTATCCTGCCTGGTACATACTGTTGGTTTGCTGTCTCTCCCTTTAGACTCTGAGCTCCATGAAGGCAGGGGCTGTTTTCAGTTTTGTATCTCCAGTGTGATTTGCACAGTCTCCAGAACACAGTAGGCACTTATTAAATGTTAGTTGTCGATTGATTTGATAGTTTCCCAATTTGTAAAACAAATAACACCCCAGAGGGCTCTTTTGTGGATAAAATGACTTAATTTATGTCACCAGGTGCTTACCTGAACAAACACACCAATCTCCACCCTCACTTCTAGTTTGTTCCCTTTTGTGAACAGTTCTGCCACTGCTCCTTCCTTCGTAGGATCAAATAGTGAGAGATGCCAAAGGCATCTTCCAGAAATTCCTCTTGTTTTCATTTTCACATAAGTGGAACTTTGGAATGGAGATCATGAGACTTTGCTTCACAGTCCCACAGTCTTGCTTCAAGACGTTGCTTCTACTAAAAAGACAAGAAAATATTTAGAATTTAGAACTGAAAGGGCACGTGAAGGTCATTAGTCTTACTACCTCATTTTGTAACTGAGGAGAGTAGAATCAAAGATTTGGAAGTGAAAGAGAGCATGAGTTCAATTTTCTCATTTTGCAAATGAACAGAGGTTAAGTGACTTACCCAAGGTCACCATGCAAGTACGTGGCAGATGCCATTTCTATCTGTCGTCTTTCTATCTCTGGGTAAACAACCAATGATGAACAAGAGGATGAACAAATATTGAATTCTAACTTGAACTTGGACAAACTTAGAAGCAAGACCAGTGAGGCAATATACACTATGTGAAAATCACCAAATGTCGGGATTTGGGGGGGGGCGCCACATTTTAGGGAGAACATTGATTAGCTAGAAAGAGTAGAGAAGAAGTCATTCAGGCTAACAAAAGTTCTAGAACATGCCACATAGGGTCTGGATGAAGGAACTGGAGATGGTTAGCACTGAAAAGAGAAAACTTGGGGCAGGGTAAAGAGGACCCCCAAACTATCGACACATCTGAAAGGCTACTTGTCTTAGAGGGCAACTAGGTGACACAGTAGACAGAATATTAGACTTCGAGTCAGGAAGATCTGAATTCCAATCCAGCCTCAGACATTTACTAGCTGTGTGACCCTGGGCAAGTCACTTCACTGTGTGCCTTAGTTTCTTTAACTGAAAATGAGTGAAGGAAATGGGAAACCACTCCAGTATCTTTGCTAAGCAAATTCCAAATGAAGACTCAGACATGACTGAAATGACTGAACAACAACAAATAAAAGGAATAGAAGAGTTTTGCTTTACCCAAGAGGAAAGAAATGGGAGACACGAGAATCGCAAAGAGGCGCTCTCGGACCTGAAGGGATGGGGGGGAAGCTAACAAGTGGGGCTAACCAAAAGTGCAATGGGAGTTCTTATGAGACAGTGGGCTCCAATTCCCTGGAGCTTCAAGCCAACCTGGATAGTTTTACATCAGGCAAGATATGAAGGGATTTGGGCTAGATGAGACAGCTTTTGTGATTCCTGCCATCTCAGAGGATGCTTCTTCAAGGAAGGGAATTTGGATTTAGTGACTCCCATTTTGCTGAGGTTATGGACTAAAGAAAAGAGCTGAAATTATTATGCAACTAACCATTGCCCAGGCCCTTTGGTCTTAAGAGAAGCAACATGAACCATCCCCCAGACCCTGCCTAAGGAGAAGTGGTGACTCTGGGCTTCGAATTGTGGGCATAGTAGGCCTCATCCCTGGGCTTCAGAGTCAAGGCAGTAGATTACTATACTTAGAGGACCTCAGAATGCACATCCATGTGGATCTACAGTCACCAAATACATTTGTAGATGAATAACTGTCAGAGATTCTTTCCTCTGCATTCAGATTAAGAGGGTGCAGAGCACTATGCATTAAGCATAGTGCTGTATCTCAACAGAAATCTGACTTTTAATTTTATTACTGCAGTGCCTCATTGATACTCTTTTTTTGTCTTTCACCCTATCAAAAGAATCCATGTTGTGGATGCAAGGACTTTGTAAGCTCTGGAACCATTGAAGGGAACAAGACCTTACCCTGTCAGATTGAAAAGGGGGAAATGCCTCAATAAATAATTATAAAATAGAATCTTCCTACAGGGATAATTTGTATCAGCCCTCTTGCCTCTTTGATTTCCTTCCTCTGATTTTTCTCTGGTTACTTTTGCCTACTATAGGACTTTCTAGTCCCTTCCCCTTCTCCCCAAGGGCTTTTGGATTGAGGGAGTCCAGATTGAAAATGGGGAGCTTTCCTAACACTTCTTGTCCATAAGGAGATTGCAGTCAATTAAATTCCATAATCCTAAGAAGTCTTTGCCAGCTACCCTGTAGCTACACCTTTAGAAGCATCAGCTTCTTCCATCCTCACTACCGTTGAACCCTCTAAGTCTTGTTATCGCCCTGTCTTAAATGTGATTTCCTTATGGGTAGGACTCCTTTCTTATTTATCCCCAGCAGTTAACACAGGAACTGTTATAAAGCAAGACTTCAAAAATGATTTTTTTTGTTCATTCATTCAACAAATTCATTCAACAAATGGTCAAAGACAACTATGTGCTAGTCCCTGTACTAACTTCTGAGGATTCAAAAATTAAAAAGCAAATATTCCTTGCTTTTAAGGGGCTTCTATGCTATGGTGGAAATAAATGTACACAGAGAACTAGCTATACAATATATGGAAAATAAATTCATGACAATCTGCCTAGTAAGGAGCCCGACATATCATAACATTGGGAAAGGGCTAAGAGGATACAAATTTTTACAGAAATAGTAGAATAGGAGGAGAGTTAAGAAGAATAAAAGCACTAACAGTGGGGGAGGGAAAGATATGAGAACCAAATGAGATGGAGTGCAACTATTATTATAAATCACCCTGAATTTTCCCAGATGAAAATTTAGAATTTTGACTCAATAACACTCCTTTGGTTAACATCTGAACTGCCACTGTCTATCTATTGACCACAGCCAATGGAGCAAATCATCCCTTCCAAGCTCCTGATCCACCCTGATGTAGCTCATTAACCCTTTAGAAGCTACAGGAAATTCTGCTGGCTCTTAGTTATTTTTCACGTCAAATCTAATTTTGGCTAAAGTTGAAGCTGGGATGGAGTTCACCTTACAAGGTCAGTATTTGCACTAGGATTTATATAAACTTCATTGGCCTAATCAGTTTCTGAATTCCTAGGGCCACGAATCTTCATTCTGCTTTCTTGTTCGTCTGGGTCAGATTCTACTCAATCACCACTGATCATTCAGGGTCCTACAGCCTCTGACAGACATACCTGTATTATGAAGGGTAGAACTATTAATGTAGCATGGAACAGCAGAAAAAATATTGGGTTTGAAACCAGAACTTTGCTCAAATCTTGGCTCTAATATTTAGTCCCTGTATGATTTTGGACAATTTATATGCTCTCATGTATCTATATCTCCTCACGTATCTATAACATTTCCTTTGGGCCCTCTCTACTCCCATTCACACTGGAGGACTGGTTTCTCAGAAAGTGACTGCCAAGTCTCAAGTCCTTGGTATAATTTTGTGGCTAGCTTCTCCTATTACTGCAGCTCTTGAGCCCCCATCAATGTTCTTGATGTTAAAAACAACCAGTAGACAATTTTAGCAAATGCATTTACTAAGTGTCATCTTCACCAAATTCTTTACTGTTCTCTGTGCCTAAAATCTCAGACAACTTATTACATAGTCCTATGAACAAGACTTTTTAAAGGAGGAAAACATATTTCACAATAAACAAATTGCACAAAAGTCTGTCAGTTAGGATTAGAGTATGTTACAGTTAACATTTTCGCACACAAAATAACATTTTTATTCTTTGATTATTCACGTATAGATTTAAAAGATGGTAAACATGATGATTCTTTTCTGACCAACATTTCTATGTAACATACTCATCAGTCACCAAGAAAAGTAAGGTTTCAGTCATGAATTCAGAACCCTTCAGATGGTCTGATCTTCTCCACAGTCTAGAAAACACCAAAGACAACGAAGCTACTTTTGGAATAGGGGTGAGATATATGTCGGCATCCTATTAAGTACCAGCCACCATCATCATCATCATCATCATCACCATCATCATCATCACCACAACAATACTGATGATCTTTCTGCACATACCATTTTACAGAAAGTATCTCATTTGATCCTCACGGTAAACCTGGGGGTTAAGTGATGTTATTATTATTATTATTATTATTTTGTAGCTCAGTAAACGGGCAGTGAAAGAGATTAAGGGACTTGCCTAGAGTTACACAGCTTTTACATGTCTAAGACAGATTTTGAACTCTGATCATCTAGACTCCAAGTGCTTTATCTACTGTGTCACCTAATTGCCTGTACATCATTTGAAAACCATATTCTATGGAGAAGCCGCACTCCCTTTTGTAACTGAATAGTGACTAGCCTCATGTCTAGAATGTGCCCTTCTTCAATGAGGCCTGTTAGTTTGATTCACATTTCAATCCCTGGGTGATAGTCTGGACCTAGTGCCTTGCCCATAGGTTTCTGATCAGTTGAACAACAGAATGAAGAGGAAGTCATAAACAGTAAAATGTCACAGAATGTCCCTAGGGCCCCATTCAACTAATAATTTGGTTATTTCCTAAAGTTCCAGTTTCACAAAATGATCACTTTCCCCTGGCCTTCCCCATACCCACGGCCTTCATCCAGTTCCTGCAACACCAGCTTAGAATAAAGTCTCCAGCAAAGTCCCTCATCCAGAAGGGGGAGGAAAGAGACGGCAGGAGCTTCAAACTGGAGACTGTGCTTGAAAGGTACAACTTCCCTCTTCTAAGACTCAATCAGAATAACAATGAAAAAAAATTCATCAGATGGAGACTCAAATTAATCCTGTCCTGACAACTTGGATCTTATCATGCTTAATTCCAAATGTAATTATTTTGGTATTTAATTACAAAACAGTTAATTACTTCATTTTAATTATGTATCTTTTTTAATGAGATAGAGGCTAACCAAAGGCTGATAAGGTGCTGCCCAATAGCCCAGTCATTTTTCAGTTAATCTACAACATGTATCTGCCTCCTTCCTGGATTTGTTCTGTTCCTTAAGCTGCTGTTTCATGTTCTCTGGAACTCCCTGCTTCCTGTTGGTCTCTTTTCAACCTCACAACACAGATGCCTACAGTCACAATTCATTATAAAGAGAAGAGCTGAGGATGGTTTGAGCAGTGGACAAATCAGATGCCAAGATGCCTTTTGGTTCAATGCATATTCCATCAGTACCTTCTGAATGGCAAGAGAAAACTGAAAGACCTCTAGCACTGTGGATGGACTTCCAGGGTGGGGGGCAACTTATGGGACATCATTAGGAAGAGTCACACAGGCTATATTGGCATGATGAGTTCTGATCTGATTTGTTACAGGGAATTTCCATACTGGTGGTAGCATGATCTATTTGTGAATATTTCAGTGATTAACCTGGGTCAGGGTAGAGTTGAGTGGAAGGTTTGGAGGCCAGAATGGAACCATGGAGGCTTAGATGCTACTGGCTCAAGTGGTAATAACTAGGGAATGAAACTGAGAGAGAGTAATATAATCTTTTTATAGATTTAAGAAGAGAGGCAAAGAGGAGCAGGTAAGTAGCTCAATGGATAGAGCACTGGCCCTGGAGTCAGGAGGATCTGAGTTTAAATCTGACCTCAGACATATGCTAGCTATGTGATCATCTGCAAGTCACTTAACCCCAATTTCCTCTAAATAAAAAAAAATAGAAGCAAAATTCTTTGCTGGGAAATGAGAAAGGGAAAAAATAGAAGAATATCATAGCCCATCAACAATCATAGAACTGGAAGGACCCCAAAGGGGATCTACTTCAATCCCTGAGAAAAATGAGATGGCAGATGGGAGAGGAGGAGTGATGTCACACAAGACCACATAGATAAGTGTCAGAGCTGCAATTGGACCTCCTACCTTCCAACTCCAAATCCAGGGCTCTTTCTGCCACCCCGAGGAAGCATTTTCTTTTGGGTCTTTGACACGTTCTAGCTTTGTGACCTTGGAGAAGTCACTGAACTTCAATTTCCTCATCTTTTAAACAGGAATATTTCTACTACTTAGCACCTAAGGTGGTTTTGATGAAAGCATTTTGTAAACTTTAATGTGAACTATAAATGTGAATTATTTTGTGAGACTTGAAGCGTTACAGAAAAAAGACACTTTATATTATTCTTTAAGGAGCTGTATTACAAATGTTCATATTTTTAATTTAATTGAGAGCAATTTTCATCAAAAACATGCATAAACACTTATATACTTTTATTACTTTATTTAGCTGTTACAAATCAATATATTCACTAAATAATAATTTTCTATCTTTAGAAGGCTTCCCCCTTTTTTCTTGCAACAAATTAATACATATAACCAAGTAAAATACATTTTCATATTGTCCATATCCAAAAATGTCCAACTCACTCTGCATATCTGAACTATAATTTCTCTAATTTCTCTATCAGAGGTGGGCAGCATTCTAAATTATTGATCCCCTAGATAAGAGTTCTAAAGTCTTTCAAAATTGTTCATTTTTACAATATTGTTGTTATAGCCTAAATATTCTGCTGGTTCTATAACTCTTCTCTGTTCCTATTCATGTCACTCTGTATCAGTTCAAAATGCGATTCAAATGACTTTTGTTACCCCCACCTCCTCCTTATTTGCATAGACTTTTGCTTGCACCCCTTAATTATGTGAGATGTCTTCCCCATTCTCCCCCATCCCTTTTTTTCTACCTCCTTTTTCCTTCTCTATTTAAGATTATCTACACATAACACAAATCACTCTCAGGCTCTCTATCTTAATTAACTCCCTTTATGGCACTAACTGACTGGCTTTTAGGGATGTTTTTCATCATTCTCTCCCATTAGAATGTAAACACTTTATCCTAATAAATTTGTTTCCAATTATTCACTTGTATTTAACGTTTTAAAAAATATCATATTTTTATTTATTCCAATTACATTTTATATATTTTTAGAATTTACTTTTTTAAAATTTTGAGTTCTAAATTCTCTTCCTCCCACCTTACTCCCCATACATTAAGAAAATAAGCAATATAATTTCAATTATACATGTGAAGCCTTGTAAAACACTTCCATATTAGCTATATTACAAAAAAAATCCCACAAAAAGAAAGAAAAAATAAAGAAAATGAAAAAGAATGCTTCAAGCTGTACCCAAAGTTCTTGGACTGATGAATAGAAATTTTCATCCTGGGTCCTTTGGAATGACCTTGGCTCATGGTATTGATCAGAGCAACTAAGTGCTTTAATGTTGATCATTGTTTCAATATTGCTGTTACTGTGCTTTGTGTTTAACTTTTAAACATTTTTCTTTATTCCAGTATGGACATGTCATGATTTCTATTCAGCTCTAGTCTTTCCATCAAGAATGCCTAGAAGTCTTCTATTTCACTAAAGATTAGTTTGTTTTTCCTCTGAGTAAAGATTTTACTCAGTTTTCTGGTTAAGCTATTCTTGGTTGTAACCCAAATCTTTTTATCTTTTAGATTAAAATATCATATTCCGTTCTTTCTGATCTTTTGTTAGCTGCTCACTTTTGTGTGATACTAGCTATTGTCTATTGGCATTTAAATTCTCTTTCTGGCTACTTGCAGTAGTTTTTTTTTTTTTAACTTGAAAGTCCTGGTTTTGATTTTAATGGCCTAATTTTCACTTGGGATTTCTTATAAGAGATGATTATTGTATTCTTTCTATTTTCCCTCTGTTTCTAAGATATGGACAGTATTCTTAAAATATGATAGATGGGAGCAGCTAGGTGGTGCAATGGACAGAGCACCGGCCCTGGAGTCAGGAGGACCTGAGTTCAAATCCGGCCTCAGACACTTAATAATGACCTAGCCGTGTGGCCTTGGGCAAGTCACTTAACCACCTTGGAAAAAAACCTAAAAAAATATGATTGACCAGTTCTTTCTGAACATGGTTTTTAAATTTTTTGTTGATTTTAAAATTATTTCTTGTTGATCTATTTTCCAGACTAGTTTGCTTTGGCTATGAGATGTCATATATTTTCTTCTATTTTCCCCAATCTTTTAATTTTGTTTACTGTATTTCCCCTTGTATAAGACATGTCCATGTATAAAACACACCTTAATTTTGGGGCCTAAAATTTGAAAAATAATGTATTACATAAAATTATTGAACTAAAGTTTTATTCATCATGAAATTCAAGGACCTTCTGCTCACAGATTTCAGGCAACTTTGGGGCACATCTGGGGCGTGGACGCATGCTCAGTTCATTCTGTTTCATGAACCTAAAGCACCAATCATGTCCTACTTGGAAATCAGTCACCGTTCATCAGCAATTCTTCTGGCCTCCTGCTGAACCATCTAGGTTGACACAGGAATTCCAATGGCCCTTTGCTCTTCTATGCAACTCTTCAGTTCCTTCTTTAGATCAGGCCATTTGGCTGCCTTGTCTCTCATGGTCTTCTTTGGCCATGGCATTTTCAGAGAATTTCTTCTTCCCATAGCCAGTCTTGGATTGTTTTCTCAGTTGGAGGAGAACCAAACTTACGAATGCCATTTGCTTATGCAAGTTGGATCACTTTGAATTTGAATTCAGTGCTGGACTGAATCTTTTCTGAGCCCTTTCTAGGCAGAATGTGGCAAAACATAACTTAATATACTAGTAGCAAATGCGAAACCACGAGTGCCAAGACAGCAAGCTCGAAAAAGTGGGAAATGGAAGTCAAAAAATCTGCAACCATTGTAGAAGATGCTCCCAGTTTCTAGACCCCAAATTTATCTTTAAAAGATGTATCTTATACTTGGGGAAATACAATATATATATATATATATATATATATATATATATATATATATGTATGTATGTATATATAATTCTCCAGTGGAGTCATTAACTTCTGTTTCGTCCATTATAAATTTCAAAGAGTCTGTTGCTTGAGCAAGGTACCTCTGGTGCTAACTTTTTAATTCTCTTTTCGGGTCTCTGCTCCAATGCCCTAAATTTAATTAAAATTCTTACCTCTTTCACCCTTATTTTATTGATGATATAATTTTTTAAATTATATTTTATTTTATTTTTCCAATTGCATATTATGAAACTTTTTCAACATTCATCCACATGCACATGCATATTTTTAAGTTGCATAATTTTCTTCCACCCTCCCTTCCTACCCTCCTCCCCCTAACAAGTCAGGTGAATATTGTACATAGACATTTGGGTTTAACACGTTTAAAGATTAGTCATTTTGGCAGCAGCTAGGTGGCGCAGTGGATAGGGCACCAGCCTAGGAGTCAGGAGTACCTGAGTTCAAATCTGAACTCAGACACTTAATAATTACCTAGCTGTATCGCCTTGGGGAACCACTTAACTCCATTGCCTTGCCAAAAAAAAAAAAAATCCTAAAAAAAAGATTATGAGGAATTTGGATTAAGGAAAAAGAAAGAAAACAATGAGATAGGAAAGAAATACATAAAAGAAAAAAATTTTTAAAAGTGAATGTAGTGTTCATTCAGATTCTGAGGGGGTTTTTTTGGTTGTTTTGTTTTGATTTGTTTTGTTTTTCTTCCCCTGCGTAGGGATGGCATCATCCATACCTAGTCTCCCAGGGCTGTTCTAGCTCTCTGAACTGATGAGAGGCGCTGCTTCCATCATGGTTGATCAATTCACAATGATGTTAATGTGTACAATGTTCTCTTGGTTCTGCTCCCTTCACTCAGCAGACGATATCATTTTAAATGAATTTTTTAAACCTTATGTATCATTTTTTTTCTAAAAACTTTAACTGATCTTTGGGGAGGCTGTTTTTCTTCAATGTTTTGCTTGTAAGGTGTTTTGGAATTGTTCTCATTTTCTAGGTTATATCTTGGTCAATTTTGGTCTTATTATGGCTAATGATCTTTTTCTTTGTTTCTTTATTCATTTTTATTGATCTGCTCTGGGTGACCTGATTGCTGGCCCAGACAAGAGCTCTGGGACCTTAGTCTGAGATCCCAGGCTCTCTAGCTTTCTGCATTATTTTCCTGGTCAAGATCTGCTCTGTCCAGCTATGTGGACAGTGCTCTGGGTTCTGAGTCATGTTTCCTATTGCCAGATGCAAAGTATGCAGTCCCAGGATGGGACTGGGACTCTGTGTTTAGCTCTGAAAGTCTCTACATTGCTGGCCTATTTCTGGGGGGGGCAGGAGGGGGGTCTAGGGAGACCTTTGCTGTACACCAAGGCCCAAGATGAGTCTTGTGGTTAGCTGTAGGTGTCTCTTCACTGCTTCCCTTCCTTAGAGTTTTGGCTGCTGAGTCTGTGATCCTAGCTCACCTGTGTTACACAGTTCCTGCCCTGATCACTTGCATATAGTTTGAATTTGTGATCTTGAATTTGAAAAACACTCTAGCTTCTCCTTCAATTCCAGACCCTTCCTCAATCTGGTGTTTTTATGTTATCATTTCAGTAGTTGTGTAGAGAGCTGCTCCTTACTAATTAATTATCCTAGCTCTTTAGTTCTCTAGACAACCTTTGTTATCATGTTCCTGAGAAGCATAGGTATTGGAGAAGGGACTTTAAAGAATCTCCCATTGCTACATAGGAAATACCATTGACACTCAAATCAGAAGGCCTGTGTTCAAATCCCACCTTTGATGCTCTATGACCTTGGGCAAGTTAATCCACATTTCTGCACCTCCTTTGTCCTCTGTAAAATTCAGGGCTTGGATTAGATGGTCTCTGCAGTCTCTTTCAGAACTATACTATGATCCTGTGATAGTGAGATTAATAGAATAGCAAAATATTCCTTAGAAAGCAAGAAAAGTCATCTTGATTGACACGAAAAATTTGACAAGGAGAATAGAGTTTAAAGGAGGGAAGGATGATCATAACAAGCCTTGGGAGAAGGGATTTTCCAAATGGGACAACCATTAAGAAGAAGAGCTCAAAATGGGGTAGTACAGTGCAGGCTGAGAGCTTCAGAGTTTGAGAGAATACAAATGAGCATGATAACTTTTGATATGAGTTAAAAATGGGGGATGAAGAGAGCCTAAAACTAATTGGGATCACAATCAATCCTGGGATCTGAGTTCAAAGGGACCTTAGAAGTATGATATCCAAATCTGGCCTGAGATATTTACTAGTTATGTCACACCAAGAAAATCACTTCACCTTGTTTTCCTCAATTTCCTCATATGTAAAATGAACCAGAGAAGGAAATGGGCAAACTACTTCAGTATCTTTGCCAAGAAAACCTCAAATGGGATCCCCAAAAGTTGGATACCACTTAAATAACTCAACAACAACAAATCCTTTTAAGAGAGTTTTTAAAATATTTGAAGGCCACAGTCATGCCTCCTTAACCCATTTCTTCTTCAGACTAAACATCCCTACTCCTTACCAGTAATCCTCTTGGGTATAGTCTTCAGTTCCTTCCCCAACTACTTGCTCTCTCCAGACTTGATCCAAATCATTAATGTCCTTCCTAAAACATGACCCTTAACTGAATGTAAGACTCTTGATAATCAATGAGAGTAGATCTGAAATTAAACTCTGTGATACAGACTGTGGTAATGGTGGTATTTCCTCAGTTATTTCAGATCTCACCTATCACAAGACTCAAAACATAGAAGTTTAGAAAAGGTAGAGGTTCTTTGGTCCTTTCTCATGGGAGAGCTTATAGAAAAAGAAAAGGAGTTGACATTCAAATCAGTCAATTTTGCAATGTGCCTGTTGCTCTTTAGAAACAGTGGGGAGGATCACAGCCCAGGGAAATCAATAGTCAAGGCAGATTGGAGGTTATCTATGGATTTCTCTCACCTGTTCCATGGCCTCCCCTCCCTCCATTGTACAAATCATCAAGAGGAACTCAATTAGTGGGAAGAACCAACAGGACTTCCTGCCACATTCTTTCACTGACCCCTAGCTTAGAGTCTCTTTTTCTCTCACCCACAAAGTATATTTTTTTGATTTGATATTTATTGTGCTATGTGCTTTTTGTATTTTTGATTTGTTGATTTGATATTTTGTATTTTTATATTTTTGATTTGATATTTTGATTTGATATTTATTTTGTTATGTGCTTTTAAAAAAATTTGTTCTCCCACTATAGGCTGTGAGCTCTCTGAAAGTAGGGACTTCTTTCATTTTTGTCTTGTTATCTCCAGCACTAGCACAGTACCCTAACCATGGAAGTGAGTAGCTAAGGGGATCATGAAAGGTTTCATGTAGAAGATGGCCTTTGAGCTGCACTTTGAAGGAGGATAGGAATTATAAGGAGCTAAAGGAAGGAAAGGAGGGCATTCCAGGCCTAAGGAACCACCTCTACAAAGGCTTGGAGACCAGAGATGGAATTGAGTAGAGGTTCAGGAGGTAACTGCACTGGAATAAGAATAAGAAAGACCTTAGTTCAAACTCCAACTTGGTCACCTCCTGGTAAATCACTTAATCTCTCTCTTAGTGTCAGTTAATAGTAATAGCTCTTGTCTCAAAGAATTGTTGAGAGGATAAAATGAGATAATATATGGACAATGCTTTGAAAGTCCCAAATTTTCTATGCTGTTGTTTAGTCATGTCAGACATTTTGTGATCCAATGGAACATGGGGTTTTCTTGGCAAAAGAGACTGGAGTGGTTGCCATGTCCTTCTCCAGCTCATTTTATAGATGAGGAAACTGAAATAAAAAGGGTGAATTTATCCAGGGTCACTTAGCTAGCAAGTGTCTGAGGTCATATTTGAACTCATGAAGATGAGTCTTCCTGACTCCAGGCCCAGTGCTCTAGCCAGTGAGCCTTCTATCTGCTCCGAGTGATATATACATGCTAATTCTATTATTATCATCATTATCATTATCATTGTCGTCTTTATCATTAATATTATTAATATCAAAGCAAGTTTGGTTGAACTGAAGAGTACAAGAAACTGTATTTGCAGCTAGTTAGTAAGCTAGTTAGTGAAAAGGTTAAATGATAACTGATATTGAACCTGGGCCTTTGATTACATTGATATAAGCAATTCAAGTGGGCACCTTTTCTGTCACCCTTTATGCAATTTATGATCTTGAAGGTTTGACCAGAAAATTGTGACACTAAAGCCAAGGTCCCACCACCAGTATGTGTCAGGGCAGCCTTGAACCTAGGTCTTCATGGTTTGGATGCAGATTCTCTCTCCACAGCCCAGGATGGATAAGACATCCTTTTGTGTAGACTTTGACCAACAGAATTTACTTTAAAGAAGAGTAATAGATACAACTTGGGAGAAGGGTTCTTATTAATCCACTAAAAGGAAACAAAATCATTTTGCAAACTCATTTCCACATCATCAAAGTAATTTAAAAATACACCCTCTGACCCATGCCAACATTTCTATACCAAGAATCCCTACTTCCTACTGCAATAATCTAGACAAACAACTGACTATTATTACACAGGGAAAATAACTTCTAATTTTTAGAGTTTTTGGGAGAGTCATCAGCTTCCTTTAGTTCCATTCTGCATTTGAAGGAGTTATTTTCTTCAGAGAGCTTTTTTTATCTCCTTTTCCAGCTGGCCAGTTCTGTTTTTTAAGGCATTCTTCTCCTCATTTCCCTTTTGTTTTGCTTTTTCCGTTTGGCCTAAACTGGTTTTTAACATATTATTTTCTTCAGTATTTTTTGTATTTCTTTCACCAAGTTGCTGATTTGGTTTTCATGATTTTTCTGCATTGCTTTCATTTCTCCTCCCAATTTTTCATCCACCTCCCTTAATTTCTTTTCAAAGTCGTTTTTGAGCTCATCCATAGTCTCAGCCCATTTTCTATTTGTCCTGGAGATTTGGGATATGGAAGCTTTGATTTTGTCATCATCTGAGTATGTGTTTTGATCTTCCATGGGACCAAAGTAATTTTCTATAGTCAGATTCTTCTTTTTCTGTTGTTTACTCATTTCCTCAGCCCAAGACTAATTTGTAGCACTTCCAAGGCTTTGGGGTTTTTTTGGGGACACCCCACTGAGACCCCTATTCCTCCAAGGTCTCATTCTCTCTTGCCTGTGCAAGATAAGTAGATAACCACAGGTATTCCCCTCTGCCCTGGAGCTGTGAGGAGGATCCCTGCTATCTCAGTATGGAAGGCCAAACTGCAACCTGGATCTGAGTGGGGGCAAACAGCAGAGTCCTGCCCCAGCGAGAGCAGAGAGATTTCTGTGGTCTCCCCTGACCCTCTTACTGTCTGTGGGCTGTGCTCTGGGGGTGCAGGCTGGTTTCCCTTGATTCTCGCTGCAGGTTCTGTGGCCAGTGTTCCTCACTCCACACTCATTCTGTTGTAACAGAGTTCTTGAAAATAACTTCTTTAAAACAGAAATGATAGACCCCCTCAGATGAGTTAGTTCCTTCCACTTGAGCAATGCCATTTCAATTCAAGGAAGGTTATTACAAAAAAAAAACCCCAACCCCAACAGCACTTATTTCAAAAATTAGTTTGGAGTTGGGGAACAAGTAGAACAGAATGTTGTATGCATTATTAGGCAAGGTATCATTTTTTTGCTTAATTATTTTTCTTCATCACTACAGAATGTGTTGATATGAGACAAAAGGCATCAATAAAACATTTTAAAAATAATAAAATTTAAAGCAACTATTTTGAGCCTTTGAGAATCTGTGGGGAATGAAAGTGGGTGCTGACAAGTGATATGGGCTCTTTAGGTTGGTTTGAATAAAAGTCTGGACTTCTTTAAAGTGACTGTAATGAAAGAGATATTTTCTCTCATTTGGAAATGTTATATTAAATCTAAAACAAGTCCACATTATTTCCAATGTCTAAAGTACTTGGCTTTTTATCCAAAGTTTAAATGTAAACCTGCTCCAAGCCAAGGACCATTCAAATGAAAACATGCCAAATCTTTTCTTGTATTTTTCCATCTAAGCCTTAAGGATTAATGGAAAAGAGTCATTCCAAGGGATCTGTGCTCTCTGAGGAGCCATCTCAACTGAATGCTATGCTCATCCACACCCTATAATCCTGTAGATTACCCCAATGGATGAGTGATCCAACCACCTTTTCTATTCACTATTTACTTTATCATGAAATAAGATCAATACAAAACAGGGAGAGAACTTCTTAAAGTGATTAGAGGAACAGACTAGATGATGAATCACAATTAAAAATTCAATGTGCAACAAACCATAAACATAATTATTTGTCAGCTAAGTTCCTTATTTGACAGGAATTGTGGGGGGAACTGGAAAACAGTTGATCAGAAATTAGTTTTAGGTTAATATGTTATACCATATACAATAAGTCAACAATGAGTAAATGACTGAACATTGAAAATTACATTATTAAAAAAATAAGAAAGCTGTTTGATAAGGTAATACATCACAGTTTTACCTTATGTCTTAATATAATTCATTTCAACACTTTAGGAGCAAGGCTTAAATATGAAAAGGAAATGTTTCCTGTACTAAGGGTTCCTATCCTTCCAGAATCTCTGTTAAGTTTTCCACTTATCTGTGATATTGACTATAAAGGTGACTTTGGCTAAATTATTTAAACAAACTTGTCCTCAGTTTCCTCATTTATAGAGGTCCTCTGAGGTCCTTTCCAGCTCTAAATTGATGATCCTGTTCTAACTGGGTCATTAGGAACTTTCTAAGGCATCAACATATCTAGGAGCACTTCCTCCCCAAGGCAAGAAGGTCCTTTGGAAGGTTGTGGAACAGCCATCTTAGCCACTAGGGTTGTGTTGGTAAATGTTTAATGGTCAGTTCAGGGGCTGGGCAGTGATATATAAATTATATGGCACATTTAAAGTTTAATTTGTATTCAGTCATTATAAGATGGCTCCAGAACCCCCTTGGATTCCATGGTACTGTTCTCCACTGGCTACATTTTTCTCTGAGCCTAATTGGAATGTGAACTAAACTCCCAAGGGATTGGATGAGTTGACATCTTCAAACACAAATGGAATTGTTCCCTATGACTCTGAGTTTGCCCCAGGTAGACTCAGAGTTCTTGCTCCTTATGTCCTTCCTACAGTTAACCCATCAAAAATCAACTCAAAAAAGAGTTTGAATCCATTAGTGGCCTTATTGTCTCTGTCCTAACTTGGAGAGAGAATTTTGCAGCAAGCAGAATAAGATTGCCATTTGAAAGGGGAGAAGAAATTCATATCCTGTTCCCCCTCCCACATACATACCCATCCTGGGAATCAAGTTGTAGCAAGAGTGGAAAAGAAATCCATCATTCTAGAGAGGGCTCTGATAAATGGGAAGTACCTGGGTGATCTTAGACAAGTCACCTATTCTCCATTAGTGAAACCTCATTCATTAGGCCTCAGTTTCCTCATCTGTAAAATGAGGAATTTGACTTCTGAGGTCCTTTCCAATCCTAGATCTAGAATCCTTTATACTAAAGTCACTATAATTCCCTGGGTCTCAGTTTCTTCTTTATAAAATGAAAGGGATGGCCTAGATGATTCCAATCATTAGATCTATGATCAGTGTGGTCTCCTGAATTGAGGGCTGCACCTAGTGTTAGATCCAAATCTTGTTCTGATACTTTTCAATTGTATGACCTTGGACAAGTCACTGAACCCCACCTAACCTCAATTGCCTTATGGGAGAGAGAGAGAGAGAGAGAGAGAGAGAGAGAGATATTCATTTCCTTATGACACATACCAACAATCTTAACCACAGAGATCTTTTGTAGACAGCAGAAAATTTGAATCATATTCTCTCCTTTTCTTTCTGTCTCTGTTTCTCTGTCTCTCTCTCCCTCTCTCAAACATACACAACCATTGCTCAGAATATCAAACAGATCAATCATTCTAGGACTGGGTGGTTCATAGACAACAGGCAGATTCTAAATATTGGTTCTGATTACTTACAAATCACTGGAGATCTGGCAGAAAGAAAGGGGAGCATTGAAGTGGGGATTAATTGCTGGAATTTGCTGCTTGGAATCCTTCCTCCCCAGTCACAAGTAGAAGAGATGACAACTGGGGAACTTTCATTTCCCAGGGCAGTCTCTGTCTCTCTCCCTCAGAAAGATGGAGCCATGATTGACTTTGCTGCTATCTTTTTCCTAACGGCCCTATGTCCAGTGGTTTTTAGCAAATCTCCAATCCCAGGAATCTTGGGGGCAATTCAAACATTTCAGGCCCATAAGGGTTGGTCTTGGGAAACCTATTCCAGGTTCTGGAGAAGCATCTTGTATTCAACTTTTAAGAAATATATTTCATAGTATCATGAAAATAGACACATTCTGTTGACTGAATATATGTTGCCACTCATTTCAAAGGAAAAATCATCCAAAGCTTGAAAAATAATATATTATGTAAAAAAATCACTGAATTTGGAGTTCAGATCCAGGACCCACTAGTTGTGTGACTTTGGGTTCATGCTAGACTTCAGTTTACCCAACTGCAAAATGAAGAGGTTGGATCAGATGATCTTTAAGGTTCTGTCCTGCACTTAATTCTATAAATCTTTACCTATTCATTTAAAAAGTATTTTCCCCTCAGATCTATGGTTTCATTAGTGAAGAGAGCTTCCAGTAAGGAAAAATATCCATTTTCCAACACTGATCAGCCATTTCAAACTTCCAGAGCTACATTGGAGCCCCAAGAGGTGAAATGACTTGCCCAGGGTCTCCCATTCAGCATGTTGCAGAGACAGGACTCAATCTATGTCTTCCTCTGTCCACTATAGTGCCAAGCACCAGAGATACAGAGACAAGAACAAAGCACTCTCTGACCTCAAAGCATGCTTTTTTTCATTCATCCATTTCTTTCCTCTCTTCAGCACTCTGACCTTGACTTTTATTCCTATTGGGAATATACTATGGATACTGATAAGTAAAAACCAAGAGATTTGGAGGATGGGATGTGAAATCACTAAAATCTGGTGGGGAGCGTATTGGACTGAATGAAGTCTAAGGCCCCTCCTAGTCCAATTTATAATCTTATGTAATAAAACCTGTAACTGGGCAACTAGGTGGCACAGTGGATAGAGCACCAGCCCTCGAGTCAGGAGGACCTGAGTTCAAATCCAGCCCCAGACACTTAATAATTACCTAGCTATGTGACCTTCAGCAAGTCACTTAACCCCATTGCCTTGCAAAAACCTAAAAATTAAAAAAAATAAAACCTGTAACTCTTAAAGTGAGACATAAATCTTAAAAAACAGTTAAGCTTCCATCCTCATCCCCTTAGGCACCCATCAGGGGCCTGAGGAATCAGTGATAGAAGAGGGATGTGTCAGTGAGAGGATAGTACTAAGAGACAACATAGGGCCAAAAACAGGTAACAAGAGTTAGATGATTTTGAGGCTCAACAATGATACTAGGAGTACCGCCTTGGACAAATCACTAAATTTTTCTGAGCCTCAGTTTATTTTTCTTCAGTATAGCAGTGGTCATGCTTACCTTTCAGATTTGTGAAATGTGAATAAATTTATTATTGTTTTTGTTGAATCATATTTAAGTTATTAAGTGACATCTTCAAACACAAATGGAATTGTTCCCCATGACTCTGTCCTTATACATACCTGAGTTTGCCCCAGGTACGCTCACAGTTCTTGCTCCTTATGTCCTTCCTACAGTTAACCCATCTAAAATCAACCCAAACAAAGAGTTTGAATCAATTAGTGGCCTTATTGTCTCTGCCCTAGCATGGAGAGAGAATTTTGCAGCAAGCAGGACAAAGGGGAGTCATCAGCTTCACTCTCTCCTCTGGAACCATCTAGGTCTAGTGTCCAGATAAGGATCAGGATCACTGAAGGTGGCCCTGGATGCAGGGAATATCTTTCCCAGGAGGTCACACTCATTCAGTGATTAAGGCTAAGTAAGGGGGACTTGAGGTAATGAAAAGTACTATCAAAATCTTAGCTGCCTTGGAGTTCTGCCTGGAAGAGAAAGCAGCCTCCAGGATGCTCGCTAGCCAGGACTTAAGGAGAAAAGAAAATGAGAACAATGGAGAAAAACTTCTCAGTGTTCCCAACTCCTACCTTAACTCCAATTCTGTATCTATGGATATGAGAGGAGGCATTGGTTTTCCAGACTATCCTTCATCCTGATGTCAGTGAATAGGTTCAATGACTACAGGGATCATCCAAAGCAGCAGATATCCATCATGACTGGGACAATTATTGAAACACCTAGAACCTCCTAGAGTCACAGATGTTAGGCCTCAGGAGGTCATTAATTTGTATATATCTTGATTTAACTTATTTGCTTATTATCAACTCAATTAGTCTTTTATCTCCTTTTATATTTCTAGTGTCTGGCACAAATGTTTATTGACTGACCAATTAACACGATTCTTTATGCTCTAATAATTTTATCACATGAAAACACTTCTTTGATTTGAGTTACAAAATCAATCAATAAAAAAATGGTGTCAATTAGGTATGAATAATTCATAGATGCCTCTGGTGAATCAATCAGAGGTGTAAACAATTCCTAGACACTTTGTCATATCAGTTAATCGAGGGGGTAAACTAGACATAAATTGAGTGAAATCAGAGGGTGCCACACAAGAAATGTCTTTTGGTGGTTGAAGAGAATCAGTCACACTCTATGGGGTTTGGATAAAGCAAGAAACTAGTTCAGAAGTCAACATTCCAATAACATGGTGGAAATGCATCAGTCAAGCCCCTGAAAGAGAATCATTTGGAGGTAGGAAGAGAAGAGGTCTCCTTTCCTAACCTCACCTTCCACCAGAGGATGACCTTGTGAGTGTCGAATGGGATGCCCATTTCTCTCAGTAGCAGCATTCATAGAGCAGCAGCTGAGGACATTGGAAACCCCAAGAATGCTGAACCTCAGCTACAGCAAAAAGTCCTGAGGACTCCATGAAAGGAGAGAAGGGGGACAACTAGGTGGCACAGTAGATAGAACACTGGCCCTAGAGACAAAAGGACCTGAGTTCAAATCCGGCCTCAGATACTTAATAATGACCTAGCTGTGTGATCTTGGGCAAATCACTTAGCCCCATTGCCTTGCAAAAACTAAAAAAAAATTAAAAAGAAAATAAAATATAAGAAAAAGAAAGAAAGACTTCCAATAACCAGAAACCATGAATTACTCTTTGATCATGTGTATTTTCTAAGTTTGAGCTCACTCTCCCCAGGGACCTTGTATGTACAAGGATTGAGGATATCCTAAACCCCCAAAGGTCTTTCCAAACACATTGGTATATACCCCTGTCAGAAAGCTAATTAAGTCTCATTGGCCCTTTAACAATAGGATGCACAATGGTTGGGGGTTTGTGAGTGATAGTGGTAGAAAACCATCTCCCAAACCCTTTAACTCTAGAACCCTGAGCAGAGAAACAGTCAACTGTCATCTTGACACCCAACCTATCTTTAAAATTGGGAAGTTGGAGAGTGAGTTAGAAGGGGTACTATAAAAGCCACACAAAACCTACATATGTTGTGCTCTTCCCCCCATCTCTAGACGGTAATCACCATGAGGACAAAGACCTTATCTCATATTTCTTTGCATCTCCCCAATCTTTAGTACTGGCTAACTCAATAAATGAATGAATGAATAAATAAATAAACATTTATGGAGTATGAGCCAGGCATTATAGTAAGTGTCAGGAATACAAATAGGAAAAAAAGAAATTTCTGTCTTCAAGAATCTTATGATCAAATGAGGGAGAAAGGAGAAGGTACCTGGAATAGGCTCATGATAGAGAAGAAAAAGAAGTTCAAAAAGGGTTGCATCCAGATGAGCAATGAGGAGATGGTTGAGCTAAGCTCCCTCCTTACATGAAGGCTTTGGAGTTCATAACCCACCCTTTAATCCAAGAGTGATGAACTGCTGATGGGATCTTGTCAGATGATGCTAAATAATTATTTGAATCTGAATTGATTTGAACCTAAGCAGAGGTGTCAATCATTCCTTTTTTCTCTGTTCCACAAAACCAGAGGAAACTGAGGATTGACTTTAAATAATAATTATTCACATTTCTAAAATATTTTAAGGTCTCCTTGCAATAGTCATGCAGGAGGAATAGAAGTCCTAGACAAGTCACTTAACATCTCTTTCAAATATTAACAGCACCACCTTCCTTCTAGCATTGCTGTAACATCAAATAAGAAAATGAAGGCTAACGTTTTTTTCCTACAAACCACATAAAGCTATAGGACTATGAGCTCTTGCTACCTACTCCCATATTGCAGGTGAAAAAATCAGATTCAGAGAAGCTGTGACTTGCTTAGTATCACCTAGATTGTATCAGAGCTAGAAGTTGGACTTATATCTCTGGAGTTTTTCCTACCACTCCAAGTTGCCTTCCTTCTCCAAGTAGAAAACCTGCCATTATTTGTAAAATAACATTTATGAAAACCCAATTCTGATTCTCCATTGGCAAAGGGGTAGGCAGTCTGTCTTATGGCATGACAAACACACAACTGCCTCCTTTATGTTGTCCACAGGGACATGAGCTTAAGGTTTTCTGAATATTTAGCCCAATGTGAAATTATTGACCAAACCATTCCTTTAAGAAATTCGAAGGCATCATAGATAGAGAGTTAACCATGGAATCAGGAAGACCGGGTTCAGGTCTTGTTTCTGACACACACAGACTCTGTGATTCTGAATAAGTAATTTAACATCTTTAGTAACAGGCAAATTCTCGAAGACTATCAGTCACAGAGAAGAGATCAACTTGCACTGATAGAGGGAATTTCCTCACCAGGTGTTCCCTTCACTAGAAATCAGGTTGGGATAAACAAAAGTAAAAGCATATCCATGCCCTTAGATGTCCCTCCTCCCCCAAAACTCGACCCTCTGTCAAAGACACAAAGAAGGATGAGGAGCTAACTGTCTTGAGAAAAAAAAGAAGGGAGATCAGAAAAAAATGAAGAAAACTCTGAACTGCCCTTCTCCAACTGTAGTTTCACACATATGAATATGGGAAGGATCTGTGATTCCTATAGTCTAGGGAGCTCCCAGTGTAGGAATGCCTTCCTCCAGTGTAGATTGTGGTTTCTGGTTTCTCTAAGATTTGGTAGATTTGGTACCTAGCAAGTAAATGATTTGGCTCCTTTCAAGTAGGGAATGGAAGACAAAAGCCAAACAGGACTTTATCTCAACCAATGTCTTTTCATTCATTCATTCATTCATTCATTCATTCCATTCCATTCCATTCATCTCCTCTGTGATCCAATTCTCTTTTCCAACCAGATGAAAACAGCTGGTACATTAGGAAGTAAAACGAAAGACATTTGGGGAAGGGGTGGGGGAGGACAGCAACCATTATTATCTTTATATCCCTGGCAGCTACCAGAAGCCCTGGGCCATAGCAAGTAATTAATAGATGCTTACTGATGAACTGATTGCCCAGGACTCTTATCCACTCTTCCACATTGCCTTTACCATAGTAGGTCCTTAATAAATGGTTCTCTAATTACTGAAGTCTTGGCCAATACCAAGTTTTTATTCCAAGTTGCTATCATTCAGCTGTAGTTTCTTATTCAGACTCTACCCTACTGATGAGCCTATGATTGGTGCAGCAGAGTGGAGATGGTGCTGGACCCTTAGAGTGCATCCTGCCTCTGAGACAGGCTAGCTGTGTTCATTAACTTTCTGGATTTTTTAACTGCAAAATGAAGTATGAAATAAGGAACAGCAGCATGTACAATGGAGAGAGGACTGGGTAAGGAATCAAGAGGACTTTACAACCCTTAGGCAAGTGACTTCCATCTGGGCCTCATTTCCCTACTCTGGAAAAAGAGAGGATTAGACTCAATAGGTTGTAAGGTCCCTTCCAACTCATGATTCTCAGTTGGTTCTTGTGAAACACAGGGATTTGTTGTCTAAGAAGATTCACACACAGTCTTTTTTGAGTTCTGTTACCTAAAGAGAAATGACAAGGGAAAAGTCAGAACCAGAGAGAGACAAAGATAGTCAAATCAGAGAGATGAAGGGGAAGAGAGGCAAGACAAAGAGAGAGAGAGAGAGACAGAGACAGAGAAAGAGCAGAAAGAGAGACAGAGACAGCAAATTTTGCTTCACTTTTCCACTTACTTTATCCCCTCCCCCTTAGAAGGAGCCCAGATGTTCTGGCCCTTGGCACCCATGGAGAATTGAGCCAGCTCAGACAGTGAGGACAAAACAGAGGTGAGTGGTGAACTGTGAGCTCCGTCTCCAAGGCCCCGTTCGATTCCCAGCTTGTCAGCTGGGCTTTTCAGCAGTGGTGCCAATTATTTCTCCAGGTGGCCATGGATACAGAGAAGTGGGTGCTTGTCAGTTTGCAATGGGAACCTAATTAAATGATAACTTGGGCCTTCTGATTCCCAGTTGGTCTTTGGCAACACACAAGATAGAAAAGAATCATGAGGAGTCAAACAGGAATCCTCTTTTTTCCTCCAGCCCACTCCCTTAACAACTGATTAAGCTAGAAGTTGCTGCCTTCCTGCTCAGAGAATCCCAGTCCTGAGTAGCTAGAGATTTTTTTGTACAGCTGTTTTGTTTATTTTACAAGGAAATGACATTCTTCATTGATTTTCCACATATAAATATCACAATAATATCATCAATGTGCTAAAACACTTTGTCCCCAAAGACCAGGTTATAGTTTTTTGGTTGTGGATGAGGGAAAGATCAGAACGTTGCTCTTTTTCTCCCTTCACAAAATTATATACAGGTATGGTCCAAATGAAGATTGCCTTTCCTTATTTCTGAGTGAAAAGATGTGAAAGGGGGAGGGGGGGCAAGAATTGATTTTCTGATGTTTTCCTTGGAATTCTCACCACTTGTCAATCACTTTCCTGGAGATAGGACCTGCACTGGACTTGATTTCTCATTAGGCAGTGACTCATAGGCAAGGCAGACTGATGAACTGCCCATTGTACCAACTGAATAAGTGAAGCAAAACAAAACAAAATTGGAAGGAAATGTAAATAGCAAAGCATGGTTCTGCTCTCATGCTTTCAAACCCATTTGGATACATGTTTTCCTCCTCAGATTTATTTCTGCAGAATACCTGGATATTCCATCCCATCTTTCTCCCTCTGCCTTGGGCCTTATGATACCTTCATTTGACAAAGGTTTTCTTTTTTATAACATCAGAGAACTAGAGCAGGAAGAGTTCTCAGAGGCCTTCCAGTTAATGCTTTCATTTTAAAGAAAAGGAAACTGCGGTATGAGCAGGTGAAGTGATCAGTACAAGGTCACACAGACAGAAAACATCAAAGATGGAATTTGAACCCAAGTCAGTACTTTTTCTAATGGACTTCATTCTATCAGAGCAGGGAATCACCAGGTTCCCTCCTTGCTGGCATGTCAACCTCCTTAATTATATCAGTAAAAAGGTGAGAATAAGGCTCATTAGCAAATTTATGTTCCTCCTCCTTACTGCCACAACTAAGCAACAAGTCACTGGAGCAGAAGATCAGGGCTTTGCCTGGTGCCAGTGAATAGTAGGCATAATCATTGACTCTTTATCTTCTCAGCTCCTTGAGGGCAGAGGCTATTTTGGCCTTTGTACCTTCAGCTTATTGCAGTGAATGGCAAATAGTAGGTGCTTAATAAGTGTTTGTTGATTTGACCCACTCCTCCAAGAGACAGAAAACTGAAACTTTGGGAAAGGAGACAAGAATGAAGCACCTTGGCGCTGTCTTGAATTCCAGTCCAGTTTTTTCCTTTGAGGTTACATGCCAAGCTAGTGAAATTTTTTTCAATCCAACTTTGGGAAGGAGTAAGGAATGGGTTTTCTTTTGGCTGGGAGCTGTGATTTCATTGGTGTAAGGCACCCTCTCTAACTCTCCTTTTACTTGTCTAAGTTAACTGGAACTAGTGAAAGGGAAGGGAAAGGAGCACACCTTATTAGGCACTTATTGTAGGCTAGGCACTGTGTTGTGTCCTATAAATATCTTATTTGATCCCCCACAACAACCCTGTGAAAGTGACACATTATCGGGCCATTTTATAGTTGAGATTAAGAAATTTGCTTAGGGTCATGTAACTACTATGTCAAAGAAAAGAGACTGAAGTTTAGTCATCTTGATTTCAAAGCCAAGTAGCTACCCATTATTCTACATGTTCTCCTTTGGAGTGTTCCAGTTAATTAGAAACTGTTTCTCATTGGGGCAAATTAATCCATTCTGACTCCCCAAAAGCTTAGCCACATTCCCTTTGCTCCTAACATAGAGCAAGGATGAGGAAGACAGGTTGAGAGTAGAAATCAGTGACCAACATTCGGATATCATTTTTCCATATTAAGAGATCCAAGATCACACCAAAAATCCTGAGAGACCCTTCCCTCCCTCTCAAAATGTTCTTTTGCTTATTATCCTGATCATAAAAGTTCAGAGCGCTAACCTCCCTTCTGACCTCACATTCACATCACCAGCTGCTTTTGTTTTATCCCATATCGGCTTGTACTGAGGCATCTCAAACTCAACAAGTCCAAAACAGAACTCATCCTTCCGCTTCCCAACTTTGCTGGTGCTGTCCACGGTACTACCATCTTTCTAGTCAACTGGGCTCATGCTCAACGCTTCACTCTCATTCATCCCACATATTCAATCAGCTAATGTCACAAGTCAGGGGCTCCCTTATGTATCCAGAATCCAAAAGAAAGTCTTCTTTTCATCATTTAAGGTTCTTAATAATGAGTTCCCTCCTACCTTTCCAGTCATTTTACAATGTGATCTGACTCCACTAATAGTCTTGCTTCTCATAGATGGCACTCCTCCTTATACCATACTTTTCACTGAGTTTTTCCTATGAATAACACACACACACACACACACACACACACACACACACATATATATTTATTTAATTTGTATACATATATGTATACCTTAAAGCATAATGTGTCCTCATAAAAAGTGATATTCGGGTTTTATATGAGTCAAATGATGGGAAGGAGGAAGTTTATATTCAATCAATAGATTAATAGTAATGTTATTATGTGCCTATGACATGTCAGGTCCCATGTTAGGCACAAAGGATCCCTAGAAAAACTATGAAGCAGTCCTTCCTTTCAGAAAGTTGGCATTCTAGTAGTGGAAAGAACATGTTCATATGTAAAAACACATAAAATATAGACAATATAAATAAATATTAGGTAATTAGAGGGAAGGACGCTGGCTTCTGGGTTGGAATGGGGAAAGAATCAAGGCTGCATGGAAGAAGTGAGTTCTGAACAGAAGGGTGAACTCTGACTTATTATTTATCATGTCATTGTCACATAAATGACAATCATTTAGGACAGTTTATTCCAACTATAGAATTCAATTCCGAGTGCTATTATTTTTATGCTATGTTCCATTCTAGATTATCTGGCAAACTGAGCAGAGAAAAAACCCCAAGGCTTTTGGTATCCTATAGCCCATAGTAAGAGGTGAATTTCTTTTAAGACTGAATTTCTTCTACAATTCAACAAGAAATTTTGGCTTTTGTGTTGACTCAGTCTGAGCCTTTCCTTTAAAAAAAAATCACACAATGGGTCTCCAAGTTGGGAGCCTTATTTAAACTTGCCAGGAAAAGAGCTTTCATTTGAAAGGAAGGATCTTTGTTCCTCAGTTTATATTCAAGGAACTCATTTCTTAATGGAGATTGCAACAATAGCTAAAAATACATAACTGCAGAACAAACAGTCCTATTGTGATACAGCTAACAAATGTTTTGACTGTCTCTTTGTTTTCTTCTCCTCTCTTTTATTTCTCTTAACCAAGAACAAATTTCTGAAGCATGAATCTAGCTCAGTAAATGGTGTTATAAAGAGAGAATAATAATTCTCTAATACTGAATATCATGCAGGAGGAAATAGACTAACATCCCTAGGCAGTTAGGGGATTAATTGTCATGGGTATTTAGTTTGGGATTAATAATTGTTTTAACCAAACAGGTCTCAGAACATGCCAAGGGAGAAGGAGGAAAAGATACTGAAGAAGGAAAATGAATTCATTATCTGAAATTTGGAGACTAAAGCATTTTCTCATTAGCAAGCTTCTTTCTTCTAGTAATATGAATAAATCTAACAAAAGCCAGTTTTATGTTTTATTAAATAAAAATATCAGCATTGCTTGATCCCACTTTGCTCTTTCTCCCCAAACTTCATTCAAACCAGAGCTTGATTCTCATTAGATTCCAAGTCTCAAGAGTCTATCATCCCCCCCCCCCACGTCCATTAGTAATCAAGTTTAAAGACTTTGATATTATTTATCTAGAAAATTCTGGTAAATAGAAAATTCTAACTAGAAAATTAGTTTAAGGAACATGTTCTTGTTTTTCTCCTTGGTGGGCTATTAGCATAATAGATGAAAAAAGGAAGAGGAAGAGGAGGAAGGGAAAGTAAAGGGAGTCCATCATATTCATGAAATGTCTTCATGATCAATGTTAATAGGGGTGGCTAGGTGGTGCAGTGGATAGAGCACGGCCCTGGAGTCAGGAGGACTTGAGTTCAAATCTGACCTCAGACACTTAATGATTACCTAGCTGTGTGGCCTTGGTTAGGTCAATTAATCCTATTGCCTTGCAAAAAAAATAATAATTAATATTAATAGGTAGCCTTAGCTAAGGTGGTGGTGGTGGTGGGAGAACTACATTTCCCAGGTTACCTGGACCCAGTTTGAGAATGAATGAAAGTTTTTATCAAGCTAGGCATAGTACTAAGCATGAAGATGCAAATACAAAAAGTAAAAGGTGGTCCCTAACTTCAAAAAACTTGCTCTCTCATGGGGAAGAGAAAGGAAAGTGGAAAGGAGGGGAGGGGAGGGGAGGGGAGGGGAGGAGAGGGGAGGGGAGGGGAGGGGAGGGAGAAGAAAGAAAGAAGGAACAAAAGACAAAGAATGTCTGTTGCTCAAATGTCCAGCAGTGAGGAAGTAGTTTCGACTACTCCCTTAAGTATTAATGGTCCTTCCTTCATAGAGGTGATACCAAGACATGCATATGAATTGTATTTAAGTTTAATTTAATTTAGAATTATATATTTAGATCTAGGAGGGTTAGGGTACAACCTCCACATTTTACATATGACCGCAGAGAGCCTAAGAATCATACTGGGTGTAAATTCCAGAATTCCAACTCCCTCAGAAACTCCCTCTGACAAATGTTCTGAGTCTTCCAGAAAGCTTCTGCTCCTCACTGCTTCATCTTTGGGGGTTTCTATATAGCAATTTTGCAAAATCAGCTGTCCACAGACTTGCAAAAATTCCCATCCCAAATTCACTGTTAATTTTCATTTTCATTTGGCTGCCAGCTAGGAGATTACAAGCACAATTCCTCTCAGATTTCTTTGCCAAAAGGGTGAAGTTCAAGATGCCACTGGACATTCTGCATACCTCAACAAAACCATTTAGGTCTTTTGCCCAGCTGAATGTTAGTCTCTTTCTCTTTATTTTACTGGGGACATCTGGTCTAGATTCAGATCCCATGATTCACATTGATTGAATGGAATGAGGGGCTCCCACTAGCATGTTGAAGTATTTTGAACATTATTAAAACTTCGACCTCAGCTATTCTTGTTGTCTTTCAGTGCCTTTCCTGGTCATTCAGCTGTTTCTGCTTAGAGATCTGTAAGCACCATCTTTCCTAATTCTTTGCATCACGAACAAAAGCAAAACAAAAGAAAGCCCCCTTCTTTTCCATTTGTTTCCTAATTGCTGATTTTCTCCCTCTGATTTTTCAGGTACTGTCATGAGAAAATACCCTTAGATATTAATTATTTAATGATCTAAAATATGAACAAGTGATTGCCAAGCATTCTCTACATACAAAATTGTTTGTAAACACTCAATAGCAATCGGGTCAATGATACTTTTATTAATACTTCTTAAAGAAGTTTGCATAGAAAAATCTAGAGTCTGGAGTTGGAATTTCAAATCTTATCTCTGACATTTAATATTTCTGGACCCTGGGTAAAGATCACATTTAACCTTCTTAGGCCTCAGTTTCCTCATCTGTAAAACAAGGGAATTGGACCAACCAATGACTGAAGATCCTTCCAGTTCAAGACTGAGTATTTGTATCCTCAGTCAGTGGTTTTCATGACTTTCTTACCAAGTCCAGCAAAAGCCTCTGCCTCCACCAATTTTGCATCCTCTGATGGGATTCTAATATAATGATGATAACATGGCCATGGTCTGGATCTGTATTATTATGGGTATAAAAATGAGGATGATGGAGAAACTTCCTCCACAATGCAGATTATCACCTTCTCTGCATTTTACACATTTGGAGAGTTGACTGTAGCATTGAGAGGTGAGGGAACTTGTTCAGGGTCACACAGTCAACATGAATTGGAAATGGGATTTGAATCCATGTCTTCCTGGCTCAAAGACCAGCTCTCTAACTTGTACACCAGTCTGTTGCTTATAATAGTAATAAAAATGATAACTAACATTTAGATGGTGCTTTAATGATTATGAAGCATTTTATATTTTCTCATTTAATCCTCATAACTGTGGGAACATATTAAAAACTTTCATTTTTAGTTCAACTGGAAATATTAAGAAATATTTTCTCTCATCTAAAAATCCTTTCTAGATTTTTTTCTCTTTAGGGAAGTGAGGAGAACAAAGCCTAAGGTTTCAGGAAATGAACTGAGAACAGAAATTAAATTTAAGTCTTGTTTCCATAAGATAATTGTCTACTCATCCCCCTCCTCATGTGTTTGGTGACATGACGCATCTAGGATAGTGTCTGTCTTTTGTATTCAAGGTTAAAATATTGATCATAGGCAGGAAGTCCTTTCAATTCTTGAGGGCTTTTCAAGGAAAGAATCCAGTAAAAAGATTCAATTTAATAGATGAAGTGATCATTTTAGGCTATTTTAGGATATTTTAACCTATTGTGACATTTTTCCTTTTCAAGATTCCAATAAATGTCTCAAATCATCCTGGAGAAAAGAGATGTCCAAGGGCATAGGTGAACTATGTCATAGTGGTCATTTCTGTCTTTCAGCAAGAAATGACTTGGCTATAAAATACTGATAAATAAAATTGTATCTAGAAGACATGCCTAAAATGGGGGGGTACAGTGTCAATATTTTTTCTTTAACAAGGCAAACTTGTGAGGTGGGTGCTATTATTTTGCAAAATTTTGTAAAATTTATCATTTTGTAATAGTAATAATAATGACTGAGATTTACTTTAGGCTTTTAACAAAACACTGGGTATCCAACCTCAGTTGATGTTACATAGATCATTGGAATCTCTTATGATTATTCTCTGGAGAGAGAGCTCCTCTCTTAGCAATCCCTTAATAAAAACAGGGGTAGAAGGAATTCATTCCAATTGGATAGCTCTTTTCTTTTCTGTAGTCAAAACAATGATAGTGATTGATTTTTTGAATTCAGGAATTTTTGTCTGAAGTGGACTGTTACAAAGAAAGTCTGGTACCATTATTACGAGCCCCATAACCCCAAAGTAGGGTGCTCCCAAGCTACTTAAAAAGGAGCAACATGTCCAGGTAATAAAAAGAGGAAGTCAAAGCTTCCTTGATGATAAAAAGTTGATTGGGTCCCTCAGTATCCTCTTGTTTTTTTTAATTATATAATATTTTATTTGTTTTTCCGATTACATACCATGGTAGTTTTTACTAATCATTTTTGTTGCAAAGTTATGACTTTTGCAATTTTTCTCCCTCCCTCCCTTCCCTTCCCCTCCCCTCCCCACATAAAGCAATCAGATATAGGCTCCATATTTGTAATGATGCTAAACATAGATCAAAATTGAACATGTTGTGAGAGAAGAATCAGATTCAAAAGGAAGAAAGAAAACATTAAAGATAACAACATTACATAATACATTAAACAGCTTTTAAAAATTGAAGATAATAAGCTTTGGTCTTCATTCAAACTCCACAGTTCCCTCTCTGTATAAGGATAGTATTTTCCATCACAAGAGTTTAAAAATAGTCTTTGATTATTATACTGCTGAAATGATCAAGTCCATCATGGTTGATCATCACTCCGTGTTATTGTTAATATGTATGACATTTTTCTGGTTCTAATCATTTCATTCCATATAAATTTATGCAAGTCATTCCAGGCTTTTCTGAAATCCCATCACTCATGGTTTCTTATGAACAATATGTTCCATCATATGCATGCGCCACAATCTGTTCAGTCATTCTCCAGTTGATGAGCATCCCCTCAATGTCCAATTCTTGCTACTACAAAAGAGCTGCTATGAATACTTTTGTACAAGTGGGGTTTTTACCCTTTTTCATAATCTCTTCAGGATACAGATCCAGTAGTGGTATTGCCATTTGGGCATAACTCCAACTTGCTCTTCAGAAAGGTTGGATCAGTTCATAACTCCTCCAACAATGCATTAATGTCCCAGATTTCCCACATCCCCTCAAACACCAATCATGTTCCTTTCTAGTTATATTGAGCAATCTGAGAGGTATGATAGCACCTCAGAGATGCTGTAATTTGTATTTCTCTAATCAACAATGATTTAGAGTAATTTTTCATTTGACTATAGATAGCTTTGATTTCTTTGTCTGAGAATTGCCTTTCCAGATCCTTGAACCATTTATCAATTGGGGAATGATTTGGTTGTTTTTTTTAAAATAAATTTGACTCATTTCTCTCTATATATTTTAGAAATGAGTCCTTTGTCAGAAGTACTAATTGTAAAAATCATTTCCCAATTTATTACATTCCTTTTAATCTGAGTTGCAGTGGTTTTGCTGGTACAAAACCTTTTTAATTGAATATAATCAAAATTATCCAGATTGTTTTTTATAATGTTCTCTATCTCTTCTTTGATCATATAGATCTGGCAGGTAAACTATTCCTTGTACTCCTAATTGGCTTATAACATTATCTTACGTCTAAATTCTGCACATATTTTGACCATAGCCTCTTCTAAGACCAAAGCCTACTAGACTTTTAATGATGCAATCTTCAAAAGTAAATAGACCCTTTCACAGCTATATTCCAGCCAAGAGTCACAATGCATAAACATCTCAGTGCTGTCAAATCTGCATTAGTATCTTTAGTTCACAATATTTACTCCACCCTCAAGGACTCTGCCACCCCCACCCCCAGTAGAAAAGTCTGGAGAGCTTGCTTCTGAAAAGCAAGATGAACATCTTGAAAGATAAAAGATAACATGGAAGGGAGGAGACCTGGTCACCCCTACAGAGCATGTGCAAGTATTCTGCCTCCAATTTTCCTTCTTCATGTTGAAGAGGGTTGAACATGTTGAACAGAAACTGGGAGACAGAAAAAAAGATTCCCTTGGGGCAAGCCTCTGGGTGGGGAGAGATTGGAAGTTCTGGCATGCTGAAATTATCCTTTGCCTCTCTTTGCATCCTTAGCACTATGTCTTACACATGATAGATCCCTAAAACATGTTTATTGTATGAATGAAGTAAAATTCTCCAACTTCTTATAAGTATACTTAGAACCCTGAGGCAGATATAGTCTTTCTCTGAGTAATCAAACTTTGTAGTGTGAGTAGAAATTGGGATAAAGATCCCCAGAGTTTCTTTAGCTTTCTCTTTTCCTGTATCCCTGTGCCTGTCCATTTCTCTGTCCATTTATCTGTTTGTCATTCTGTCTGTCTGTCTCTCTCTGTCTCTGTCTGTCTGCCTCTCTGTCTCTGTCTGTCTGCCTCTCTCTCTCTCTCTCTCTCTCTCTCACACACACACACACACACACACACACACACACACACACACACACAGAGACACCACAAACCCTTCCCTCAAGGAGCTTACACTATGATAGACAAGTATAAGTAACTAGTTACATGACAAAATATATACCAAGTGAATGAAAAGGTAATTTTAGGGGATGGCTATGTGGCGCAGTGGATAGAGCAAATCTGGCCTCAGACAAAAATGCCTTATAGCTGTGTGGCCTTGGGCAAGTCACTTAACCCCATTGCCTTGCAAAAAAACTAAAAAAAAGGGTAATTCTAAAGGAGAAACAAATGATAAATATAATGAAAAAAGAATAGATAAACTCTGGATTAACCATCTGCCCCCCTGGGCATTGAGAAGGTAGGTTTGAAGGAAAGACACAACATGAAAATTTCTCAGAGACAATAATCGCAAGCTCCAACCATGGAGAGGCAGAAGAGTCAACTACTCAATAGATCAAGAAGCTATCATTGGAAACTTCGGTGGCATGATAAATAGAGTTGGGAAGACTTAAATTCAAATTCTGCCTCAGTTTCCTCATCTGTAAAATGGGGATAATAATAGAACCTGGCAGAATTGTTACATGGGATAACATATTAAGCATTTTCCTAATTTTAACGAACTATTTAAATGCTAGTGATGATTATAATCAACAAGAATTTAAATGCCTCCTATGCTGAGGATACAAATAGAATAGGGGGAAAAGTCCCTACATTCTGCTGATGAGCTGAGCCCCATTTTCCTCTTCTTCCCATTTCCTCTAGAACTACCCATACAATTTTTTTTCTAATTCCATTCTGTCACTAATCCAACTAGGGTTCATTTTACAATAACTTTCACAAAAACTTTTCCTCCAGATGAGGAGAAATGACTGGTCTCTTTAAGATTCAGTTCCTGTACCATTATGAGCACTGGGAACCTTCTTTCTAAATTATGAGCTTCTTAAGGGAAGAGGCAATTTGTGCCTTTTTTGTGTCCCAGTACAGTGATCACTGTTTGACATATGGTCAAACTTAAATGCTTGCTGAGTTGACTTAGCCTGACTTACCTTGGACAGAGGAATTCCATTCAATTGAGCAATGAATAGTAGTGCCAAAGGAAGGTTTGAGATGGATAAAGAACTTGGGGCCATTTAGAGCTCAGATGGAATTCCCTTCCTGGGAAGGTCCGTGCTTTATTGTTGGTCCTCACTCCTAGCCCAGGCGACCACTTGTCAGGTATATCACAAGGCTGATTCTCGCCAAGGTTGAGTTGAATTAGATGACCTTTGAAACCCCTCCCAACTCTGAGAGTCAATGAGCCTGGGACTGGGATTATGAAGAACAATAATGATATGCTAATCTTGGCAAAGCTTTCTAGTGACTTAGTGGTCTCATCTGAGGATCACAGTCCTCAATATGGAAAGGATCGCAGCACTCTCCTAATCCAATTCCCTTGTTTAACAGATCAAGAAATTCACTGAATAAATGGGGTGGGGAGATAAGCATTTTTTAAAAAGGTCTACTGTGTGTCCTGGATTGTCCTAAGAGCTCAGGATCCAAATACAAAAAGAGACATAATCCTTGTCCTCAAGGAACTTCACACTTTAATAGAGGAAGACAATACATATAGATGAGCCAGGGAAGAGAGGTTTTGGGTGAGGAATCACAGGGATGATGAAGATGATGTGTGTCAGTCAGTCAGCACACTCTTTGGAGAAACAAAGGTACTGTTGATTTGGTTACTGTTTCCTGAGCAAGAGATGGAAGAGAGGGAGAGACCAAGGAGTTCAAAGGCATGGTGGGAAGATGGTAAGGTGACCTGGCTGAACAGTTGGATGACTGGACATCATACGTCCATGTGAAGCATGGCCTGGGATTTGGGGTCAATTTAATGGGCAAAGTAGGTTAGTTTGGACTCAGTTACCCATGAAGACAGCTGAGCTCTAGAGGAACACTTCCAGGATGGTCAGATAGCACTCTCAGGGATGGGAGGCATGATTGTGGAAGTCCATGTTTCTGAGGTCCAGGTCTAGTGTAGTGGGGGTTGGTCCAAATAGGCAGAAACAAAATAGCAGCTCTGAGAACCGGAATCTTAACAAGGAGAGCTGACACCGATATAATGCTTCCTATTGCCATGTCTGTACTATACTGTTTGGCAATTGTCATCGCACTTTCTTCTCATAAAAACCCCATTATTATTGTTTCCATTTTACAGATGAGGAAACCTAGAGGCTGGATGACTTGTCCAAGATCACAGAGTGAGGAATTTTCAGAGATGGAATTCAAGTCAACAACTTTTATTTTAATTTGATAAATAAGGCATTTGTTGAGCACTTCCTATCAGCCCAGTATTATACCAAGCCTCGGGGGTACAATTAAAATCACAAAAATCATCCTTACCCTCAGAGAGTTTCTCTAAAGAGGGAAGGCAACACATAAAAGTGAATTAGAAAGGGGGGGGAAGTGAAGGGTGAGGCTGGAGAGGAGGAAGGGGACTGGGGACAAACTGGAGATGTCCAGAGAATGAAGAATGAAGCCAAAAGTGAAGGGAGGATGAGATAATATTTGGAAAATGCTTTTCAAATCTTACAGTGCCATATAAATTCTCTTATTATTACAATTACATCATAAAATGGCCCCTTTTGTCACTGACCTTGGTCAGTGAGAAAAAAGGAGAGGAGAGGGGAGAGAGAGAGAGAGAGAGAGAGAGAGAGAGAGAGAGAGAGAGAGAGAGAGAGAGGAGAGAGGGAGAGGGAGGGGAGAGGGGGAGAGGGGAGAGGGGAGAGAGAGAGAGAGAGAGAGAGAGAGAGAGAGAGAGAGAGAGAGAGAGAGAGAGAAGAGAGAGAGAGAGAGATTGCTTTACCCTGCCCACTGGCTTCCATATGCCCAAACAGGTTTCATTTTAATTTAATCCAATACATCCCTAAGGGAGATGGTAGGAGGTAGCTAGGAGTGAGTGAGTGAGTGAGTGTGAGTGTGTGTGTGTGTGTGTGTGTGTGTGTGTGTGTGCCTGTTTGTGTCTGTCTGTGTGTCTGTATCTGTGTGTGTGTGTGTGTGTGTGTGTGTGTGTGTAATGACAAGATCATAGTTGGTGGGGGTGTGAGTAGTAAGCATCAGTTCCTTAAAACTACCAAATTTCCAGAAGCCTATATCTTCCCCATCCTCATTGATAAGCCCCAAAGCCTCACCCAGAAACTGAGAACAAGCTGCTTGATCTCAGATTCTTCTGACGGTCCATTGATTTGCATAAAATAAAAACCTTAATACAGTGCAAAGTTTTGGATTAACAATAGACACAAGCAGCTTGGTGACAAGTTGAAGGAAAAATGAATGTTACAGCTCTTTTCTGGACTGGGAGCCATGCTAAGCCTGTCAGATGCAATTCCAAATGACAAAGATGATAGAACAAAACCAGAGAAAATCTGAATTCACAGGTCCAGATTTGTTGAACACCCCCATCAGATGCATTTCGTTTATCTTTAAAAAGCATTCTCATAAACATTTCCAAGTGATATCTTGCTTCTCCTCATCCCTTGGGAGAGCCTTCTGCCAACCCACACCAGCCCATGATAAATAATCTCCAAGGAATAGAGATAAAGGCAAGACAAAGGGCGAAAGCAGCCACTGTGTTTCATTTCTGCCACCTCCAGCTTTGTCCAGATAACTGGGCTCTACCACTGAGGATGCAATGTTTTCATCCACCTTAATGGCTGAGCTGGTTGACTCCCAGGTAACCTGGTGGATGGCCATATGATTGATGATGGGCTATTGAACACATCAAGTCATTTCCACATCTGCACTCTGGTGCTCAGCATCTTCTCCCTTCCTGCTTCATTCTCCCCACCAATCTCACTGGAAACCCCCTCCTGAATGTGGAGACATATGAAAATGGTTAACATGTGTATGTGCACATGCAGACACATATACATGCATTTTTAAATCTGTGACCAACTGACAAGATCCCACTGGGTAAGAATGAGGGAAAGGAAGAATTCTCATGGACCTACAGGAGAATCTCCAAAGTCCTGACCTTGAGCAAGATCAAGGCTTGGATAATATTTGTTCATTGATCAATGGGTGGACCATAAGACATTAACTGACATTGGGAGAAGTCTTAATCAGATTTGCCATGACTAAAATAAGTGAAGGAAAGTTCCTGAAATTATGACTCTGGTTGCTTAGGTGAGGGAAACTGGAGATGGCTTTGGAAAGAAGAGATGAGATTAGTTTTCCCCTTCCGAGAAGTAAATTGGCAGGGCTGGCTGACTAATTAAAGGTAAAAGCCAGTGTCTGAGTCACATTTCCTGGCTTGTTGGCTCTCTCCCCAACTCGATCTCCCCAACTTAATTCTGAAGCATGTGGTCCTCTTCCTGAAGCAGTGAGGACACTTTGTAAAGCTTATATGGACACTGAGGTGCTGAGTCCTCACCAATCAGAGCTGAGGATTTAGCTGAGGGACAAATCATCCAGTTCTCCAACTGTGATTCCATTTTAGACGGTTGGCAATTTAGTGCACTGATTCTCTCTCTCTCTCTCTCTCTCTCTCTCTCTCTCTCTCTCTCTTTCACCTTCACCCTCTCTCTCTCCTCTCTCTAAAAATTATCAATTGAAGACTTGACAGCCATGGAAGGAGAGGAGAGGAGAAGAGGAAAAAGAGGCAGCACCCTTCTGAAATATAAAGCTGCACACAGTCTTGTGTATTTTGACTCTCAGTGAGCACCTCATTTACATTTTGATTCCCATTTAAAGAGAGTAGATATCAAATTCTGGATCTCAGAACAAAAATATCAGAAAGGATGCTCATTTTTCCTTTGATAATTACACAAGCAGAAGGTTTCCAGGGGAGAGGATCCCCCCCATACCCCTATTCTCCACCCCCCTCAGCCCTCATCAGCCTGGCTCTTCTGGAGAGAGCTACATGTAGTTGCTTCTGGTGTGGTGCGGCACTTTCCCCTGCCTGTTCCCTGCCTCTCCACTACAGCAATGACTTGTGTAGACTCAAGTAGCCTACTGAAGAAGTGAAAAAGACATCATCCAAAAGATGGCGGCCCATCTCCGCCCCCAACAATGGAAAACCAGGATAATTTTCTGAGGTTGAAACAAACCAGCTCATGAAGAAACAGGTAGGGATGTTCCTAGTTCTGAGAAAAATCACCAAACTGTCAGAACCAAAAAGAGAATACTTTTGCCCAATGATGCTGAAAGTGGACATTGAAAGAGATCAGTATAATTCTAGGCTACTCTTGGTGACAGTATGGGAAGGACATGGAGATTATGCCAGAAAGCTTCAGCTCATAGGATTCAGAGCTGGAAGGAATCTTTGAGATCAACTAACCTCACATCTTCATTTTACAGAAGAAGAAACTGAGGCTCAGAAAAGAAGTAGCTTGCTCAAAATTATTCAGTTCATTAATCTCAAAGCCAAGATTCAAACCAGTTATCAAATCAAATCAACATGTATTTGTTCACCTGTTGTGGGCTAAGTTCTGTGCTAGGTACAGGATAAAAGCATGTTTCAGGACTTGGAACATGTGTGTGTGTGTGTGTGTGTGTGTGTATTATAATGTTCTATCCTGAGAGTCTTATACCATACATAGTTCTGGGCAAAGGCCCCACCAGTGCCACCAATTTGCTTTGTCCACTCAAGTAAATAAATAACTCCTCTCTTCTGGATTGAGTTTCCCATCTGTAAAATAAGGGAATTGCATTAGATGGTCTCTATGGTACCATCCCAAGGCTAGAGTCCTATGACACCATGGTAATGCAAACTCCTGGTAGATGTGATCACAAGATCAGACCCAAATATCAAATGGTAGCAAGAATAATGAACTTGTCAGGAAATGGATTTCAAAAATTGCTCATAGATTATGGAAAAGGGTAAAATCATCA